>NC_088644.1:5540865-5600882 GCF_964019385.1 Sycon ciliatum
CTGACAACGGCTCTATTCACACTCGCCCTAAGGCCCTGGGTGGTAAATTCTTAATTTGTGATGTCTAAAAATGATAAAGTCAGTGATTACATTGCATGATATTGACAATCGGTAGTGTCCAATGGTACTTTTTCCTATACTTTAATCCTTGGCCTTTTCAGTGTTCATAAAATGCTTACGAGAGCATGCCTGAGAATACCAAAGTACGTGGGCAAGTGGATCTCTCCGATGTCACTCAAATTTTGCAGATATGTTCCCTTTGGGGTGTAGATCGATTGTGCAAAGCGCTTGAAAAGACGTTTTTGAAGGGAACCTTGAAACTTGCATACCCCTCACAAATGGCCGAAATATCACACTATTTATGGGTCTACAATCGAGCCTCGCCACAGCGTATATGAACATACTACGAACAAAACTCCATCAAGGCGATATTGCCTCACCTTAGAAGAGTTCCTGGAGCGGTAGGGTTTAGCCACGCAAGCATCCCAGAAGACGAGGGTCATCACCCCCTGACGCCACAAATGATCGTCTTGAAAATAGCTTATTTACAAGCGCTGGCAAAACAGCCAGCTACGTCCACAAATTGCAAGAACTATACACCGGCAGATAGTAGAACACCTCTTCTAGCGCTGAGGACATGTCCCCCATCTTACTCTTGAGTTTTGTTTTAAATAAACTCTTTTGAATTTTCCCCTCCACCATGCTAAAATACGGCCATAGTCATACCTGCGCAGGAAAGCTCACCACTCCGCGATTTCTCCTCGACAATTTCTACTCAAACGCCACTCCCAACGCTGCAGAACAAAGTGTATTGTAGACTCTGACAAGGAAAAGCAGCGGTGATCACTTGTCACTCCAAACGACAAGCTTCGCCTTGCGCCACCAAATTTTTTTCCCGCACAGCAAGGAGAGTTATGGATCTTTCACACTTCCCGAACATAGTCCTACACTAAAATTCCCTTGTTTCGTGTCGATCCTCGACAAGAGCGGCTAGCTCGGTCCCTTTGTGTTGACTGGTACATGGTACGCTAACAGCACTGGCTGCATGCGGCTGTCGCGTGAACTGCATGGCAGATTTCTTACGTCATAAAGGATGTGATTTCATCATCAGTTCACTGGTCTTCGAGCTACTGTACATGGTAAGGGAAAGTCCCGGTTAGTAGGCCTGCAACACGGTCACGGTGTTCTTGAGTGCAGTAACAACATGAGTGTGATCGCTTCCAGACCAACGGGCGTTCAAGGCGAGTAATAAGCGCACATGATGAAGGTGACTCTGAAATCTCGTGAGCCATGATCCACTTGGCAGTCTTGCGTCACAAGGCACGTGATTTCACCGTGCCTCTTGCAATAAAATTCAAGAACTGCGCTCAGGACTTCAGTCACTTTTACATCAACGATCGCACCAAAAATTGTTGGTGGCGTGACTCGTTTGTAGACCCATTAATAGTGTGATATTTCGACCATTTTTGAGGGGTATGCAAGTTTCAAGGTTCCCTTCAGAAACGTTTTCAAGGGCTTTGCACAACCGATCTACACCCCGAAGGGAACATACCTGCAAAATTTGAGCGAAATCGGAAAATCCACTTGCACATATACTTTGGTATTCTCAAACATGCTCCCTTAAAGTACGAAACGTGTCGGCCGAATTTCGTTTCACGTACAGGATACGACACTGGTGACGGTATAGTATGGTTGGGGTGGCTCAGCTTGGGATTAACCAAGAATACAACGATCTTACCTTCACACGAGGGTGCGTTAGATGACCAGGTTCCATCCTCCTTACATACTGAAGATCTCTGCCCTTTGAGTGCGTATCCTTCGTTGCATGCAAACTCGGTGATGCCAAACACCCTCCGTGAGCTTCCTACGAGTGTACCATTCTTGGGTAAAGCAAATGGAAAGCATTGAATTGCTGGTGAGAAGAGAACAAAACATGAAGCGGCTCTCACCTTTCCAAATACTGCTAGTGTTCTTGTCCAAGTACGAAAGACATCGATCCAATTTCAGTGAACTTCGCCCTTCCAAAAGCGCACTATGAGCGTTTTTTGTGCAGGTCCCCCACTGATTAGCGAGCCGGCTGTATTCCCACATGTGTTATTGGTCAAGGAGTGGCGACGGACAACAGCCCCCTGGATAGATCTAATCATGGAAATTGTGATAGATGCATGTATCTGGGAGTCACATCTGGCTTCGGCGAACTTCACTTCGACTTGCTTGGTGTCGCCATTTGTGTCTATGTCTCCGTGTGTGTCAGTATAATATGTTGGACAAGAAACTACAAATCTGAAGTTATTCATCATCATTATTGTAGTGTTATCTTGCGTTGAAAGAACACTACAATCCTCATCAATAAGAACTTCAAAACGCATGAACCAGTTTCGGACATCCTCTTCAAAGTAAATACATGCAATGTGTCTCTAGTGGCAGGTTCAGTGACACTGCCAAGTGCAGGGTTACGGGCAGCGTCACCAACAGAGTCAATTGAAGTGTCCAACAACTGATGTGCTGCAGATTTCTGCGCCTGCAAGAGTATCAGCCCAGCAAACACAGGACACGCCTGACTGTGAACCTAGCTCAAGTATCAATGTTTCTTCTCTGGATCATGAAGTCTGTTAGTGACCACTCCATTGCCAATGCTGATTGTGCGCGTGTTCATTCGGATAGCCACTTCTCTGTTTGGTGCGGTGCGCGTGGTCGCGGTTTGGCCCCATTGAACACAGTAGAAGAAATTATATTCACAATATGGGCCTCAATCAGCGAAACCAGCCCTTAGGGTCAAAATTTTCAAAATTCGTTTTTTGTCAGAAATTTGTTGAGACATACCTACTGAAGGCCCTGAGCCAGAAAAAAGTCAAATATTCCGATCTAAACCAGGTTTACTGCACAGATATGCACGATGTACTTGAAATTGGTCCATTGTATGTATATGATGTATATGGACAATGAATATTCAACATTCTAAGGTGTGTGGGCAGCTTGAATACTTTTGAAAAAGTGCAGTACGTAGGTAGAGTGACACATATTAGCTGAAGAGCGCTTCAGACTGATATTATCCAAGAGCGGCCTTGAAAGCTTCCCTATTTTCGGGACGGCAAAATTCAAGAACATTGTCGAGAAGATACTTCCGGCGCTCTTCTGACAAACCGCCAGCTGCAAGCACGTCTGGGAGGTCGGTTGCATCCACAGCTGTATCCTCACCCTTTAGAAGTGGCAAAGAAACCTCCTCTCCCTCTGCACTGGCCTTCATCTTCACGACTCCTGGGTGGGCCTTTGAGAAGTGGAAATGCTGGAACTTCGTAATCCCGATGATTTTCTTGAATTTCTGGCTCAGAAACGTATCCCAGTCTCTCCACTCCCACGAAAAGAGCTCCACCTTATTTTGGACTGCTGATGCTTCTATGGTTGATACCAATTGTGCTGGCGAGTCACAGTCGGCTGATCTATACTTTTTCTTTGCCAAACCGAAGCCGCCGTCGACTGAGCACCGAGTGTGGCCGACAATCATGAATGACAGCCGGATGTCGTCTTCTAGTCCCGCCAACACCCTCCAACACAAATAAGCCATTACTGATTTGTTTTTATTCTGTCCACAGCAGTTGTCGCAATGGCCATGCAACGCTTTGGCATGTGAGTGCGACTGAAGGTAAGCATGTAGCATAGAAATCACACTGTTTGGGCCATGGCTCTTTGTGTTGTTTGGCCCTATCGTCTGACCTTCATGGAATAGATGGTGCACTTGTTCCGGAACAGCTTCATTTATGATACCAAAATCGTTGACACGGAAGAGGACTTTGAAATACACAGGTCCAGGTTGACGGCTATGTTGCGGCAGAACAAAATTCTCAGAGAAATCAAAGGTAATGTGTGTCAGTACCGTTGGGTCGTCTTTTCCTTTGGCAATGGAGCTATTGTAGTGCTCTCGCTCGGATTTGACAAGATTGATATGGGTCAGCCACTCTTCAGTGAGTTGCTTCTTGTCCCGCTCAGACAATGAATGACGCAGCTTGTTGCGAAACTGCTCACAGCGTGCACAGACATCTTCCCGTGGTTTCATAAATTTAATATCAGGGTGGTGTTTCTTCCAAATCCTCCTGAAGGTGGAGAAACTGACATGCTCCTCATCATCCTGCGCATTGCAATACTCAAGGTGCACACTTACAAACGACTCACTGGCTGGCAGGTAGGTTGGAGCATTGTTCGCTCTGCCCCTGGGTGCAGCAGGCATAGGCCAGCCATACACAGCAGCGTAGTTGCGAACAAACTCCACGACTCTGTTACGCGCCACAGCACTGCATTCATTCCATGGCATTCCACCAATGTTACCATGAGGATTGGGGAAACATTGTTTCTGGCCAGACAGTCTCTGGAGGCGCTTGAGACGCGTTGAACCAATCTTGTACACGTATGCAAACACATCTCGACACACAGTGTGACCAAACACCAGGTAGCGAAACTTAGTCCGCTCACGTGCTGCTTCAGAATATTGAGCAGGGGGTTGATCATCCAGGAAAATACCGCCAGACAAGACACCAAGGATAAATGTGTCCTTGTCTTTTCGCGAAGCGCCTCGAAATTGGTTTCGAATCTGCTTGACGTCCGCTGTATCGATCGCAGAGAAATGATTAGCATCTTTGCAGCTGCATCCAGCGTGGAGTCGCTCCACGATCTCATCTTCAGTTTCCTCCTCCCCTGCCGACGACAAGACGTCGCTGCCATCACTAGCCTCTGACTCGGATGATATGTCAGGGGACGACTCTTCGTCTTCTGACTCTGACCAGTCGTCAGCGACCTTGAGCCGCTTCGCAGCAGGCGATGACGGCTCCGATTCCGCCGCACTGTCGACATCGACGTCGGAGCCGAAAAATGTTTCATCATCGCTCTGAAGCTGAGCAGCTACTACATCATCTACCCCTGACCAGACTCGAGCTGTGCACAATGATCGCCGTGCTCTGCGAGCAGCTCTGGCGTCTGCAGCCATCACGAAAAGACCAAAGAACACTTGAATCGACACTCGACACCACTTCAACTTACTTCAAGCAAGAAGAACTCGACTCGCGATCGCTGTTCGCAACATGACCAAAAATACTTTCACGTCACATATCGACCTTTTTCTCGAAAAAATTACGAAACCTCTAAGGGTCGTTTTCGCTGATTGCGGCTCATATAGAGCCACATGGTTTTAACGAAAAGAATCATGTAATTTCTCTCAGGTTCAACTGTTGTTTACTGATATGTTCTCTCCGTGAGTGAATGCAACGTCCATTAGGTGCTTCATCCCACACATTTTGCGTTTTAGTTTCTCTTGCGTCACTTCCCACCTTCTTGTTCTCCCTTTTCCCTTTCTCTCATCCCCACTGGTGCATATTAGTTCCCTACACTTATCACCTAATTATAACAGTTGTTATGCTACTTATCGTTATGTTTCCTTGGATCTGGTTTCTTGTAATTCATTTGAAGATAATGCCCGAAAACTGGTTGATGAATTTTGGAGTCCTTATTAAGATCATGATAATGAATTGCTTCGTTTTCCGTCCCTTATAGGCTTTCCGTCTCTAAGAGCAATTGTACAAATACTTGGTTCGCCAAGTTAAAATTGGCGCTTATCTTCTCACTTGGTTTTTTGGTGTTCTGCCTGTGCCACACGGCATGGAACCACCGATTCACCATCCGAACATAACCATTGACCAGGGCGTCCGACGACATGGCAGCACAAACCATCACAGAAGTTGCGATCGGTTCGTTTGAGTCTTTTTGACGGAGCTGCCGCCGACGAACACTTCCGTCAGCGCAAGAAAACACTGCAACCTCCGCTCGAGTCCATAAAATAGGTCAGGATGTTCGCATTTCAGAGCGATAGAGAATACAGCTTCTGTCTCCTTCCAGCTGTCTGATGGCAAGGATTGGTTTCCCCGGGGAGGTATAGAAAAGCGGAAAAAGCGCCTCGCATGCTTGAATATCAGTGCTTGCACAGTACAGCGCCTAGTGAAGGGCTATCACAAGAAAATCGCTGACGAAGAAGCGGATGCTATCACTGCGCTGCATGTAGATCTTCAAGCGCCAGCGGCTCGCGTGGGTACGGGTGCTGATCAGCAAGTACGACAAGCGCAAGAGGTGATTTGAAAAGAGGACACTTATATGGCATTGCCTTTTTGTCTCAAACAAAGACGCATTATTGCGACCAACGGGGATAACACTTACAGTCAACATGCGGGCAGTCTCACCCACCTTCTGATGGGAAGGCGACAGGCACGCACTGCCTTTGAGCGTGATTTGAGACGAGGAGAAGTGCAACAAGCTATGAAACGACCCCTGCAGCAGCTGTCCGGATCATACGTTTTGAGCTCTTCCTCCAGCGACGACAGTGGCGAGTAGAATGTGTAACTTGCTTGTATTTTCGACTGAGTTGCTTATTGAAATGTAAATAATCATGTATATAGTGCTTTGTGATCGTGGCTTGCTTCAAATATTCGTATTTCTTTCCTGAGACAAGTGAGAAGATAAGCGCCAATTTTAACTGGGCAGACCAAGTAGGTGGGATATAATATACAGCACTTAAAAGAAAGGGTTCGTTAGGGCATTGCCATTAGGTATGTATGAGGCTGCTTCGTAATATTTTTAGGAATATCACAAACAGAAGCAGCCTACCTTGTTCAGTATTATGGTTCATTTGTTGTCAGGCTTTGAACTTCGTCCCCCTTGCGCAACCCAGTTGATATGAAATACTGAGTGTACTTGGCAAAGTGCGCAAGGTTCTAAATTTGCTTTGGTGAATAAGGTAGTACTGTGTAAGAGCATGCTGCATATCTTACAGTCGCATCGAGGCATACTAGTCGACCAGGTTCCATTAGCCATACACCTTGAAGCTGATGTGCCTACAAGTTTAAATCCTGCATTGCATGCGAAGGAGACGATGCCTGGAAAGATATCGACTTTCTTGCCGGATTGTAGTGGACGAATTTGCGGACATTTAATCTCTGTTCAGAAAAAGCAGAAGTACATTTATTCAAACCGGATCCACATGTCCGAGCCAAGTCTAAACCATACGTCACGTATCTACCAAAATTCATGTTGCCTTCTTCACGCTCATCACATCACCCTGTATGCCTCTGGAAAGTGTCAATGCACAATCATGTCCTGTTTTCTGTTGAGAAGCGGCGCGTCACAGGTTGTAGCCTGCTTCTAAACTCATGCAAGATCTTAAAGGCACTAAATATCCACAGCAAACGCTCACATCATCCACTTAACCCGACCATTGTCTGTGGCTCGACTATGATCATCCAGTGGGATGAGGTACTGCAACTAATAATAACTCTAGACTCAGGCTGCGTTTACACGACAACGATTGAAATCGATTTGCGTTTACACGACACGAAGTACGACCTTAGCGGAACGAAATCGTTGCGTTTACTACGATTGTTTACACGTCCAACACTAAAATTCCCTTGTTTCGTGTCGATCCTCGACAAGAGCGGCTAGCTCGGTCCCTTTGTGTTGACTGGTACATGGTACGCTAACAGCACTGGCTGCATGCGGCTGTCGCGTGAACTGCATGGCAGATTTCTTACGTCATAAAGGATGTGATTTCATCATCAGTTCACTGGTCTTCGAGCTACTGTACATGGTAAGGGAAAGTCCCGGTTAGTAGGCCTGCAACACGGTCACGGTGTTCTTGAGTGCAGTAACAACATGAGTGTGATCGCTTCCAGACCAACGGGCGTTCAAGGCGAGTAATAAGCGCACATGATGAAGGTGACTCTGAAATCTCGTGAGCCATGATCCACTTGGCAGTCTTGCGTCACAAGGCACGTGATTTCACCGTGCCTCTTGCAATAAAATTCAAGAACTGCGCTCAGGACTTCAGTCACTTTTACATCAACGATCGCACCAAAAATTGTTGGTGGCGTGACTCGTTTGTAGACCCATTAATAGTGTGATATTTCGACCATTTTTGAGGGGTATGCAAGTTTCAAGGTTCCCTTCAGAAACGTTTTCAAGGGCTTTGCACAACCGATCTACACCCCGAAGGGAACATACCTGCAAAATTTGAGCGAAATCGGAAAATTCACTTGCACATATACTTTGGTATTCTCAAACATGCTCCCTTAAAGTACGAAACGTGTCGGCCGAATTTCGTTTCACGTACAGGATACGACACTGGTGACGGTATAGTATGGTTGGGGTGGCTCAGCTTGGGATTAACCAAGAATACAACGATCTTACCTTCACACGAGGGTGCGTTAGATGACCAGGTTCCATCCTCCTTACATACTGAAGATCTCTGCCCTTTGAGTGCGTATCCTTCGTTGCATGCAAACTCAGTGATGCCAAACACCCTCCGTGAGCTTCCTACGAGTGTCCCATTCTTGGGTAAAGCAAATGGAAAGCATTGAATTGCTGGTGAGAAGAGAACAAAACATGAAGCGGCTCTCACCTTTCCAAATACTGCTAGTGTTCTTGTCCAAGTACGAAAGACATCGATCCAATTTCAGTGAACTTCGCCCTTCCAAAAGCGCACTATGAGCGTTTTTTGTGCAGGTCCCCCACTGATTAGCGAGCCGGCTGTATTCCCACATGTGTTATTGGTCAAGGAGTGGCGACGGACAACAGCCCCCTGGATAGATCTAATCATGGAAATTGTGATAGATGCATGTATCTGGGAGTCACATCTGGCTTCGGCGAACTTCACTTCGACTTGCTTGGTGTCGCCATTTGTGTCTATGTCTCCGTGTGTGTCAGTATAATATGTTGGACAAGAAACTACAAATCTGAAGTTATTCATCATCATTATTGTAGTGTTATCTTGCGTTTAAAGAACACTACAATCCTCATCAATAAGAACTTCAAAACGCATGAACCAGTTTCGGACATCCTCTTCAAAGTAAATACATGCAATGTGTCTCTAGTGGCAGGTTCAGTGACACTGCCAAGTGCAGGGTTACGGGCAGCGTCACCAACAGAGTCAATTGAAGTGTCCAACAACTGATGTGCTGCAGATTTCTGCGCCTGCAAGAGTATCAGCCCAGCAAACACAGGACACGCCTGACTGTGAACCTAGCTCAAGTATCAATGTTTCTTCTCTGGATCATGAAGTCTGTTAGTGACCACTCCATTGCCAATGCTGATTGTGCGCGTGTTCATTCGGATAGCCACTTCTCTGTTTGGTGCGGTGCGCGTGGTCGCGGTTTGGCCCCATTGAACACAGTAGAAGAAATTATATTCACAATATAGAGCCACATGGTTTTAACGAAAAGAATCATGTAATTTCTCTCAGGTTCAACTGTTGTTTACTGATATGTTCTCTCCGTGAGTGAATGCAACGTCCATTAGGTGCTTCATCCCCACACATTTTGCGTTTTAGTTTCTCTTGCGTCACTTCCCACCTTCTTGTTCTCCCTTTTCCCTTTCTCTCATCCCCACTGGTGCATATTAGTTCCCTACACTTATCACCTAATTATAACAGTTGTTATGCTACTTATCGTTATGTTTCCTTGGATCTGGTTTCTTGTAATTCATTTGAAGATAATGCCCGAAAACTGGTTGATGAATTTTGGAGTCCTTATTAAGATCATGATAATGAATTGCTTCGTTTTCCGTCCCTTATAGACTTTCCGTCTCTAAGAGCAATTGTACAAATACTTGGTTCGCCAAGTTAAAATTGGCGCTTATCTTCTCACTTGGTTTTTTGGTGTTCTGCCTGTGCCACACGGCATGGAACCACCGATTCACCATCCGAACATAACCATTGACCAGGGCGTCCGACGACATGGCAGCACAAACCATCACAGAAGTTGCGATCGGTTCGTTTGAGTCTTTTTGACGGAGCTGCCGCCGACGAACACTTCCGTCAGCGCAAGAAAACACTGCAACCTCCGCTCGAGTCCATAAAATAGGTCAGGATGTTCGCATTTCAGAGCGATAGAGAATACAGCTTCTGTCTCCTTCCAGCTGTCTGATGGCAAGGATTGGTTCCCCGGGGAGGTATCGAAAAGCGGAAAAAGCGCCTCGCATGCTTGAATATCAGTGCTTGCACAGTACAGCGCCTAGTGAAGGGCTATCACAAGAAAATCGCTGACGAAGAAGCGGATGCTATCACTGCGCTGCATGTAGATCTTCAAGCACCAGCGGCTCGCGTGGGTACGGGTGCTGATCAGCAAGTACGACAAGCGCAAGAGGTGATTTGAAAAGAGGACACTTATATGGCATTGCCTTTTTGTCTCAAACAAAGACGCATTATTGCGACCAACGGGGATAACACATACAGTCAACATGCGGGCAGTCTCACCCACCTTCTGATGGGAAGGCGACAGGCACGCACTGCCTTTGAGCGTGATTTGAGACGAGGAGAAGTGCAACAAGCTATGAAACGACCCCTGCAGCAGCTGTCCGGATCATACGTTTTGAGCTCTTCCTCCAGCGACGACAGTGGCGAGTAGAATGTGTAACTTGCTTGTATTTTCGACTGAGTTGCTTATTGAAATGTAAATAATCATGTATATAGTGCTTTGTGATCGTGGCTTGCTTCAAATATTTGTATTTCTTTCCTGAGACAAATGAGAAGATAAGCGCCAATTTTAACTGGGCAGACCAAGTAGGTGGGATATAATATACAGCACTTAAAAGAAAGGGTTCGTTAGGGCATTGCCATTAGGTATGTATGAGGCTGCTTCGTAATATTTTTAGGAATATCACAAACAGAAGCAGCCTACCTTGTTCAGTATTACGGTTCATTTGTTGTCAGGCTTTGAACTTCGTCCCCCTTGCGCATCCCAGTTGATATGAAATACTGAGTGTACTTGGCAAGGTGAGCAAGGTTCTAAATTTGCTTTGGTGAATAAGGTAGTACTGTGTAAGAGCATGCTGCATATCTTACAGTCGCATCGAGGCATACTAGTCGACCAGGTTCCATTAGCCATACACCTTGAAGCTGATGTGCCTACAAGTTTAAATCCTGCATTGCATGCGAAGGAGACGATGCCTGGAAAGATATCGACTTTCTTGCCGGATTGTAGTGGACGAATTTGCGGACATTTAATCTCTGTTCAGAAAAAGCAGAAGTACATTTATTCAAACCGGATCCACATGTCCGAGCCAAGTCTAAACCATACGTCACGTATCTACCAAAATTCATGTTGCCTTCTTCACGCTCATCACATCACCCTGTATGCCTCTGGAAAGTGTCAATGCACAATCATGTCCTGTTTTCTGTTGAGACGCGGCACGTCACAGTCTGCTTCTGAACTCATGCAAGATAAAGCTACTAAACAGCCACAGCAAACGCTCACATCTTGCACTTAACCTGACCATTGTCTGTGGCTCGACTGTGATCATCCAGTGGGACGAGGTACTGCAACTAATAATAACTCTAGACTCAGGCTGCGTTTACACGACAACGATTGAAAACGATTTGCGTTTATACGACACGAAGTACGACCTAAGCGGAACGAAAACGTTGCGTTTACTACGATTGTTTACACGTCAATGGCCGAAAGCGATACCTTAACGGAACGGAATTGAAAAGCATTTCTAAGTGTTTTGAAACGTTTTCAAAACTTTTTCAAAACGTTTTCGTTCTCGTGTAAACGGTGAAAACAGGGAAAACGATTGGAAACGGAGCGCGGTAATGCAGACCGTTTCCCGCGGGACTATATTTCGCGGGAAATAAACAAATCTTGCGACCACCAGCACGTACCAACTCCAACGTGTAACTTCCCGCCGTTGTGGCAAGCCAGCAAGTGCTAACTGCAGCCTGTTCACCCATTTTCCGTTTTCGTCTAAATGGTTAAAAACGATCTGCTGTTCTCGTGTAAACGGTTTGAAAACGATTCGAGGCCAGCCCGTTAATCATCATTTAACTCCGCATGAACAATTCAACGTGCACACGACATGCACATGACATGTAAAGCGCATGATACAGCGCATGAAGCGTTTTCGTTCCGTTTTGTTTCGTTTCGTATTGTTTCGTCTCCGTGCAAACGCAGCCTCAGTGCCAACGACAAATGCCTCAGGAAAGACATTGGAAACAAACCAGGCCCTCTCGACGTGGAAGGATGGACCTTCCTGTCCAGTCCAGAAAACAGTTCACATGGTTGCTCCGCTCTCAATGAGAACTTCAAAAAATTTCTCAGGTTGCTTTGAGTAAACTACTTCCGGTGAACACGCGATTAGATCTCGCATTCTCAATCTCAGGTACCGGAGGGCCGCAGCTGTGCTTTAAAGAGAACTTTTTTCGATTTTTGATTTTCCAACTGGAATGAATACCTGAAATCCTGCATTGGACAACTGCTATGTCCTTAAATTTCTACCTGTACGACGAGACATCTCTGCACATGTGAAACTAACGTGAGCTAGCTTCCTAATACACAAGAACCTTCTGGGCCATCTTGCGCATCTATCGCAATCCTTGGGGTTTCCTCCCCAAACTGGAGCTCGTGCTTTGTGAATGACCAATGGTCCTCGACGTGTGTTCTCACCGGCCAGGAGCGACAATGCCTCACGCTGCTATATGGTGTTCACGAGATTCCTCGGGATGAAAACGAAGCATTTCTGTAAGTTTGTATCCCTGTTGATGTCTGGTCCTAAGGAGCACTATAAAAGTGATGGTCTTCAGGTACACTCCTTCTCAGCCTACTCAATGGATGAAGGTGATTTCCCCGAAACACTGCGTATTGTGCAGCTCGAAAGCCTTGATTGTCCGTGTTGGCCTGTATTATGCTTTGCCTCCACAG
This sequence comes from Sycon ciliatum, assembly GCF_964019385.1. Lineage (NCBI taxonomy): Eukaryota > Metazoa > Porifera > Calcarea > Leucosolenida > Sycettidae > Sycon > Sycon ciliatum. The sequence continues at coordinate 5,553,591 of NC_088644.1, forward strand.
TGTTGAGCACTGTCAGCTCACTGTCACACTGGGTACATCCTCCGGGGAGGGGGGGGGGGGGGGGAGGGGGGGGGTATTCTTTTACAGACAACAGATACACGGTTAACGCAAAAATCGTGTTGCTGATCAGCCTTCGTCGTCTAGATTTTGATTCCGATCTTGATTGTCGACCAACTTTGTTCGTTGACTACTACAGCTACTAGGCGTTTAAGAAAACAATGAGAGAATGTACCATGCCCATAAGGTATGTGGGATACATTATATTGATAGCGATGTGCAGTGCGCTAACGTGATCAGATTCGATTTCATTGAGTTTCCCTGCATTTGAGCCCAAACAGTTCCTTTCAGTCTTATATTCATTATATTTATTACAACATCTCAAGACTTGGTGGAAACACCGGCCAATGTTAAGAGATTGGGTGATTGCCAACCACGGCGCTAAATAAAAATATGGGGAGGGAAAAAGAAAGAGTAGCAAAATGAACAGCAACAACAACTCCGTAAAGAAAGATAATGACAAATAAAAACAGTGAAAAACACAGAGAGGCATAGGACATGTGGATAATGAGCTATTTATGTCGTAGTAAATAAGGAGCGGCACGGATCTTAAACAGGCGGAGTGACGTCAGATCCTTAACTTCTTTGGGTAGAGTGAGCCAAACAGAAAAAGCAATAAAGTCAGGGGAGCGCAAAAGAGTGGATGAGTTACACTTAGGGAGTTAGAGCGAGTTTCTAGTTCTTAGAGAAGAGAACCAGTTAAAACACATGAGATGAGGTAGGCACAACTCAAGCATAATAATCTACAAGAGAAGCCAGGTGTACACTGCGTCCATGTGATAACGGGGTTGTGTGAGCGACTTTATAAACGGCGGATGATGAAAGCATGCGTGGTTGACAGAGGAGAATTTTAAGGATTTTCTTGTAGTGTAATTCAAGCTTTGCAGCAGCGGAAGAGGATAATCTATCCCAAGACGTTTCGGCATAATCAAATATCTTCAAGTATGAGGAGACATAAACACTGAGTATGTGAAGACTGAAACAGTGGGTCCATTGTTAATTGGCATCATGCCTGTTGATTTACACTATACATAGAGTATATAGCTACCAAATGCTTGATACTGTTGTGTCGTAGTATTTAGGCAATAGTGGCTTTTGTTCGCGTGACGATCAGGATGTATGGAGAAAGACCACGACTCGCCAAGTTCCCAAGCAGCCACAGACGGCGTAGCAATTCTTACCGCCAACCCTTCGAGCAAAGGAACCGGCCTGAGTTGGAAATCGTCTCTGTGTAATTGTGCCGCGATATGGATGAAACACACAGGCTCACATGTGACGAGATGAAGATATTCTCAACCAGCTGACGGAAATCCAACAGGCTCACGGGAACGCTGCAGTTGTGGTCGGAGACGCGGAGTCATTCACTGGTTAACGTTGCATCGAGTGTTGTGTGCTTTAACACAATTATAAACATTATGAAAAAGTGAAAATAATGCAATGGTGGGGCTGAGTGGTGTTCTGTGGAGGAGACGTCGCTGTCTCAGTATTCAAAGCCGTACCCTGTATCTCAAGTCTGTGGTCATGCTCTATCATAAGATCCCGTATGGCTCCAGAGCCTTCTCAGCATTGTTGGCGGGTAAGCACCTGGATCGTGTCCAAGTACTGCGGTTCTGGTGGCTTGAGGGATGTACGGATGCTCGCAGTGCACCCCTGCCGGCAATCTGCTAGTGAAGCTTGGTACCTACTGTGTCCGGGATCCAGAATCTGATCTTCCTAGGCTGGAGCTGCTGCTACTCCTGTGCTAGCCCTCCACCACTGGTGCTCCTACTCGGCTCCAGTGTGGGCCACTAACCACCCTGCCCGATTTCGCACTGATGCTATGCCACACCGTCAGCATTTAACTCGGAGGTCAGACCTTGATCCCTCCCACGATATGCTATCTGTCTGTATGCCTCTCTCTTACACACAGATGTGCACACAAACGCACGTGCAGACACACGCACATGCACACACAGTGGCACACACATACACATAGCCAACTTCTCTGTGTTTGGTGATCATCATCTGTTTTCTGATGTGCAAGCTCACCTCTGATGCCGATTATTTCCTTGCTTAGACCCCGCCTACAATTAGACCACTCTGCTCTCCCTCCTGTAGTGCACTCGCTTCTAAATCCTACTTGGAGCAGTAAGGCTGTGTCACTGCTCCTACTGATGTCATTGTTGCGAAAGCAATACCATCGCCATTGTTGGTTATTTTCCACCATGTATGAATCATTAACAATCATCACCTATGTGTCACGGCCCAACCATCCTCGTAATTCCCCTCATTGTGACTGGTGCTGTACCGTTGAAACCTACTTTGTTTCAGTGTATATTCGCTCCAAACCTTTTTGGTTGCATAATGATCTGACGCAGTGTGCTATCGGGAAATATGGATAAGATTAGTACAGTCGGCATCGCCTATCGAGTGACCAGGTATAAGGATACCATTACATGTATACCGGCTACACGGTATCGGAACACAAATAGCACTATGTGTACAATATTCCGTCTCAAGCTCACGCTGTGCGGTGGGGATAGGTCATGCGTCGTTGCCAACTTGCCGCATGTGCAGCAGGAAGGCACCACATGTCGACTACTGCTTATACTGGTCAGCATTGTGTGCTTACATGCACCTACGGCCTTGTGGATGCAATTGAGTCTCACATACACGTACATGAAATATTGCTTGTAGTGCGGCATCTGGTGTTGACATACAATGGCTAAATATTTTTCTCGCAATAATGACCGTATGCACCACAAGTGTGTTTATGTCCAGAGCCAACTCAAGTCCTGTATTATTTATGATCAAGACAACAAGTACTTCGGGCTGAAATTCTTCTATGACAGGCATGAACACTTGCCTTACAATTTTTCGTGATTGTACAAAGTACATATTCGCTGTTCCATCAATTTTGGACCGTTTACATTGTACTGCCACTAGTGGTATCACATGCATGCATATTGAGTCAAACAATGTTACCTCTGTATAATTATGCTTATCGTGGCTATCAAGAGCTTCGATACAAATTCCCAGCTGACGAATGGTGTCCAGCTTGCGTTCAGCTCAGCTGGCACTCACAACTCATATAAATTATTCCATTCTAGACGCCAGATGAGATGTTTCCCCTACAATGTAGACAAAACGTCACTTCATCTTCTGTCCAACCTCAAAAGCACGTTCAAGTAAATACGTCTGAAACACAGTAGCGACAATCCGACAGCGGCGGCACGCCATCTTCTCCGAATGAGCTTATACAGTTTTTTTAATTTTTTAATTTTTACTGTTGAACACTCACTGCATGATGGACTAAAATTTGGAGGAGAACTCGACACAATGGTACATATGCAGCAGGACGGAGTGGGTGGGACCTGTCAAGCTCAGTCGACCAAGGGTCTCGACAGCTGCACATGTGCACCAAAGGAAACAAAAAGGGGAGTGGAAGGGCGGGAGCAGGAGAGCAAGAACTCTAAGGGTAGGAAAGAGAGGAGGGAGAGGAGGAAACCAGGAAACTTGTTATTCAAAGATAAGAGTGCAAACAAGTACGCAAGCAAGTACAAAGATAGCTGATTGACGTGCAGTTTTGACGAAAGATTATACTGAGAATGGAGGAGATTTAGAGAGAGATAAAGACAGATGGATTGGGAGTTTGATGACGAGAAGGGAGTGCTCCGAGAACATGAACTGGGCCATACTGGCAGTAGCCTAGGAGGCGACGTCCGTGGCCAATGACCGACCCGACCGTTTCAGGTAGCGGTTCGTCAGAACCTTGAACTGCTGCATCCCTTTGGCAGACTGTGCATCGCGGAGGAGAGTGGATGGCAGTTCATTCCGGGCTTCGACGAGGAACTCCGGGAAAGAACGCAGCGCTACATTGCACGATCTGGCAGGTAGGGCTGTCTGGAGTTGAAGCTCGTGCGCAAGGTTGGCTGCCGAGCGGCGACGTGTGGCAGACGTGATGGCGGGTGCGATGGCTCTGGCTGGGCGTGTCGCTGCAAGAGCTGGTGGGCTTGTGATGTAATGGAGCTTGCACAGAGTTGTGACGCCGGCCACACAGCGCCGTATGGAGAGAGTGTCCATTGCAGCCCTTGTCCCAATCAGGCTGAGGGCACGATGCTGGACTCGGTTCAGCTGTGAGAGATTGGTAGCCGCAGCTCCCTTCCATACAAGTGGGCAGTACTCCATTAGAGGCCAAATGAGCCGCCAGTATGCTGTGACCCGACTCGGTGGGACCAGGACATGTCACGCCTTCCGGAAGAAACCAATTCGCTGTGTGACACGACGCACTGCAGTTCCTCGAAGATGCTCTGAGTATGATAGATGAGCATCGAACGTCACTCCAAGGAGCTTCAGCCACGAGCATTCCTGGACCGCTGTGCCATTGAACTGGATGTGTGGTGTCTCCCAGGGTCTGCGTTGGCGGGACACAGTCATGGCCTGTGATTTCGTTAACTCGAAAGTGATGCGTCACTGAGCACCCCATTCAGCAAGTGCATCCACACCAGCTTGGAGGTTGCGGTACACTTCTGTTACTGCATGTGGCGTTGGAATGTGGGCATAAAGCGTGGTGTCATCTGCGTAAACAGACGGAGTGATCCTTTCCGGTAGGACGTCGCAGGCGTCATGCACGTACAGCAAAAAGAGTGTGGGCCCAAGGATGCTTCCCTGTGGGACCTCAGCATTAATCTTGTATGATTTTGAAGATACTTCGCCAACTACTGCCTGAAACTTCCTGTCGTACAGGTAGTCAGACAGCCAGTTGAGGAGGGAACCAGCGATGCCGTATGACGCAGCCTTGTCGAGCATGCCTCCGTGCGAAACATTGTCGAATTCGCTTGCTATGTCTACAGCCAGCATACGGACTGCGCTACAACGGTTGACTTCGGAGACCCAGGAGTGGTTGAGAGACGTGAGAAGGTCAGATGTGCTGAGCCCCTGCCGGAATCCGTACTGGTGGATGGACAGGGCTTTTTCATGCTCAAGATGCTTGATTATGGCCATGACTTTGGAGACAACAGATAATGTAATGGGTAGCCGAGTGGTAGGCGCGGTGAAATCAACAGGAATTACTTTTATTCTACTTCTTTCAGGTACACACCTGAGATATAATTATTAGTGAAAGAAGAAGAAGCGGCAAAATAACTGACTTTCTCTCCGGTGCACACCTGGAGGTTGAATAGCACGTTATTATCAAAATCTCATCTTCATCAAAACAGAAATGCGCAGCCGCTTATATGCAGCAGACGCCGTACGCTTACATACGGAGATACACTAAAATATACATCAGGCAAAGCTCCGTATTAGTTCCGTACTGCTTCCGTATTGGTCGGGCAGGGATACTACACTCTCCCTTCCTACAGATAATCACGCCCTCGTGATTTTCAAATAATTAGTGAAGAGTTACGAACACAGCGTCAACCGGAAGATGGCAAATAATATATCGGAAATGATAACGTTTAGAGTAGACAGAAGAAATGAACTGATAACAAATCATAAAGTAGAAGCACACCAGGTTCACACGATCTCACGGGGTCAAAAGCGGAAAGAACTGTCCTCCAAATAGGATCTGAAAATCCACAGCACTCTTGCTGCACAACGCTGGCACAACCCGCCAGGAATATCGCAGTTCAAAAACCGAATTGAATACACTATACCTATAAGGGGCGTTGTCACACACATTGTCCCACGTTAGCTGGGTAAGCCGTGGCTCACCATGATCAGACGCCTACCAAACTAAACTGGATTCACACACTCGCATAAAGGAAGACTGAAAAGAACAGGGAGACTGAAGGAAGAGAGTAAAGAAAATGCCATACCTAGAATCAGCGTTAGTAACCACGGCGGCGGCTGAAGCTACGGCCGAGGGCAAGCCAGGTTTTATCTTCATCTTGGTTGAGCCGGTCACTCAGAGCGGCTAGCTCAGCGTCAGACAAATGAACTCCCTCCTCGTCTTGAATCGTGGTCTTCACATTGTCGATAGCATTGCTTTGCGCGACGTAAAGAGTGATGGTATAGCCAGGAAGAGTGTTGACGAAAATCTGCATCCCACCACGGAGGCGAAGTACCAAATGAAGAGTGGGCTCCTGATTCCGACTGCGTGCCGGCGAAAATCAAACGCTGCTGGTCTTGGGGAATACCCTCCTTGTCTTGGGTACCAGCCTGCCTGTTGTCGTCCTCATCAGCTTCGCCATCACCACCGGTAGTATACATGTAGGTAGCGGGTCGCTTGGAATCGCCATCGGAGTCTCCAGTGTGTGCCGTGCGGAGAGAAGGGTGATCCACGCTAGCACCCTGACTGAGCTGCAGGCTAATAAGCAGTTCCAGGCCGAGGAAGGCAAGAAACATGATTCTCATCTTGATTCGTCGCACGGAGCTGTAGCGGGTTGAGCCATCGGAGTCTGGGGTGGAATCACGTTGTTTTATTTAAAACTACACCGCTGCCACCAATGTAATGGGTAGCCGAGTGGTACGCGCGGTGAAATCAACAAGAATTACTTTTATTCTACTTCTGTCAGGTACACACCTGAGATATAATTATTAGTGAAAGAAGAAGCGGCAAAATAACTGACTTTCTCTCTGGTGCACACCTGGAGGTTGAATAGCTCGTTATTATCAAAATCTCATCTTCATCAAAACAGAAATGCGCAGCCGCTTATATGCAGCAGACGCCGTACGCTTACATACGGAGATACACTAAAATATACATCAGGCAAAGCTCCGTATTAGTTCCGTACTGCTTCCGTATTGGTCGGGCAGGGATACTACAATAACAAGGACACAGGTCGGTAGTTCTTAACAGCAGAGTGAGAATGCTTCTTGTGTATCGGGACCACACGGGCTACTTTCGAGAGAGAGGGCTGGACACGGCACCGAAAACAGAGTGAGGACAGCTTGGCAAGTGGTGCAGCCAACACCTTTGAGCACTGCTTCAGAACTCTGGCAGGGATGCCATCGGGTCCAGTAGCCTTGGCCGGATCCAGCTGGCGGAGCTGGCGCTGGACTGTCGCTTCCCGAAATCGGACGGTTATCATGGCCGATATACACCTAGGAGGAAGGTCAGGAAGGTCGGGGTGCTGTAGATCTTGATCACCAAGACTGCATTTGTTCGCAAAGAATTGTACAAAGCAAATAGCCTTTTCCTGGTTGGTGACATACCAGTTGTTTCGAAACCAGCACCCCTCAATCCAAAGATGCCGCTGTGTTAACTTGTTTGTGTGAGGGACGTGGGTTAATGGGGTACTAGCTGTGCTAGTACTCGTTAGCAACAATCCGAAATAGCGCATACACACCGCTGTATCACTCTGTGCTGCCTTTAAGGTGGCAGACTACCCAAAAATTCGCTGAAAAATCGAATTCGTCAGGCGAAATAGCACGTCATAGTACATTTGAGATCAGCGGGAAGAAGATGGCGACGTCCACTAATTTAGTATCTGAGCACACAAATCTGCTGTGTGTGTGACTCTGTGTGTCAGCTATGATAATCATCTTCTGTGGTTCCATGCCTAGCATGTACGTCTGAACCATCCTGCAAAGTTTGAATGACGTAGGTTGAGCGATCGCTCCGTGCAGAATTATGCTCCAAGTCCAAAAATCAGGTTTTTGAGCCACGTATTGGGCTGCACGACTTTTGCCAGCACCCTCGTGACGTTGCAGATATGTGGCTTGATTATTGTAGTTGACGTTGATTTAGTGACTTTGGCAAGTTTGAGTCGTGTCAAGAAGTCAGGTAGGATTCAGTACTAGGCAGTAGTGAAACGTGAGTGGTAGTCTTTGCCGGTTTCTGAGGGTATCCTGGATTTGGTGTGCAGCGCTGTGGAAAAGGCTTGCTGTGGAGGTCCCAGCACTGGATGTTGTATCAAAGGTACGACCTCGTAGCACGTGCTAAACCTAAAAAATTCAAAAATTGACTTGGGTCTGTGGGAGTGTGTGAGAGAACGCCCACTCGTTCCGTTGTGACAGATTCCAGGGCCTCATTGAGGGGCCCTTCCCCCATCACCCATGGCTGCTTCTGGACTTGTTCTAGGTTTGAGTCCCGCGCACGAACAGAATGAGCACGAAAATGTGAAAAAATTGTAAATGCATTTGTTTGGCTCCTGGGTGGCTCGCACACCGTGGCACTATGCCGGAAATTTGAGTTTTTCCGGCCTGGAAAGCCTGTCAGTGAGGCGCAAGAACTTGTAAATCATGTCCTGAGGGCCAGCATAGTGGCAGGAGTGTGTGGTCAACATTTCACTCAAATCCATTGAGAAACACCAAAGTTACGGTCAATTGAATGCCATATGAAATTTATGGGTAGGCTGCCCCCTTAAGACTGACGTCATGCGCTTTGCTTTGCTGCGTAATCACAAATGGCACCCAGCCCGTTTTTGCTGAAAATAAAAAAAATCTTGCTTGCCCTCTCCAGCCAGCACCTCGTGCTTCCGCAGTGTTGCTTTTCCCACCATCCCTCCCTGTCCAACTTATTCACAGTCATAATCATTATGATTATCGTCCCATTGATCGGGTCCACTCTCACAACTGGTGTTGTCCAGCTATTTGCTGCAGCTCTGACTTGAGCTATATTACATCTACTTAGCATTGCAGCTCTACGTTGAGCTAACAGCAGCTCTACTTTGAGCTAACCTCAGCTCTACTTTGAGTTAACAGCAGCTCTACTTTGAGCAAACCGCAGCTCTAATTTTAGCTAACCGCAGCTCTAATTTGAGCTAACCGCAGCTCTACCGTGAGCTAATAGAGGCTCTACTTTGAGCTAACAGCAGCTCTACATTGAGCTAACAGCAGCTCTACTTTGAGCTAACAGCAGCTACTCTTTGAGATTCAAACCAGTTGTTTCGAAACCAGCACCCCTCAATCCAAAGATACCGCTTTGTTGACTTTTTGTGTGAGGGATGGGGGCAGCCCCATCCCTTATTTTGGGCTTAGCCCAATAATAATCTTCACTAGTCATCACTAGTTTGAGGGAAAGAGACAACGGGAAAAGTCTGAAGAAACAAATGACTGTAACCATCAGGACTCGAACCAGGGACCAATAATAATAATAACTTGTTTTCCTCTTGAATCTTTGTACAACTTTACTGTAGACAAAGTCGAAATTATGTGCCAAATCGCTTGTTCCATCCCGAAAATTGAGGCAGGCTCAACTTTTGCGATGACCCAGTTCCGGGAATTCCCCGGACTGCGAGATGGCTACGATTTGGGGAAGCAATGCTATTGACTGACCATCGATTGGTTACCTCCTGATATTTCACTGAAATTTGAACAAAAGCTTATAAAAATCCCAGCTCATTGCCTGAAAGGCACAAGGTTCAAGTCCTGCTTTGAAGAGGAATGATTTTTTTTCGAACCATGCGGATACCCATAGTGAATTGCGAAATCGTGGCCTCGAACGAAGAAAACATGGATGGGGCAAATGGGAATTCCGCCTTTGGCCTCTGATTGGTGGATCTTATCTATCCTCCCCATGGTTTAGGAGACGCATCTGATGCCTGATCCTGGGGTGGTGGAGTTCCACGGAAACGGAACGGTGGTTTTTTACCCGTCTGAAACGCGCACCGTCCAATTTTTCGTCACTGGCTCGTAAAGCAATGTATTACCAATCCCCTCATGGGTGAATTCAAGGAGCTACGTAAGAATCACACTCTTCCAACAGCGACTAGCTCAAGTTCATCTACTGGATTCAAACTTTGATTTTTGCTCGTTTAAAAGATGTAATTTCAGATAGATAGGTACTTACGTGTGCAGACTGGCATGGCAGATGACCAAGACCCATTTGATAGACATGTTGTGTAACTCATACCACTCAGCTGATAACCTTCCATGCAAGAGAACTGACGTACTGATGACAATGTATTGCCACCACTTGTCACATGACCATTTGTTGGTGCTGACACTGAACCTGTACAGAGGATTTCTGCACAGAAGACAGATATAAAAAAGAAGACAAGAATGTGGGTACCAGCAGTGAAACGAAATCCCTGATCACCGGAATAATTGATTGAAAATCGCTATGTAAAATTCTACCAATGCAGTCATTTTATAGCTTCGCTAGTGGTGAGTTTTTTGTATGCCACCCCCCACCTTTTTTTGGGAGATTGACGGATCCGTGTAAACGGCCGAAAACGAAACAAACGTGACGGAAAACGAGGCCTGCACACCATTTCGACTGTTTACTGTTTACACACTCAAATTTATCCATCAGAACATTTCCGTTCTCAAATTCGTCCGCCTTGGCCAGCGTTTTGGTTTTCTTCCGTTTTGGTGTACAACTTTTACGTTTTGCTCCGCGTACCGTCTAAATAAACCATGGATCCGAAAGGATTTCGTTGTGTAATCGCAAGCGTTGTCGTGTAAACGCAGCCTAAAGTCTAGTTCACATTCGACGCAACGCTGACGGTACGGAACGTAAGGGCAGCGCTCACACTGCGACCATGAGGAAGCGTTTATGCATCAGCAAAACGCAGAAACGTGGCAATCGATTTCACACTAGGCCTCGTTCACGCGTAGACTTGACGTTGTCACACAAACTTTACGAATTGCAGATCGTATCCAAAAGAGTGCGTGCATTTCCTAATAAAGTTGTTGCCCGTTTTGAATGTATTACGATTCGTACAGCACGACATGTTACAGTCGTTGGGTCGTTCAATACCGAACGGCGCCGGTCACGAGGCACGGTCCGTGACAGGATGACTTTTGGACCTAATTTCTTGTTTTTCGAGACTTCTTTTCATTTATTTCTCCTTGAATGGAGCGGAATGAAGTTCACAATACCAGTTTTTCATGAACACTTAAAAAAGTAGCTTCGAAAAGTGTGCTATTCAAATAATGGCACCAGGAAATGATAAAAAAATTCGTCTGTCACGCTCCTGAAGTATCCCTAGAGTCCAATTTACAACTATAGACGCGTAGTGTTTTGCAAAATTCGATGAGATTTATTTAAATTTGTTTAGTTTTTCTCCAGATTCGGTCTCTGCATCGCTTCACAATTCTGGCTATATACTTGGTTTTCGCTACAGTTAAAGTTTATTTTTAGACCAGGTTTTCCGGTTTTACATGTAATTTTGGTTTTGATGGGTTTGACCAGTTTGTTTCGGATGTTTGCTCCTGCTTAGACAGTGCTGCGCCCAGACCATCTTGGGTGCATTTTGTTCGGGTCCTGGTAGCCTCGTGGTTTCGATCCGTGGTTTCCAGTACCAGTGTGGGGCATTCGAATCCCATCACGCCTCCTGCCTTTTTTTCTCTTCTTTTCAAAGGCCTTTGATACAGTGTGGCACCGTGGTTTGTTGGCCAAAATCGCCTTCTTTAACATGGGTGGCAATGTTCTGCGGTGGCTCGAAAGCTACCTATCCTTCCGGGTCCAACAGGTTAGGGTGTCAGGTTTGCTGTCCCAACCGCTCGAAGTCTGTTCCGGTGTGCCACAGGGCTCAATACTTGGTCCTCTTCTCTTCTTGCTCTATGTAAATGACTTAACTCGCGTTCCAAATACCTCCCTGTAGGCCGATGATACTACTCTTGTGGCATCTGAACTTTCCCTGCCCATGGCATAATTCTTTGCAGTCGGAAATTCGCTCATTGGTTTAATGGATGCGTCTCTGGAAACTTCGACCTAATGCTGGAAAGACTCATATCGTGCATTCCACCTCGTCCCCGTTCCGATCTTTCCCACATCGACCAGTACCTATTCCACTTCCCTGACGACCGGACGCCCATCCCAATTGTTAGCCACCACAAACACCTTGGAGTTTTCTTTGACTCAGGCATGAGTCTGTTTGTGTTCTATACAGCCACATTAGCCATTTACCACTAGTCTGTCGTCGGGCTTTCTACGCCTCCTATATCTTACCCATAATTTTATACAGTAGGATTGTGTGGTGCAGTGCTGAAGCAGGAATGCTTGCCTGGCTTGAACTAATGCATCGCAGGATTTTGAGCGATATTTCGCTTCCCACTTGACACCCCATTAACAATTCTGTATTCCCAATGCAAAGTCTGTCCTTTACAAACCATAATTAACAGACTCTGCTGTAGATTTATCCATCAGATTAAACTGCTGAAGGCCCCAATGCATATTCAAAATGCACTTAACGGGTTTAACTCCTCTTCGTCAAGTCGTAATGAACTAAGATTCCCTATTTCAGGAAATAAATCAATGAATTTCTCGCCTGTTTTCATTAGCTATTGTCTCTAGGACTCGCTTTACCAAAAAATGCAATCATGTGAAAACATTTCTGCCTTTGTTCGTGATCTCTCGGACCGTTTCCCATAAACGTTTAAACCTAATAATACAACTTGATTTGCAGCCCAAACTTTTATTTTATTGTTGTTGTTCTGATTTTGCACTTGTTTTTCTTTCTTCTTTTTTTCTTTTTCTGTCTTTTGCCATGGCTGGCTATAATCGCCTTCACCTCCTCCTTGATTGGCCTTGGCCATTAGTGTGTTCGTAATAATACTTCTAAGTAATAATAATAATAAGAAGAAGAAGAAAGGGTTTGCTCCCACACCCTTTCTTACAAATCATCGCCGAAGTCGCAACCACTACTTAATAATAATAATAATAATAATACGTATTCCCATGCAACGACGCAAATCCACACAATTCAGTAGACACTTTTTCTATCAAACGTTTTCTTTCCCTTCTCTTCAGGATAGTACAGGGAATGTTGGAAATTAGAAAAACACATAACTATATAGAGAATGAAAGAAAAAAAAAGTCAACACTTCAACATAGGTGTTAAAAATGATTATAGTGTTAAAAACTCAAAAACAAACAGCTGCAAGTTGTAGACAAACACGTTGAACACATCAGGGAACACTTGTCACACTTCAACGTGTTTGTCTACAACGCGTGTTTGTCTACGAGGTCAACGTGTTTGTCTACAACTTGCAGCTGTTTGTTTTTGAGTTTTAACACTATAATCATTTTTAACACCTATGTTGAAGTGTTGACTTTTTCTTTCTTTCACTCTCTATATAGTTATGTGTTTTTCTAATTTCCAACATTCCCTGTACTATCCTTTTAATGCGCCGTTAGTGGCAGAGCAGAGTGGACACGAAGAGTCGGTGAAGAAAGAAGGAGAGATGACAAGACGAGTCGGTGAAGAAGGAAGGAGAAAAGCAAGACACATCTGCAACATCTTTGTTTGATCAAACTGAGCTGAGCTGCTGATACGAAGCGTCGACCAAGCATCCCTGACTGGAGTGAATGCCCCAGCTGGCCTCTCGTTTGTCAGTGGTTGCTACTAGACCTGTTAGTATCACACTCACGACTACAAGTTTCCTGGTGTGCATCGACATCGGCATCAGTGGGGCCTCCTGCTGTCGATCCTGTTGACGGGCGGACAGGTCGGTGTGAATCCTGAACGGCAACCGAGCCTGTCGCGTTGGGGGATCTCGGCGGTGAGTCTCGCCTCGCCTGCATACATGGACATTGCAACATCATAATAATAAACAACATACATGTACTTTCCATTGGCATCAGTATTCCGCGTAAGATTTTCGTCGCCTGTGTGGTGTGTTTCTCCACCAATGAGCGCGGCCTATGATTATTTATCGCTGTTCTCACACTTTACCATTTTAGCAGCTTGCATATGCCATTGATATATGTGGAAAGCGCGCACTTGCGCCATTTCTGGTGTATAAGACTGATCATTTCTCCATTATCATCATTATCATCCTCTACTGATGAGCTCCGACAGGGAGCGAAACAGCTGTCTAGAGGCGTGGAGCAATATTATCTCTCAACGGAAGTGTCCTTGCTGGTGTATGTATGGTTCGGCTGAAGAGCGCGTGGTTGTGATGAGTTGGGAATGCAATGAATATCCTGAAGAGAAGGGAAAGAAAACGTTTGATAGAAAAAGTGTCTACTGAATTGTGTGGATTTGCGTCGTTGCATGCGAATACGTATTACGAAACTGTTTTTCCCACCGCCTCCAAACTACTGTTTGAATAATAATAATAATATTAATAATTTGGAAAGGATTGGGAGAACTTCAAATTCAAAGGATCAGTCGGGGAAGTGAACTGCCTGAAAAGAGAAAAAAACGCCAGACCCACCAGGACTCGAACCTGGGACCCCGCTTGTCATGAGCAATGCTCTAACCACTGAGCTATGGGACCAGGCTGAACCTAGAAGGCGCTGACAAGTTTTTCACTCCAAAGGCAGCTCACAACACGTGCCACACATATGCCATCAGTATGTGTGGCACGTGTTGTGAGCTGCCTTTGGAGTGAAAAACTTGTCAGCGCCTTCTAGGTTCAGCCTGGTCCCATAGCTCAGTGGTTAGAGCATTGCTCATGACAAGCGGGGTCCCAGGTTCGAGTCCTGGTGGGTCTGGCGTTTTTTTTCTCTTTTCAGGCAGTTCACTTCCCCGACTGATCCTTTGAATATTAATAATAATAATTTTATTAGTGCAATTAGGAGTATAATCGATGCAGACATGGCCAGACAACAACGAGTTCATGGAATTTTTAAGGATTTTTTATGTTATTCAAAATCGATTTTCGTGTTCCTTTTGATAAAAATCCTTAAAAATTCCATGAACTCGTTGTTGTCTGGCCATGTCTGCATCGATTATACTCCTAATTGCACTAATAATAATAATAATAATAGGTAAACTGTTTCCTCTGAGACAAAAATGCGATAATACTCATAAAAAGGACACACTTCAGGCTCATTACAAACATCTTGAAAGTTTTTGTCTTCACAAGTATACTTTCAAGCCTTCTCATCAGGTGAAATACAGGCAAGGGAAAAGGAACAGGAACAGTGGATTAAATACAGTAAGAAGGTGGTAAAACAGCGCCAAAAAGAAAGAAAGAAAGAAAGAAGATAGCTAAAGTAAACAGCGAAAATTGCAATAATGACACAAAGGTGCAAATGCGAGAAAACTCAATAAGCGCGACATGACTCGTTAGTTACATGTATGTCCAGTGGTTGTCTCTTGTTGTCGCACTACATGTCGCGCTTATTGAGTTTTCTCGCATTTGCACCTTTGTGTCATTATTGCAATTTTCGCTGTTTACTTTAGCTATCTTCTTTCTTTCTTTCTTTCTTTTTGCGCTGTTTTACCACCTTCTTACTGTATTTAATCCACTGTTCCTGTTCCTTTTCCCTTGCCTGTATTTCACCTGATGAGAAGGCTTAAAGTATACTTGTGAAGACAAAAACTTTCAAGATGTTTGTAATGAGCCTGAAGTGTGTCCTTTTTATGAGTATAATAATAATAATAATAATAATAATCTCTGCATGTTTTGGATCTTGTTGGGTGAAATACAGTAGTTGATATGATTTGAGCCTTCCTGTTCCCTTTTCTTTTTCACAGTTGTAATTTGTTTCTCACGAAAAAATCCGTGAAACAACGACACCTCAGAACACTTCGTGAAGTCGTCCAGCTCCACCTTTGGCCGGCCTGTTTTGGTAGGAGACTCGAAAGAAATAATGAACACGACTAACCATATCTTTCTCGGCATCACTGAGATTCTTACGAGCCGTGGAAGCAATTACATTCAGGCACTCAGAAAATGCAAACAAGAGGAATATTTATTTGAGACTTTCATTTCTGTTGAGACTTTCCTCACACCTTTTCATTTGCGACTTTGCGTGTTTTGCATCTTTTGTAATTCCCGCGGCGACGAAGAAAAACCTGAAAAACACATCTGAAAACCAGAAGACACTCATGCAAAACTCACAGCTGTCGTGCGCTACAGTACGTACGACTCGAACATATGAGTTCACGCGTCTATAGTTTGGAAATGGACTGTAAATACCATACGTCAAATCAGACCTTATCTTAAACTCAAGTCATGTCAGCCATTTTGCGAGTTTTCATGGGAAGCGCAGTGGTCGAAGTGCTAAAAATTTCGAAGTACGAATCGGTAGTAGTCGGCGCACGACGCCATCTCCTGTTCACACTCAAAATGCAGCTATTCTGTACGCTTGGGTTCCTGTGAGGCCTTTCCCAAATCGGCCGACCGAACGAGAAAGAAGGTGGGTGTGTATGTTTCCAATCTTTATTCTCACAATGGCCTGTGGTCAATAAGAGATACATGTATTAATAGTGTGATTTAATTAACATGGAGGGTTTGGAATGGAATGAGTCTTGTTGTTGTAGTCGTCGTCGTCGTCGTCGTCGTCGTCGTCGTCGCCGTCGTCGTCGTCCTCGTCGTCGTCGCCCTTGCCCTCGTCGTCGTCGTCGTCGCCGCCGCCGCCGCGCTCCGCCACCGCCACCACCGCCGTCGTCTTCGTCGTCGTCGTCGTCGTTGTTGTTCGTCGGTCCTATTCCGTGCTTCAGATGAAGTATTGAGTCACTCACTCAATGACCAAGTCAGTCTTCAGGAGGCTCGACGTCCGACATTCGGAGAAGACAATTTCTTCATTAGTAAGAGCGTTGCCGAAAATTAAGTGCGTTGGGTATACAATTGGACACATTGGGGGGCTGTTGTCGGCCAGCCTAAAGCTGGTATCGCAAGAAGCATTAAATTGTTTCAATTTTGATGACGCAGGAAATGGCGTAGATGTTTGAGCAAAGATTGCCTGAACTGAAAGTACTTTGTCAATATACTGGTGGCGGTGACGTGAACGTTACTCTTTGGACTTCTTTCCCTTTTCACCCTCATTTGCAGCGTACATGACTGTAGTGTGAACAACCTCTATCATTTCACTTACCTGAGCACGTAGGTGATGGACTGGACCATTGTCCACTGACAGTACATGAAGTATAGGAATGACCAACAAGCTTGTAGCCTGTGTGGCAGGAGAATGTAGCAATGTCGTATTCTTTGTGTGACGAGTAACTAACATTGCCGTTTGAAGGCGCGTATGGAGAGAGACAAGCCACCCCTGAGACAGTAGGTTGAAATAGGAAGATAGAAACACGTCAAAATCCAAGCCGATTTGGGGGTATATGGTAGGAAATGGAGAAATGAATTCTTTTTGCAAATTCATTTCCCTAAAGCGGACGTTCCCTTTTTACCCCAACCTTGATGTTTAATTTGTTTGAGGAAATAACGAACACTAAGCACATTACTGGAACAATTACAACTTGCCACAATAATTATAACTTGCTGGCATCCTGTATTGTTGTTTCACAATTCCGTTTTGAGAAAGATTTTCCTTCATCAATTCAATACCAAACCCAGTTCACTAGAAACTCTTAATCCAAATGTACATTTACCGGCAATTGTCGTGGGGTTGAGAATTATGTACTCGTCTCAATGCAGTGACTCATAGCTTACAAAATAATTCTCGTCGGAATACACTCCTGCGAGCTTAAAGGGAAAGTCAAGGCAAAAATTAAAATTTCACCAGTTGTAGTCTTCGGGGTTCTGAGTCGAATGGTCTTGGTCCAAGAAAGCTGAGACGCTCCCTTCCTACTTGAATCCCAATTGAACTCGGCGACATTCCACCGAAACTGGGTGACTGCGCCGTACTAGATGGGGATTTGTATGCAAAATGTCACTAAAAGCGCTATTTCGTTCTTATAAAAGCACGGATGACCGCGATTGGTCCATATGTTGTAGTCTTTTGGACGCTGAGTCGACTGGTTTTGGTCCGAAAAGGCTGCGATGCAGCGTTCCTTTATTCCCAATCCAACATGGTTGAACAAGCGGTCACGTGCTCCTGTGTACACCAGTCACCTGGTCACCGCGCCTGCAGGGTCCAACTTACTAGCCTGTTTGACCTTTTTTGGGTGCAGTCCTGTTACTCGAGTTGAACCTTGGTGTGAAAGTTGTCGCCTGCTGGCGCTGTGACTAGGTGATTTTGTTTATCCCACGCGTACCAGGTCCAATTGTAGCGTTCTGCTAGGTTGCCTTTCCAGGGGGACTCCACTGCTTGGACGACATCTGCCATAGAAAAAATTTCGGAGGCTCGGAATTTCTGCTTCAAACAGCCGAACTTGGCGTCGACACTACATCTAGTTTGACCAACTCGCATGAAATAAATTTGAATGCTGGTATTTAGGCCTGATAGCACACGCCAGCTGAAGTATGCCATGACTGATCGGTTCTTGTTCTGCCCAACGCAGTTATCAGCAGGAAACATCAAGGATGGCTCCTTGGAACGCTTCTCCAAATAATGGTGAAGCATGCTGATAACTGCGTTGGGACCATGAGGAAGCCATCCATCACAGTCAATGCTCTCTGCTTCATTGAACAAGTAATCTACTTGCTGATTGCGTGCCTCATCACAAATTCCAAATAGTTGTATCTTAAATCTGGACTTGAAATACAATGGGCCCATCTGGCGAGTGTGCTTAGGTAGCTCAAGCTGTTGGGCGAAGTCGAAAGTGGTGTGGGTAGAAGATGCCTGTGTATCTGTATCCGTTGTTTGGCTTTAATAGCTCATCCCTGGCATCACTAGTTGATTTGTTGTAGTACTGCCGTTATTCATCAGCCTCCTGCATGTGAGCTGAAAGTAGCTCCATAGCCAGGTGGGTGGTCTCCTCTGTCTTTGCATGCCTGACATTCTCACGCAGCTCCTCACAGCGTGCGCAAACATCAGATCTCTGCTTCATGATGCATATATCTGGGGTATAAGCTTTCCAAAGCCGTTTGAACGTGGTCAGACTTAGGTATTTGAATGTATTGGAGTAGATCTGCATCTTTACCACCGATCTTATGCAGGCAGAAATTTGTTTACATTGAAATTGTTTGTGAATTCTGATCAGCAGTTCTCGCTTCTTTTTGGATTGTAAGGTTACTTTCTGGTTGTGAATTTATCTCATTCGTTGTCACCTGTTATCATTGATTGGTGTAATTTTCTTTCAGCTCTCATTGCTCGCGCCAGATAGGGTCTAAATTACTACTTGCATTGTGCGTATATATATTCTATTGAGTTTGGAATTAGTTTTGATTCGGCGGTAATCCTATCTGAGGTGATGGCCAGAAAACGTTCAAGGACCAAGCTTTTATACATGAAAACAAGTTTTGCTAATGGTGTTCGTACTGAGTGCGCAGCTTACTCTATTTATTGCGTTAATTTCGTTTCTATCTCAACGTAAGCGTTTTAATAACAGTTAGGTAGTACATTTGTGGATTCGTCAAGCAAATAAACTCACGTAAGCATATCGGTATCTTTGTGCTTTCAGTGGCATTCGTACATGCAACCCGAGGTTCACCGATTAACTTGTACCCTGAGTTGCAACTCGCGGTAAATACTGGTGCATTTCCAGAAAGCGTTCCACGAGGAATTGTAAGGGATGATTGGCAATCGTAAGCTGTAGTGAAGGTGGAGAAGACAAAAGGCAATGTGTAGCCTTAGCTACACCCCTACAGTATAGCATCCCTTCCGCAGTGACCAAACCTTTGTGTACCCTACCATGTCACTTGATGAGAATCTAGACTTAGCCCTTGTGAGATTCAAAGACCTAATTGACCTGGGTGAGCGGAAATCAGTAGACCAACCCTAAACCTGTTCTCGCCCAGAACTCGTTAAAGAACTCTGGAACATGGGTGTAGGAGTGCTGCCGGAGTCAGCAAGTCCAAACAGTACGTTGGAACAATAGTATAATGTGTTTCAACCTTGTCCATGGAGATTATCATCATGAGAGAAGAAAGGGACTGCAAAATGTTGGAAATCCAAGAGCTGATGCCCGAACACCTAGAGCTTCGTCCACAGCGGTCTTCTGTACAGTCAACTTCGCCAATAACGACATTCGGCGGGGCATCAGAAAAGTGTCCTTATTCGCGAAGTGTCCTTATAACCGAAGTCCCATTTGAATGTATGTGAACCCATATTTTGTATAGTATGACACGCATATCAAAATCAAGCTCTTTTCTTGCTCTATGTCAATGTGTACTTTATTTTCATATTGCAGTTGAAAGGAACTAAAAATTCAATATGCAAGGGAAATAAATTGAAAAATATGCCTTTTTGAGCCATCTACCATGATCTACAGGGCCAGGGCCTAGGGACAATGATGTACATGTACATGTATGATGATTACTGTACAATCATGTACTAGTACAACTACATGTAAATGCATGGTAGAATCCAACACTGGTAAACCAGCATTAGATAAACCTTGTTGTAGTTCACGCAATTGTTAGATTGACAGCATGAAACAAGGTGGAGGACACTCTGTGTTCGAAAACAGTGACCTTACTACAACCTCCCGGCGCGGTTGGCAGAGCCCCAGTCCCTGCGGTACCCATATGGTTCAAATGGTCCGCAGGGACCGGGGCTCTGCCAAGTGCCAACCGCGGAAGGTTGTAGTAAGGTCACTGTTTTCGAACACAGTGTCATCCACCTTGTTTCATGCTGTCAATCTAACAATGTACATGCATGTACATGTACATGTAGGTGTGCTGGTAAATTCAACACTTTTGAAGCAAAATAAAAAAGGAAGAAAAAGCCCCCCCCCCCCCCCCTTGGCTGCATTTTCTTTTCTTTATCCATCACCATAGTATACAGGTTCTGGACTTCTGGTACTTCTGCATGACAGATACATGTACCTTTACATGTACCGGTACTTGACTGACAGGTACTTGAAATAGCTGTCAAAAGCCCAGAAAGTCGTTATTCAAGCAGTGAATATGACCTCGGGGCACTAAAAGCATGTCGCTATTCGCGAATTGTCGTTATTCAGATAGTCGTTATATCCGAAGTTGAATGTATACAGTTAGATGGGACTTTGCTCCGGGCATGGAAATTCGGTCGTTATTCGCAAATTGTCGTTATATCCGCAGTCGTTATTGGCGAAGTTGACTGTACCTGCACCTTTATCACACCACACCGTACACACGTACACATACCAACAAAACGGGGTCCGGGACCTCCAGCTGCGAAGTCCTACAGGGATACTGCACGCACCCCTCAAGCTGCAACAACACAAGGTTTTGAAAAGGTTTGAAAGTACACTTGTGAAACCGAAAACTTTTAGGATGTCGTAAAATGCCTGAAGAGTGTCCCTTTTCTGAGTACTATCGCATTCTTGTCTTTATCTCTACGTATGTCTACTCTAATGTCAAGCTCACCTTTACACTCAGCAGGACCAATACCGCGCCAATCCCATGAGCCTTCCGGCAAACAGTTACCTACACGATTTCCCATAGCGCCCAAGTAGTATCCAGATTCGCAATCATAGACAACTTGCGATGGGAAAGTTGTACCTGATGGATATATAACCACTGCATTATTCAAGGTCACTGACCTGTTGCAACTCCGTTGGCCGAAAGCTACACATTCAGTGGAAACACAGACACGGACTCCGATGTTAACACTACAGACTGAGATAAATCAAGAAGTAAATCTCTTTCCGAAGAGCAAGACCAAAAGTGATCCAGTGCGCTAACATTACATTGCAATACCCATCACACACTTTGATATTCCCAAATGAAGATCACTTATAGTGAACTTGTTCTTTCCTGTGTCAGAGTATTTTGTCCGCACCCAGAAGTGTTTGCATGGGTCCAGTTGTTTTTACACTTCTGAAGCAGTAGTCTTCGCGAGCCGTGTCTCCAAAGTGCTCGTTTGCAGCCACCTCCAGCCCAGGCTTCACAAGCAACTGAGTTTTACTTTCATTGATAATCTATCCATAATCTTCACCATGTTTTTTCAAACTATCGTACCACACGCGGAGCGGACCAAACTTCCCCGCTGCGGCAGAGTCGTCCGCATACCATCCTTGGCAGACTCTATCTGCAGAAGCAAGCAACGAGTTGACCAAAGTGTCAATGCAACAGCGTATATTGCCATTCATAAAGGATCACCCTGTGTGGCTCCCTCACGAGACCGGATGCTTCCACCTCCAGATACATGCAACGTTGCTGGAGACTGGTAAGTATTTGTAGTTATTTGAGATAGTGGAGGGCACACCCTGGCATTGTTGTGAAGGGCGGGGCATCGATTGAGGCTATTGAATGCATTCTGGGCATCCACCAACAACAAAGCCTCCGTTTCGTCATGCTGAAAAGCAATTTCCATTGCCTGGTGCATCGACTCAAGACGCGTGTGTTCCTAGTTGGAACAATCAACTTCATGACTATTATCGCCGAAGTCGCAACTTCTAAGTTCGTAAATTTAGTTATATGTACATAATATACAGATTAGACACCCTTAGCAAAAAACGTTATATTGTAACGGTATTATGGTAAGGGGGAAAATACCGTGATTTGGGTTCGACCTTTACCAAGATGCACGCTATTTTTAGTACGCGGTTGCCACGAGAATAGCTTTGATTTCGCGCGGTACAAACATTTTTGTCACCATATACGCGATACAAGGTGAAATGCGTACGGACTATGCAATATTATGCCAAAACACGTACCGTTGGTCACAACGATAAATCAGCCCCCATAACGTTTATACGCTGCAGCTTCAACGCTATTTGGCTGATCAAGGTACGAGTACCGTAAAAAATAGCGTTACCGTTGTTTGCTAAGGGTGTCTATTGAGTAAATATACCGGTATGTAGAGCCGAAGAATATATTGCAATTACATACAAGTATAAGTACCGGCATAAAAACCGAGGTCCCCGTAGGCATGTGCGGGTAATGCTAGCGTCATGGCTGGCATTACAGTCCCTTTTTTCCAGGTGGCATAATGCTGGCATTATAACACCATCTCGCATGCAAAATTGGCATTACAAGCATAATTGCCGCTCGACAACGGTGTCATGCATGACGCTGGCTAGGTCCAGTTCCGAAATTCGTGCATCTAAACCCATCCGGCTTCCTCCGGAGTAGGCCTCGACCAAATATGCTAAAAAGGAGCATATGAGCCGCGCCAAGCTAAAAAGTGGCTTAGTGTTTTGCCAACAAATCGAGAAAATCACCAAAACGTAACAGTCGGCAAAATTCTACTCGAGCGCAGTCGCGAAAATATTCACTTTCGAGCATCCTTTCAAGTCAAAATAATAGTTTGCAAGTGGAGAAGAAGGAAGAGACCTTTGAGCAACAATTCTTCAGTGTTCGCTCTTTCATCGTTGTGGGGATTTCTCGGCGCTGCCAGAGATCGTGGAGCGTTCTGGAGAATGTGGAGGCGAGCAGGATGACACTCTGTCTCCTTTAGCGCCCAACCCTAGTTGACGAGGAAAAATCGATCATTCATAGTGGCTGTGGTTCTCATCGTGGCCACGACTAGTCTAGAGCGGCTGGTATACCTATGTGGAGACGTCTACAAGCCGTCCGGCCATCACTCGGACAAGCTCTCTAGTGAGTTGGATCTTGCTGCGATGTTTCACTTCGTTTCGGGTACCTTCAAATGTTCATGACGACTCACAAAATCATTGAAGGATATGAAAATTCGTGTTGCGTGATGAAATGACATGAGATGCATAGATCAATTATTTCTTCTTTCTTGGATTTTCTAATCAGAACACAAGTGCTCGTTCTTCTTGTATTGCTTCCATACCTGCTAAGCTTTGTCTCCACTTGGTGTCCCATGTTTTCTGGAGTAGGTCTTCATAATTATTATCTTAGTTTCACTGATACCATGCATGCTGTGACATGTGCGCAATGTATGCTCATTTATGGCACATATACATTTCAGATGGGCACCAAAATTTCCTTGATGGTAGTTGGATAGGTAGACATCACTTAGGCATGAAAAAAGAAATTTCAAAAATTTATGCCTAAGCCACCTTTTTGCTTGGCTCGGCTCATATTATGCTCGTCGCATATCAGGGAAAACGTCCATAATAATGCCAAAGGCTTAGCAAGATATGCAAAAAGATATTTATTTTATTTATATATTTATTTTATTCCAAGCAATATATGGCTGGGGTAGCCAATGACCACTTTGCGTGGCGATTGCAGGGTTTTTATAGCCAACCATGGCTAACATGGAAAAGAGTAAGAAGTCAAAAAGAAAAGGAAAAGAAGAAAGAAGCAAATATGGACTAGAATTGTGGTCTACTGGTAAAGCAAAGCGTTCCTGAATGCTGTTAAAGTAGAAAGGCCCTTTGTCTCCTGGTGCAGCTAAAGCCAATGCAAATAGCCATTGAAAAGGGGGGAGTGTAGCAGTAGTAGGTGCGGGGCAGGTTCTGGGCCACTTTTTGACCTTTGACCTTTGGGCCAAATAAGGCACACTGTGTCGCTCGTGCTTGGTCTGGCCCCGGGACTCCCCCCAGGGTTCGACCTTTGGCCCTATCATGCCATAAATGTCGTCATGTTCTTTTCCGTGGCGACCGTGCACTTGTGCACGTTCGGTGCATTCGCACCAGGGAGTAGTAAAATACGTACTACTCCCTGATTTGCACATCGTAGATGTGCAGTGACATATTGCGCATGCGCGCATAAGCACGCGGAGCGTGCGACCTTCAGTGGCCCTGGGGAAAAGACGCAGTGCAACAGAAGGTGGACTAGTACACGTGTCGTTATACTGTGTGATAGCCGACCTCATATACGCTGTACGGGGAGATTTTTCCTCAGTATGTTGTAGGCAGTGCTGGAGGTGACGTGACGATGGCGGAGCCAAGTGCAAAACGATCCAGGCAGCCCAGACAGCCCACCTCGAGTGCCGTGCGTGGTTTTTGAAAAAGTTTTCTTTGCCAGGTTCAGGCACTGATCCTCTCGTCTTTTTCAGCAGCCATCATGACGAGCTCCGACAGGTTCTGCTCGAGGAGCTTCAGTCTCACCCGTTCAAGGTGGTTTTAGTTTTGAGGGTGGAGATGACACGCGAGTCGGCCACAGGTAGTATGTCTGCCTTCCCGTTTTTTAGAAGTAGACCGGCTCGGATCCTCAGCGAAGGGGATATTGATAGTGCAGTCAAGACGATGGTGGCGAGGATCACTGGTCTTATTGATAAGTGGGTGCAGAACGGATCCGACTGGACCGTTTCTCGAGTGAGACAGCTGGATGTGTCGACAGCAAAGTACACTCCTCTTCGAGGTGAATTTCTGTTCATCCGGCAGTGTTTGTTCGAAGCCTGTCGAATTTCTTGTGGAAAGTTGTAGATGTATGTTTTGTACCATATGTACAGTTTTTCGTGATTGTCGAGAGGGTGTAGTTGTGATGTGGTGTTACTCTGAGCAAAGCCTTCGTTGTATTTTTGTGGTGTACTGTAGGTGGTGCAGCTGCTATCCCGCCGAAATTAGAAAAAAAGAAGGCCATCATTAACGTAAAGAACAACGATGACAGGTGTTTGATGTGGGCGTTGTTGTCAGCGCTGCACCCCGTCGAGCAGCATGCTGAGCGTGCATCCAAGTACACCCAGTATGTGGAGGAGCTGCGGTTCGACGGTGTAATGTTCCCTGCAACGCTCCGTGATGTATCCAAAGTGGAGATACAGAATGGTCTTGCAATCAATGTGTTTGGGTACGAGGGGAATCTGTACCCACTCTATCTCAACGAGCGACAGGAGACTCCCATCAACCTCCTTCTTCATGACAACCACTTCACATGGATAAAAAACTTCAGTCGTGCATGTGAGAATAAGAACAGACACGCAACACACTACTGCTTGTGATGCCTCTCCGCACACAAAACAGCAGACTCCCTGCAGCATCACAGCGAGAGATGTCAGGTGATGAAGCCCGTGCCAGTCGTCATGCCCACAGCAAAGGACAGCATCCTCAAATATACAAATTTGAAGCACAGGATGGTGGCTCCATATATCATTTACGCTGATACGGAGGCCATCATTGAGTCGATGGAGGAACAGCATGGCAGCAGCACTGTATGCATAGCACGTCACGTGCCATGCAGCATCAGGTATGTTTGTTTTTGACTAATGTTTGCTGTACTCGGGCCTACACAGTGCTTGCTGTTATTCCTTCTTGTCTTGTTCTCCCCTAATTGTGTTCGTGTTGTAGTATGTGCATTTTGTGTGATTCCATTCTTTCAAAAATCACTTATTCTTACTTTCCTTCTTTTATGCTCTTGTAGATATGCTGCCATCCGATCCAACGGTGAAGTCCGGGGCGAGTTTGACGACTGCAGTGAGAATGCCATTCACAACTTTTTCGACAGTCTCAAAGAGTTGGAAGGTAGTATCCAGGAGGATTTGGCTGATATCAAGCCAATCCGCATGACAGCAGAACTGGAGCTTGAGTTTCAGAACGCAGTCAACTGCTGGATATGTGACGAAGTACTTGGAGAAGATTGTGTTCGTGATCATGATCATCTCACTGGTAAGTATTATAATTTTTTGTTTATTTTTGTTGTTTTGCAGTTGTGTGTAGATATGCGCATGATGTGTATAGTGCATTTTCATGTCTTTGTAGCTGTTTGCATCTGTGTTTTATCACGGTGTATTGAATTGTATTGTCTGTGGTATCACCTTCACTGTAGATGTTTACTATGTTTGTGTATTCCCCTCTTTCTGAATATCTGCACAGGCAACTACCGTGGCGCTTGCACACTACCAGTGTAATATTCAGCTGAGTATCTACCAGATCGCCAGATCTTTCCGGTTGTGTTTCACAACCTGAAAGGGACGATGCTCACCAAATCACCGCCCACATTGGTATGACCGAGGTTGAAGAGGGTGAGTACGAGGACTCTAACCAGCGTAAGCGGATTAAGAAGGCTGGTGAGAATCAGTGTCATCGCCAACAACAGAGAAAATATATTTCATTCAAGTGGCGTCAGTACCGCTTCATCGACTCCATGGCTCCTTGATCTCCTCTGGACTCGTTGGTGAGCAACACCCGGAAGATGCCTTCAAGCTTACTCGTACATTGGCCCATCATGACCTTCTCCTGCGTAAGGGTGTCTACCCCTACGAGTACATGGACTCCTTTGCTCGGTTTGATGAGACACAGCTGCCACCTAAATCAGCATTTGAGTCTAGTTTGACTGGAGAAGGTATCAGTGATGCTGACTATGCTCATGCTCAGAACGTATGGCAGGTAAGCAGCTTGTGCCTTCTGTATTGGCCCTCAGAATTTCCCTGATGCCATGCTTTTTGCATTATGCTCTACTTATGACTTTGTATGCTGTTGTGATGTGCCCTACACATTTTTTTGTACTCATTGCTCTCTATCTGTGGATGCTTGTGTGCATGTGTGTATGGATGCTTGCGTGTGTGTGTGTGCGTTGTTGTTTTGTTTTTCGTTTTGCAGACATTTGAGTGCAGTACAATGGAGGCCTATCATGACCTCTATTTGCAAACAGATGTCTATCTTCTAGCAGATGTCTTTGAGCATTTCCGCAAGACGGCATACAAGACGTATGGCTTGGATCCAGCTCATTACCTTACTCTCCCAGGTATGTTCATCAGTCTTTGTTGTTGTCCAATGTATTCTCTCCTTTAGATGGTGTTCTCTGTTAGTATTCTTGTGCTTTCTTGTCGGTGTATTTATATACTTTTTGCATGGTGTATTGACTTTCGTGTTTGTGTTCTGGTGTGTTGTATGGTGTTATGTAGGATATGCATGGGATGCTCTACTACGGTTCACCCAGATTGAACTGCAGCTGCTCACGGATGTAGACATGCATCTGTTTGTCGAAGCCGGTCTACGTGGGGGCGTCTCAATGGCGTCGCAGCGGTACGGCAAGGCCAACAACCCAACGATGGATCAGTACAATCCTGCCGAGCCCACATCATACCTGCTATACCTTGATGCCAACAACCTGTATGGCTGGGCTATGTGCCAGAGTATGCCGACATCTGAGTTTGCCTGGTGTGACAAGAACCTGTCCGAGATACTGGCACACCCTGTAGATTCGAGCACTGGGTTCATTGTGGAGTGTGATCTTGAGGTACCCTCTTCGCTACACCACTACTTCAATGATTATCCACTCGCACCGGAAGTGATGAGAACATTCTCAGATAAGCTATCACCATACCAACAAGCACTTGTGGAGGAGCTCAAAGTGTCAGCCGTAGATGGAGTCAAGTTGACACCCAGTCTCCTACCCAAGTCCAAGTATGTGTTACACTACCGTACACTGCAGCTGTATTCGCGTCTGGGCATGGTGGTGACCGCTGTTCACCAGGTGTTGGGATTTCAGCAGAGTGCCTGGATGGCTCCCTACATCAATCTGAACACTGCACTTCGCACGAGGGCTACAACCGACTTTGAGAAGAGCTTTTACAAGGTAAATGCAACCGTTGTGTGCAGTCTTGTATGTTGTTGTTGTTGTTGTATTTTTTGTTGTTGCATGTATGGTGCAAGTGTGACGTGGAGTATGCTAATTGAAAAATATGCTGATGTGAAGGAATGGCATGATATGATTCTCATGTGTCATGTTTGCCTGTTTGTGTGCTGCAGCTGATGAACAACTCAGTCTTTGGCAAGACGATGGAGAACGTTCGTAATCGAACACGCATCGATCTCTTGCGAGAAGAAAGTGAGGAGCAGGTACTGAGGGCAGTGAGCAAGCCTACATATGTGCGGCATGACATTTCCCGAACGGGCTTGTCGGAATAGAAAAGCAGTACACTGAGATCAAGCTCAACAAGCCGGTCTATGTGGGTATGTCGATACTAGACCTGTCAAAGGTACACATGTACTCATTCTACTACGATGTGCTGAAGGAGCAGTACGGTAGCAGAAGTCCGGCTGTTGTACACCGACACCGACTCTGTTTATTGATTGTGCACATAACCACCGGTGATGTCTATGCAGAGATGGATCTGTCTCTGTATGACACCAGCAACTTTCCCACTGACCATCCTCAGTACACTTCTGCCAATAAGAAAGTGGTTGGCAAATTCAAAGATGAGCTTGGTGGGAAATCCATGGTGGAGTTTGTAGGTCTAAGATCGAAGATGTACTCCTACATCGGGCAGGAATCGGCCAAACGGGCCAAGGGTGTTAGGAAGGCAGTCCTGGCAAATACCATCACCCACAAGGACTATGTAGATGCACTGCTCAGTCATCGTGTGTCTGCCAGGCCTATGACGGGTCTCCGATCACATTGCCACACAGTGTATGAGGAGGTAACCACCAAGGTGGCATTGTCTCCATTCGACTGCAAGCGGTATATACTGGATGATGGCATGGCCACACTTGCATATGGTCACAAGGACATTTAATGGGCAGGATCCCACATTGAACATGTTTCATCATTTTCATGCAAAACTCCCCGCCATTCTTCTGTCTAATATTCCTCCTTTCTTGACGTGTGGAGCTGGCTCCAACACTCTACATTTTTGTTAAATATTTCAAGCTTGTGCCTCAATTATATTGCAGGATATAGTGCATTGTGCGGTATAATAATCTTCATCGCATCATAAAATATTACCCTACATACTTTGGTTTGCAGTGTGTGCGCAGCATAGTCCATATATCATCAAATTGATCAAGTTCAGTGTCTGCGGGCATATATTTCCCCAGCTTGAGAAAATGCTTATATACTTGCGTAAATTTATGCTCGCAATGATGACATAAAAATGAGATTAAAGTCCATATGATGGCCAGTATGAATGTAGTTATGATGCTTGTTCTTTCGGCTGGTGAGGTTTGAGTGGATTTCTCTGCCACCACATTGCTGGCTCCGAACAGCACTGGTGCAAGCAGGAGTAGTTGTTGAGTAAAGTTTAACTTTATTCAAACGCCCCTTCACTTTCTCATAGGCTTCGCTGTTGCTCGCAGTTGATGGCTCGGCTGATGGGGTGGCATTGCTTGAGGAGACCATCTTGATCTTACTGTACCGGGAATTTTTTCTCACATCCATTCAACCATTAGTATGAGAAAAATTATGGCCAAAAAGGCTGAACGGGGATGAGTCCATACTGAGCGATTTGACCAGTTGAAGTCGTGTGTAAGGGTGTTTTCAAAACTTTGCCAACCTCCTTTTTCCGCCAACCAGGGCGAAACATTGGTGGTCATGTAATCTAAGTGCCAGGTCATGACATGATGTACATAGTGCAATCCCAGTTCCGTTGAATTCTCCATACAGATGTTCGCTAACTCGCTGCTGAATAAGTACAGAGCCACAATTTTAACATGGCTGATACCGTTTTTAAATAGTTCTTTTGCAAATGTAAGAAATTGCGTACGACCCGTTCTGGAGTTGAAACACAGTTGCTGCATCAGCACCTGAAATCTCGATCCACTGCACCTGACTAAGCGACACACTCGTACCAAAACTCTAGAAAGCCGAGATGGTTTCGACTCCGGCGACGATACACATTGTGGTAGGTCTACATGACCTTGTTCTGCCAGTCGATCAGCAATAACAGCAGAAAGCAGATTTCTTGCAGTAGTCTGCATTGTGCACTGCATCATCGTTTCCCTCTACTACTATCCTTGGAAATATACCTCATTTCTTTCTGCGATACCCATTGGTTGAACTTTTCGGGGTATCCCTTCCACTTGACCAGCAAACTACCCTTACGTCTTTTCAACACCTTATCGATTCGAAATGTAGCTTGCTCAGTCTTCATGAGCTGCTGTTTGTAGAAGCTTCCTGTGATGGGTTCATCGGCAAGGTCTTTCACTTTGTAGGTGACCGGATAAGTGGGGAGAACCTTACGAATCAAAAATACCTCTTCGGTCCAGTTGGGTGTGTATCCCTTCGCAAACATTCTTTTTTCCACTGTAATGCGAACTTTATCTCCGACTTGAAAGACAGGCTCATCCGCAATGGGCTCATACAGTTGCTCAATCGGTTTCCCTAGGGAGGCTTCCATGGGGGTCATCCCAATTGTACGGTGTTTACTATTGTTGTAGTTGTCTACAAGTTTTTGCAGCACGTCGATGTAGACGTTGGTCGAGCGAGCGGTGAAGTGCTTCCACATACGAGATTTTAGCGTTCTGTTGAAATGTTCAACGACGACGGCTTTTCCTTCATTCTCTGTACTGTACATGTGAATGTCGTTTTTCTTCAACCACTCCTTGAACGTTTTGTTATAAAATTCCGAGCCATGGTCCACCCATAGTAGCTTAGGTTTCCGATTGGTTGTGATGGTTTTAAAGGCTGAGACAACACTATCCCCGGTTTCGCTCTTAAGTGGCACACTCCAAGCATACTTGGTGTATATGTCTATGACATTGAGAATATATCTAATTCCTTCGTTATATTCGCTAAAGGGCTGCATTTCTACGAGATCAGCACTCCATACATCGTCCTTGCCGTAAACGTCCACTTTTCTGCGTGGGAAATGTACTCGCTTAGGTTTATGTAGCTCATCGGCAAGATCATCTTGCCAATCCCCACCAACCATGACTTGATCGTTGTGAAGGGTATCGTGAGAGAACGTACAGGAGAGGAATTCCAATACTCCGTCTATACCAGTCTTTGAGAAGACTTTCGCTACCAGGATGGCATAACGTCCGCAGACCGCTGTGCTTTCTATCTTGAATGACTTGCGTATTGGTGTACAGGTTACAGCCGGTATAAACATTAAGAAAACATTGTTTTAGCTCCGGTTCTTTATAGTCTTCGGCCATCTGCATCAATGCACGCCCAAAGCTGTCAAATATCAGAACATTATCGCCTTCCCTACACACCGTCAGCCAATGGTGTCCCCCTTCGGGTTTGTCCAGTATCGGGAGTATGTTGTCCGTGTTACACACACAAAACTCGCCATGGTTTAAGGCGGGCAGGAGATCGTAGCTAGTCACACCTCGGAACCCGCGAATGTGTTTCAGTGCAGACTCGATGTCCACGTTGCTCAGCTCCACATCCATACCTAGTATACCAGGGATTTTCCTTTCAGAATAGCAAGTGTTCGGTAATAGGGACTCCTTGCATTGCTAGCCACTTGCCGATTCTTGAAGACACTTTTGATAAAGGTGGCATCATCAGCCATGTACTCTTTGAGACCTAACATAAATTGTTCTGCGTTGATAAGTTTTGCTTCTTTGGTTCGAGTGTAGGCGTTGATCATATCTCCTATACCGGAATATTTGTCTGCGGATCCTGGTATGGCTAGAAGCTGAGTTCTTATTGCAGCCAATTTCACATTACTCCTCGAGTGGTTTGGAAGCGCATTAAGGTTGGCTGCTGCTGCAATCTGCTGGAATGGATAACGCGACAGGTGAAACTGATTGATTTGGTTGACCAGAGTAGCATAGTCTTTGAGGATTTGAAATTCGAGGTTATCTCTAGTGTTTTCCATTCTACCTCTGAGCCCCTGCTCATCCTCCTGATAGACTTGGTGTAGTTGCGGCCTTGCACTGAAGTGGCTGCTTTGCAGAAAGGCTTCCGGTACTTTATGGTCTACTAGGAGTTTACCAAATGTATTTATCACTATTCTATCAAACTTTGGCTCCAGAGCGGTTTGCAGTGGGATACTAGCGGCAGAGATGTTTCTCCTCATTCTAGCCTCTGCTATGGACCCTCTTGCCATTCCAGAACTCTGATCATAATCGAGGAGATTCGATGCAACAGCATTAGTAACCGAGGATGGGTTTATCAGATCAGGATTGTTCTTAAATGTTCTATCATACATAGCCTTTACTCGAGG
Organism: Sycon ciliatum; assembly: GCF_964019385.1. Taxonomy (NCBI): domain Eukaryota; kingdom Metazoa; phylum Porifera; class Calcarea; order Leucosolenida; family Sycettidae; genus Sycon; species Sycon ciliatum. The sequence goes on from NC_088644.1 coordinate 5,585,926, forward strand.
GTTTGATTTCATTTGGGAGATAGGAAATGGACGATCTTCTTCGGGGATATAGGCCAGTGCTTCTCTCACTTGCCCGGAAAATTTCTTATAATCTCCACCTCGTACTGGAGGAGTACCTTGAACCTCCCACATGGTGTCACCTTTACTCAGGATATCCTGGGGGTTTTGTAATATCATCTTCATGGTCTCGTCTCTCTTCTCTGGTGGTATTGGGTGAGTACGGCCGTTGCACTCGATGCAGATAGGTTGGAAGTGCACCCGTATTCGCTCCATTTCTGTACAACGGGCTTAATCAATCTCATCCACTCCTACCCCCCGTGCTTCACAGCCAGCAATCCACTCAAAACTATCAACTTCGGATTCGATTTGGACAATTAGTTTTACTCTAGGGAATGTGACCTCCCAGGTGTCTCCAATCTTAGTGACGGTAACCGCATCCCACTCACTGTGGGTGGGTATAATGCGAACACTGACACCATCCATACTTACTATAGGCAGAAAATATTTTATTCAAACACAACCTTCGATGTTATGGAATCACAGTGAGTATAAAACTCATTGCGTGATGCATCGACCGCTAGAAAGGGTCTCCAACAAGCTTCTAATAGTTTTTCATAGAGTTTATGGACAAGATTAGCTTTCAAACAGGATCCGCCAAATAAAGTATGAAGATAGCGTTTGATGTTGGATTTATCTGTAAAGCGAAAAAGATAGAGGAAGTTTGTATTTATCTTCATATCTTTGATGTTATCAAAGCTTTGAGAGAGAAAGAACACATTAAGTTCATAATGATGGCTATACATGGTGAAAAACTTGTAAAGACATTCCCTCTGACTGCCATGCTTCAGTCCCATGACACGTATATCATCTATAATGACAAAGGACTTGGGCTGAATGTCCGTCTCTTCGATACACTCAGGCATTGTACTGTAATGTTTCAACTCCGTGCCTTCCTGCCTGTATTGCTCCGGTGAAGTATTGGAGATGACGTAAAGTCATAAAGGCTTTACCTCTCGAAGTATTTCCTTGAGGTAATGGGATTTCCCCATGCTGCTCTGACCCAGAAATAGCACATTTGTCCCCATGTTTGGAGGGAGGGGAGAATCTCAGAGTACTTGGGTTCAGATCGTAGAGACAGACCTGCTACGCGGAGTAAAGAGGCAGACCCTCCTTTCAGAGACAGCAGTGATGAAAAGTCCATACTTACTATAACTTGCACTTGAAAACACCGCCATTCCGGCAACAGGCTCTCAGCTGCACCAAATAAATAACTTTGCCAATATTTCGCCCATTGGGCATCATCAGGGCATTGAGGAAGGGGAGGCCAAATTACGAAATATAAAGAAGAATAATGCAGGCAGATGAATGTTCTAGAACTAACACATCATGGTGACACAATTGGCAAGGCCAGCAAACTAAACAATCATCACTTGTAAGGTGACCTAAACAAAACGAAAGATGAGAAAACTCACACATACACACAGACACAATTTGGCAAGAAAACTAACACTAACACTAACACTAAAGTTTACAATCATCACCTGTAAGGTGACCTAAACAGAAGAAAGAAGACTAGTAAGACTATCACAGCACGTACAAGAACACTTTCAAGTGTGGGAATGCTAAAGGCGATCTATGTATATGACAGCGGTGTATGTGCAAAGTATGTGTATGTGCTGTGTCAGGTGGTAAAGTCCAGTGGTAGTTCGAGGAGATGGGTGTCGATTCCAGTGACGATCCGGTGACATCCAATCAGTCAATTAGGCGCCAGCCGTCATCGCAATTGACTGCTGGTTTGCGCTTCCTTATCTCGATAGCTTCAAGCAGTTTCCTTGATGGTAGCGAAGCCTCCCTGCCGAGAATCTTTGCCTGGTGGAAGGGCAGAAAGTTGGAAGACTTTAAAGATTCTCGATGCTGGGTACGATAGTGGAAGCCCCAGGGAGCCTTCGCCACCATCGCCCTTGCCCAGCATCGAGAATCTTTAAAGTCTTCCAACTTTCTGCCCTTCCACCAGGCAAAGATTCTCGGCAGGGAGGCTTCGCTACCATCAAGGAAACTGCTTGAAGCTATCGAGATAAGGAAGCGCAAACCAGCAGTCAATTGCGATGACGGCTGGCGCCTAATTGACTGATTGGATGTCACCGGATCGTCACTGGAATCGACACCCATCTCCTCGAACTACCACCTGACACAGCACATACACATACTTTGCACATACACCGCTGTCATATACATAGATCGCCTTTAGCATTCCCACACTTGAAAGTGTTCTTGTACGTGCTGTGATAGTCTTACTAGTCTTCTTTCTTCTGTTTAGGTCACCTTACAGGTGATGATTGTAAACTTTAGTGTTAGTGTTAGTGTTAGTTTTCTTGCCAAATTGTGTCTGTGTGTATGTGTGAGTTTTCTCATCTTTCGTTTTGTTTAGGTCACCTTACAAGTGATGATTGTTTAGTTTGCTGGCCTTGCCAATTGTGTCACCATGATGTGTTAGTTCTAGAACATTCATCTGCCTGCATTATTCGTCTTTATATTTCGTAATTTGGCCTCCCCTTCCTCAATGCCCTGATGATGCCCAATGGGCGAAATATTGGCAAAGTTATTTATTTGGTGCAGCTGAGAGCCTGTTGCCGGAATGGCGGTGTTTTCAAGTGCAAGGAATACGCTGCAATGGAGTTTGGGAATTCTGAAGAAACGTTACTATAACTTGAAAAAATTAAATGTTAAAGCTCTGAGGTATAAACGAAGGGTTATGGGTATTTTCTATGCGAGTTCGGATACGGTCAGTAATGGTTTCTGGAGGGTTTGAGGATCGTCGTCTTCTACCTCTCTTCTTAGCTCCTGGCTTGATGCCGGACTGTACTCTCGACTTTGCATGCTCAAACAGCTGCCTTCCCAGACCTTCAACCTCCCTCTTCAAACCGTCTCCTTTGCGCTTCCTTGCACGTTGCCCCCTGGAGGATTTGTTAGTGGGCGGTGGCTTCGATCGTCTTTTCTGAGATCGTCTCTTGCTTGCTCGAATACTGCTTTTTCTACTATTTCCCTTTCGACCCCGGCCAAATACCTTGTCCACCAGATTGTCACCGACGGACGCTAGCGCCCCCATAGCTAAGGGTGCACCAACGGTTTTCAATATGGGTAGGGCTTTAGCCACGAGTCCCGGTGGAATGCTCAGTCCGCCTCGCTGCATCATGGGTTCACGGCCGGCTACCATCTGACGTCTGATGGACTCGCCGTCTTGGCCTCGACCCAAGAGCATGGGAAGAAGCGACATGCCTAACATCGCCCCCATCCCAAGCCCACCCCTCTGAGTGAGCTTTTGGCCTTGTTCGGGGTCTTGCATTCTTTTTCGAAGCTCCTCAGCCTGTGCACCTCCAAAGATGTTTTTGATGAAGCCCCAGATACCAGACCCGTACTGTCTTTCCAAAGTCTGTAGATCACCTCCCCACGCTCGGGGTGTGGTTTCCAAATCTCCTCCCTGCATTGTTACTATAACGTGGAAATATTTACACAGTCTCCCACTTGATGCCTTCTTCCTTGCTCATGGTATACATATACTGGTCGAGACATAATAAATTGACCTTGATCGATGTGCTTGCGTGACTGGGTACATTGATCGGGGCGTTGGCCACATTGGCGAATTGATAATCGAGTGACATGTTACCCCTGACCTTTTCATTGTCCAGCATCCTGTCTAGATTGAGGTTGATTGGTATCATAAAGTAATGGTTACAGTAATCCGAGGCTGTGATAGGTATTTCAGCCCCATAGGTCTTTCCAAAGAACTCTTGAACCAAGTTGTATCCACGTAAATAGCTCGACTTGTTATAGTCATAATAGTGCTTGGCATCACTGTTTTCGGAACACTCCCATCTGAACTTCAGCGGACTGTCGAACACAGATTCATCGTTAATGGTTACTCTGAGTTGGGAAAGATTCGCATGTACCATGGCCAGGCGATTGCTGAAATTACTGGCAGCGCCGCCACCCAAGACAGCATCTTCTCCGAGTTTCAGATCAGAAAAGAACAGGATCATCCTCCTAGGAATATCTGAATTGTGGAGTAGCTCCAGAGTACCTGCATCGTCTGTCAAACTCTTCTGTACAAGCCGAGGGCACCAGGTATGGAAATATAGTTCTTTAGGCAGACGCACTTGATCTACGTATGCCTTATCCATTCTATAGGTAGGGTAAACAAAGTCCAGCTGCAGCAGATCAATGTTGACAGGCCCAACACCTGTTAGACTGTTTCCTCCTCCGCCTCTATCCGAGACAATCATATATCTAGAGAGCTGGGTTTGCGGTAAATCAAACCGTATTTTGATTTGTGTTCCTGGCGGCAACCACGCATCATCCACATTGAAGAAGGGAAGGAATGGTCTCATTTTGAACTGGAAATGCCCTGATGTCACACGGGCAACGTTTTCCAGAACAGTATTACTGAAGTTCTCCTCATTCGACAGGTGGACAGTGGGCCGTCTTTTCAGTGTCGTACCATCGAAATCATCTTCGCCATCTGTGTTTGTTGCAAACGCATAGGCGTGCGAGCGTTTTACACCATACCGATAATTCCCTAGAGGTATATCTTTAACACACTTCTGGGGGTCGAGTTTCTGAAGTCCGTACAGATCAGAATCGGAATATTGGAGTTTAGCCACGTCACTCTCCATAAGGCTAAGAATGTGTTGCACACTCTGCATATCTTGCACCTTGCTAGATTGCGTCACCTCCGTGCCATTTAGTTCCACGCGGATATTCTTGAACCATGAAAATGCAGGGGAGGTGGTACACACCCAGTGTGGATATGATCTGGCTCCATTAGCCCGACTATCACTAACTTCATACCGGAGTTTGACGATAAAGTAACTTTCACTCAAGGCAATGAAATTTGGTGATGATATATCCAATTCGCTGTTCAGAGAGGGTGGTGAACCATTTCGAGAATACAGTCTTACAAAGTTTCTCCCCTCTAGGAGTGATATCTTCTTTTCGGTTCGCTCTAGGATGCTATTCTGCACCACTTTAGTTTTCGACAGCAGCCCCTTAAAGGGGTCTGGGATCTGAGTGGCCACGACGTGCTGCGCCATTCTTACTTGTACGTGGAAAAATTTACTCGATTCTCAGATCCAATAACGCCGGGTACCCCGTGGTGATAAACTCTCCAGTGTTGTACTTCAGCCAAAATGATATTTCCGTAACGCTTGAGTGCGGAAGTAGAGCGCGTTTGTCTCTCTCTCCAAATATGTAATTGTTGATACCGTTGTGAGTTTGAATGGGGAACGTCTTCAAAATCCTCGAGTCCTGATTGTCTTCATATTCGACGGCCTGGGCGATCAGGTCTGTATACAACAACACAAACCTTCTCCCTCTAGTCAGATCAACTGCATACGGTGATGTGAAAAGACCAGGTTGTATGGTCACGGATTCTGCAATCGATCCCAAGCCCAGAACGACACTGGGGGAGTCGGGTTTCAGGATAATTTTTTTCCCGACAGGTACGCTGATGCTCGCTCGGCTTGTATAGCGGGAATAGGAAAACACAATATCTGGGTGATTTGCACTTTTCAGTGCCTCGTTAATGACTGTAATGAGATCTGCAATATCCGTGTGAGTTCCTGTTAGGATGGAGAGTTGAACTTCCCCTTCTTGCGTCTCCACGTACAATTTGTTACTCTCCGTATCCACGTTTTCAGAATGAAGTTCGAACTGGGCAGTGTCCAAACTGATGTGTTTCCCTATGGTATTCAAAGACCTGATACGCAGTGTAAAATGAGGCGTGAACGCACCGGCTATAACGGCAGAAGCGTTGTTTACTGCAGACAGTACCACCGCCATACCTACTGTACAGGGGAAATATTTCCCCATAATAACAAGGATGGCGTTTTGGAGCATGCATTTCCACAAGAGCCCGTCTGAGGAAACCTCCAGCCGAACAATAAGAACCTTGAAGGATGATATTGCGCAACTCAAAACTCTGGTGGGTAACGATAACACCGAAAACACCCTGATGTACAATGTCGGGGCACTACAGAACAGCAAGTTGAATAAAACAGATGCTGAGATCATGGAGGGTCGAATCAAAGAATTCGCGGAGTCAACGGTGATAGATGACGAAACCCATTTGAAAACGGATGGCAGCGTGAGGATGAGAGGAAATCTGCACATGAATGGCAAACGTTTATGCTGGCTGGATTACGACGGTGTGTCGGACACCTGTGCTGTACCTGCTGGGTGGGTGAAGAAGGAATTAGCCCAAATCCGCAAAATGAAAGGTCCTAAAGGTGATCCAGGATTTGGTTGGTATAGCGGAGCAGACCCTCCGTCGCCACCCATCGGCAGACAGGGTGACTTCTATTTGGATGCTACCACCCTCGTTGTATATAAAAAACTCATTGCGGGTTGGACTGCATTCGGATCACTTAAAGGACATCGAGGAAGACCAGGGGTTCCTGGACCAAAAGGAAGTCCTGGCCCGACTGGGGAATCTGGATTGCAAGGTTTAAGGGGCCACACAGGACTGCAAGGACCCCAAGGGCCATCAGGACACATAGGTGCTACAGGACCGCAAGGACCCCCAGGAAACATAGGACCTCAAGGACCTGAAGGATCGCCAGGCCCTCAGGGTGACATGGGACCGCCGGGGCCCAGAGGTCCTCGGGGCCACAGTGCAAAGAGTCTTCCAATACTTCTTCCATAATACGAAAACCAGAGTGAGATTATAGAAATGTTTCCTTTCTTTTCAATTCAACGAATTCATGCAATGGATGGTTTGATTACGGTTGAAATTGACTGTATGATTCATAAAGAACAATATTCTCCAAGCAAGTGATGACACGTGCACCTTAAATCAGTTTAGAATGCCTGTACAATGGTGGATAGTATATAGATCAATGCATCTGGATAGTCATCATAAGCCAGTGAGGCAGCAAGTGGTAGCTTCGGTTCAACTCCATAATGTTGGATGAGTTCAATCATTAGCTGTTCTTCTTGCTCTGTCATATCCACCGTCCTCTCAATAAACCGTTCAAAGTGAGCCTTACGTAGTTTCTTTGGGGTTATGACCTTCATCCACATTTTGAAGAACACTGGGGAAGTCTTGAATAGGGAAGCATTTCTCATCAATGCATCTTTGCTTCTGGGGAGATGAAGACTGAGTATCTGCACCATCTCTTCATCTTCATAGTAAATGCATGACAGGGCGATGGCATAATTCAGAGCTCTATACTCACTGCCCTTCTTCATAGCGTAGAGGCGTTGCCGAGTTTCAAAAAGCGATGGGTATAGCGGCTTACACACTCCCACCTTCTCGATAAAAGCCCCCAGACTTTTATCCACTGATTCCAGTCGCTGCACATCTGTGTAAGGCTTACTGGACAGCATTACACGCTCTGCTACATTTGCCTCTGGCGCTAACAAAGAGCCCAAGACTAGACCGCATTTCATGCAAACGACAGCTTCTTCCGTTTCTATTTCTTCATGGTTACACCCATCACAAAATTCAACTTCCTCCTGAAACTCCATGGTGCCAAATGCAACTGTAATGATCCTGACGCATTACTTTATCCGTTCCACTAATTGTTATTGACCAATCAGCATACTCTCACCACCTCACATCCAATCAGCATACTCCACGTTACACTAACGTTACACACACTTGTGTCATATATGCGAAAAAATGGTACTGGATCATAGCAAAATCCTCCTGGATAATGAACAAAATAACGATTAAAACACAATACACAATAACGACAACAACCGACAACAACAACCAACAACAACCGACAACAACCGACAACAACAACCAAGAACAACCAACAACAACCAACAACAGCCAACAACAACCAACAACAACCAACAACAACCAACAACAACCAACAACAACAACAGCAGCATATAATGCATGGATAGTGCATGCAGGGTCAGGGACTGAAAGTCGCACCCTATGTATGGGCAACTTGTCAGTGCACATCTACGATGTGCGTATAAAACGAATGCAAGGAACGTGAACTTGTTGCTGCACATCTACGAAGTGCGAATCAGGGAGTAGTATAATGACACGTGTACTAGTCCACCTTCTGTTGCACTGCGTCTTTTCCCCAGGGCCACTGAAGGTCGCACGCTCCGCGTGCTTATGCGCGCATGCGCAATATGTCACTGCACATCTACGATGTGCAAATCAGGGAGTAGTACGTATTTTACTACTCCCTGGTGCGAATGCACCGAACGTGCACAAGTGCACGGTCGCCACGGAAAAGAACATGACGACATTTATGGCATGGCAGGGCCAAAGGTCGAACCCTGGGGGAGTCCCGGGGCCAGACCAAGCGCGCCCGACACAGTGTGCCTTATTTAACCCAAAGGTCAAAGGTCAAACCCTGGGGGGAGTCCCGGGGCCAGACCAAGCACGACCGACACAGTGTGCCTTATTTGGCCCAAAGGTCAAAGGTCAAAAAGTGGCCCAGAACCTGCCCCGCACCTACTACTTGTAGCAATGCAGAAGAGCGGGCTAGAGGAAGGGAGAGTTGGTTCCTAGTGGAGTTATCCCGTCGGAACCAGTCAAATGGTTTAAGATGCGGGGGCATTTTGGAAAGTTGAATACGATGGATAAGACAGCACATCATGATTCGTCGTCTTTCTAGGAGAGGTCTGGTCGAGGATAACATATAGAGAGCGACACTAGAAAGGGACTTGGGCATATGATAAAGAATCTTAAGGAGGGAACGATTGTGAGTTTCCAGTTTCTGCTGTTGGGCAATAGATAGATTTGTCCAGGCAGTACAGCAGTAATCAAAATGCGGCAAGATATAATGCATTATAGAAAATAGCACGACAGCTGTCAGGAAGATGGGCGCGGTGTGAGTATATTATACCTATGGCTTGACTAGTCGTCTTACATATGTGGGCAACATGGTGAGTCCAGGAGAGATTTGTGTCAAAAATGACACCAAGATGCCTGTGATGATCTACATATTCTATGGGAGTGGTGGATAAATGGAATACTAGGGGAGTGAGAGGGTAGTAGAGAGTAGTAGACAGAGGGGGAATGATCATTACCTTGGTCTTCCCGACGTTCGGGTTTAGCTTCCACAATGCCATCCACGAGGTGATATCCGTGATACCCGCTTGGAGGTATAACACAAGACGGGAAACAGAGGGACTGCTGCGCAGCATGCAAGTGTCGTCTGCAAACAGAGATACGCCAGGGTTGAGGACAGGGAGGTCGTTGACGAAGGCCAAGAAACGTAACGGTCCTAGAGTGGACCCTTGCGGTACACCAGAGGAAATAGGGATAGAATCTGAGAGGACTGGACCAAGCTTGACGGATTGAGTCCTATTGTTGAGATAGGAGGTGAGCCACGACTGCAGGCGTCCGGTGACCCCATAAGCATGCAGCTTGGCTAGTAACCCCCTATGCCAAACTGAGTCAAACGCTTTCGCCAGGTCGAAGAAACACAGGCCAAGGTAATGGCGGCGGTCTTGGAGGGTGCACAGTCTCTGGACAAGGCTGGTTAGATGTAGAAAGGTAGAGTCACCATGGCGGAACCCAGATTGCATATCATGGAGCAGAGGTGCCAGATGATGGTACAGCCGATCATAGACGATTCGCTCAAGTATCTTGGAGCAGGTGTTCAGCAGCGAGATTGGGAGATAGTTACCAGGACCATGTCTTCTTCCCTTGCTCTTGTATATGGGCACAACCACAGCATATTTCCAGGCAGAGGGAAAAACGCCGCTGGACAGGGGGTTATTGAAGATAAGGGAGAGAGGATAGGAGATAGAAAGTTTCAAGGCCTTGAGAATCTCGTTGCTGATACCGTCATAGCCTGAGACTTCCCTGTGGGGAGTTTCTCAATATAGCGAATCACGGCCTCGGAGGAGATGACAATGTTTGAGAGGTTCGAGGCCGGAGAAGGGAGATGAGACAGATCTGGGACGGGCCAGTCAGGATCATCCTGTGTGCCAACCTGTAAAAAGTGCTCGTTCAGAGAAGCTGCCATCTCAGCAGGATTATGTGTGAGGGTGTCAGCAGAAGTGGTCATTGCTGAGGGTGCAGGGTGATGCGAAGACACTCCAGACAGGGAGCGGACAAATGAGTTAAGCGACGGGCGGGCTGAGTTAGTGAGTTTGCTTTGGAGTGACTGAATGTATCTTTTGTGAGCACGGCGAGAGAGGTGCTTGACCAAATTGCGTTGGGCCTTATAGCGAGCAAGGTTTTTTTGCTGTGGGGAACTTCCTGTAGATGCTATAGATATTCCGTTTATTGATGACTGCATTTATTACTGAGGTCGTCAGCCAGGGTGGACGTGCTGGCCTGTCGACGGAACGACCCTGTGAAGAGGAGGGGCGATTAATAGGAGAAGCTGGGGACTGATACTTAGCGAGAGCAGCAGAGAGTTCAGATGAGAATCTCTTGCATGCTACAAGTACGTCAGTGCTTGTGTTACCAAGAAGTTCCCTCCAATCCACGGAAGTACGCTGCTGGTTTATACAGTTCCACTGGTCATTTGTGATCTTACGGAAATGATAGCCGGGCGGTGAACGGCCGATCAAGTCATCTGGCGTGGACGGTGAGCGCTCATAGGCTGTACCTGATGCAGGAGAGAACGTATGTGTTTGGTAGTGTTGCAGGCTAGGCGCTTCCATACGAACTAACACGATGTCGTGGTCAGATTGACCCAGAGGAGCAAGAAAGTCTGGAATGGAAAACGCAGATGTTGTATCAGTGATTACCAAGTCCAAGGCTGCTCCTGTTCCGGCTGGAGTGTGGTGAGTAGGGCAGTTGACTAACTGGGAGAGGGAAACATTCTTAGCAGGCATTGTAGCTGGTGTCCAGCTGCGTCCGTGATATTGCCGTGCCAGTCACTACACTTGGCATTGAAATCAACCATCATAAGCATAGAGGAAGTGGTGTGTCTGGTCGTCTGAAGGACTGTTTGCAGACAGCCCACAAAATTGTCAATATCAGTGGAACACGCATTTGGTGGCCTGTAAACGCATCCAGTAATGAGAGACTCAGGAGGTGCAGATGACGAGGTCGATGTATGAGCTGTTATTTCGACCCACGTGGCCTCAAATTTGGGGAGGTGTAGGTCAGTGCGGTGCTTAAATGTACCTGGAAAATCCGAGCGGACTAGAAGAGCAACACCTCCAAATCCCCTAAAGCTATCAGTGCTCTTCTTGCCGTCCGCTGTGGGTCGGTCACGACGGTAACAGTCGTAGCGTGGAACTACAAGAGAGTTTGGCTGAGACAGCCATGGTTCAGTGATGCCAATGACGTCGGGCTTGTTCTGCTCGATGAACTCGGAAAGTTCTCCATGCTTATTCTTAATTCATCTAGCGTTGATACATGCAATGTGTGCGGGTCGGTCACAGGAGGGCTGAGCGGGGTAGAGCGGGTGGGCTAGTTTCAATCGTGGGGTGAATACAGAATCTCCCCCGCCAAGGCCTGGATAGTGTTAGCAAGGCTATCTAGCTTAGAGTCATTAATCCACGACGTACCGGTGTCAGTGATGGGCTTCCCTCCAACGCCGTGCTTCCGCAGTGCCTGCACCAGCTCTGGCCGGGCGAGGCTCGAAGTGGAGTGCAGGGATTTGCGTTCAGCGATGGCCATTAGTTCCTGGTACCCGATCAGGGCAAGGTCAAGGTTCTGGTCCAGGGACATTCTTAGTTTCAGCAAGGACAAAGGTAGAAGAGTAAAACTGCAGCGGGGGGGGGGGGCTCCCGGAAAGCTGTTCCGAGGAGCACCACAAACATCAACCACCCCCTGAGATTCAAAAATTTGTTCAGTACAGTGCGTACAGCCTGCCTGTGACTTTGTACTGTATGCATGCGACTCCTGACATTTAGAATCCGTTCTGGAATCGTCAGTGAGCTGTTGTCGTCCCGAATTGTATTGCAAGGCCCACCGACAGGCATGACCACTCTAGGTCAATCGGGACGCAACCTTCCCTTCCCCCTGGCCCACAGTGCTTCTGGCGCATGCCGACTCTGGAATGGCCTGCCCGACTGTATGAAGTCCATAGTATCTGTCCGTGAATTAAAACGCACGCTACGCGTATTTTACTTCGGTTAAATGTAAATTTGTAATGGCTTTCGTAACCTGCTGATGAGGCTCGATAGAATCATGCTACGATGACCCGATTTGTAAATTTGAGATCCATTTTTTTCTGCTCGTCTTGACCCTGCCTCCCCTCATTGCTACTTCCATTTTCGTATTTTTATTTTCATTTATTTTTCTCTTCATTTCTGACTCTTCTTACTGGTTGTCATCGCTTCCATAATATTGGGCAGAACTGCCCGTTTGCCTTGCGATGTAAAATAAATAAACAACAACAACAACAACAACAACAACAACAACAACAACAACAACAACAACAACAACAACAACAACAACAACAACAACAACAACAACAACAACAACAACAACAACAACAACAACAACAACAACAACAACAACAACACAACAACAACAACAACAACAACAACAACAACAACAACAACAACAACAACAACAACACAACAACAACAACAACAACAACAACAACAACAACAACAACAACAACAACAACAACAACAACAACAACAACAACAACAACAACAACAACAACAACAACAACAACAACAACAACAACAACAACAACAACAACAACAACAACAACAACAACAACAACAACAACAACAACAACAACACAACAACAACAACAACAACAACAACAACAACAACAACAACAACAACAACAACAACAACAACAACAACAACAACAACAACAACAACAACAACAACAACAACAACAACAACAACAACAACAACAACAACAACAACAACAACAACAACAACAACAACAACAACAACAACAACAACAACAACAACAACAACAACAACAACAACAACAACAACAACACAACAACACCAACACCAACACCAACAACAACAACAACAACAACAACAAAACAACAACAACAACAACAACAACAACAACAACAACAACAACAACAACAACAACAACAACAACAACAACAACAACAACAACAACAACAACAACAACAACAACAACAACAACAACAACAACAACAACAACAACAACAACAACAACAACAACAACAACAACAACAACAACAACAACAACAACAACAACAACAACAACAACAACAACAACAACAACAACAACAACAACAACAACAACAACAACAACAACAACAACAACAACAACAACAACAACAACAACAACAACAACAACAACAACAACAACAACAACAACAACAACAACAACAACAACAACAACAACAACAACAACAACAACAACAACAACAACAACAACAACAACAACAACAACAACAACAACAACAACAACAACAACAACAACAACAACTGAATAAAGATTTGAAACAACGAGGTGGATGCAGATTTTGGACCTCTGCGTATGCAAGCTTTTGTTAGTCTTTAAACGATACTGTCTACTCACGGAAGACACCCAGTGCAGTCCTTGAACTGGCGAGAGCCTTCTGAAGTTTTTTTAGCCAGTATGGCCCACTCATCACGCTCTGCTACAAGCAGCTCAACCGCGCCGCCATCCTGGTTAGTCATCTCGCCGGACAATCTCAAACGAAACACCTGCGTCTTCACTGCACCACGCGGCACCAAGAACCTGGCTGTTGCGGAGGCCCTCGCCAACTGCGGCACTGAAGACTTGGTCTCCTTCCAGATGGCCACCAAACAACAATGCAAGGTAACATTTGAAACTCAGGATTCTGTGAAACCTGTTTGCGCTGAGGGCATTACTCTCAATGGTGAAACCCTCCCCGTTAGTCCGCTTTTCTCCAACACAGCGGAAATTCAAATCCTTGATGTACCAATATGGGTTGACAATTTGGTGATCGACAATGCCCTGAACGAGTTTGGCCATGTAGTGGGCGAAATTCGACATGGCCAGGTCAAAACCAGTGCTGGCCGTGTCGTAGGGACCGGGGTCCGTTTCGCCTCATTCCGCTTCAAAACGCCAGCAACAAATATTCCCTCCTTTGTCCGAGCTGATGCCAAGAACATTTTTCGAGTACGGTACGAGGACCAGCCACAGACCTGCCGAAAATGCTCACAGCCAGGCCACACAGCCAACAACTGCACTGTAGCGGAGGGTCGCAGTGGAACGTACGCAGACCGTGCCAGTACTACCGGTAGTACTGCAGCTACATGTAGCACAGACCTGCCGCGTATGGACTCAGCTGCGAGCCTGGTGGCTCAATCCGTACACAGTTTTGAACCTGAAACATCACCAACTGGTAGTAAAAACGATGAGTCCGCAGGTACATGCAGTACGAACCTGCCGCGTATGGACTCAGCTTCGAGCCTGGCGGTTCAACTGAACGACAGTTTTGAACATGAAAAATCAACTGGCAGCAATAAAGAAGAGTCAAGCAAGGACTCCCCAGCCAACAGCACGTGGACGAAAGACGACCACTTGCCCAGCCCCGTGTCACCAAGCAGCAGCCTGCTGGCCACTGCGACCAGCACGCCTCGTGATCACGAGGGAGATGCAGGCACGAGCGACAACGACGACACGAGTGACACCATGTACAGTGATGACGACGAACGCAGCCTTGCGCTACTTCAACAAGTCACAGTAGACAAGGGAGACTGGAAAACACACAGCAAGCGACGCCGCAAGCACAACCAGTTGGAACAGACACCACCCAATGCGATCCCGTCGCATCGCTCCAAGGCCAAGAAGAGGAAGCCAACAGCATAACGCGAATTCCATCAGGAACCGTAAAAACAAAAAACAAAAAACAAAAAAAAACAAAAACAAAATAAGAATATTTTTAAAAAAATTCATACCAATGTCAGTGAATTTGAACTTTCTCAGCACCAGTGTGCGTTGCTTATTCAACAAAATGGACGAGTTACTTACCTTTACCCGTTCGTGCTCTGAATCTCAGAACGAACTATCAGTCATTGCAGT
>NC_088644.1:5601082-5638582 GCF_964019385.1 Sycon ciliatum
GCCTGAGCTCATTGGACGACGCATCTCAGAGCTGTTGAACTTGGACTACTACGCGTACGGAGGATTAGCAAGACGAAGTTCAGGTTCGCGTTCGCAAACATTAATTTCTTCAGTTCACGAACTGGATTGCTGTCACATATGAAAAGCTTGCACCGCTTTTGCGGAGGCGAAAAGCGTGCCCCCGCTTTCGCGGAACACACGATGCAGCGGTCACACATACATGTAGACTACTGTGCTCCTCAACGCTCCGCTTTGGCGGAGGGAATGCAAATGCAGCACGTCCTATGAAATTTTAGATGTTCTTGTCCGAGTTGAAGCGACCTTCGCTTGTACAAGTAGGCTTTCTCCACCAGCCAACTCTATGCCGATGATACAAATGTCTATGTTGCAGACAAGACTGCCGATGCAGCAATTGAAAAGCTTGAGAAAGACTTGCACTCAGTCAGCGAGTTTTTGCACTCCAGGGAACTCAAATTAAACCCGGCAAAGACTCAGTTTCTTGTTCTGCGGAAGCCCGCCGTGCAGGCATTCCGTCAGTTGCGGTTCTGTGGCACTGTTGTCGAACAATCATCTTGTGCTAAGTACTTTAAGTATCTTGGCATCATTATTGATGAGCACTTGACATTCCGTCAGCAACTTGACACTCCAAAAGAAAATCTGTGGAAAAGTGAACGCATTTCGGCGCTGCCGCACCATCATGTTGACCAATGCAGCTAGACGCATACCGTATATTCTCTATTATAAGCGCCGTGCTTATATTTTTTCAACACCCCTCTACCCCGTGCTTATATTGGAGACCGCGCTTATATTGGAGACCGTGCTTATATTTTTTCAACCAATACATCCATACAGAGCAAGAAGAAATACATGCTAGATATTATGCATCCCGCATTGATTTCCACCAAGACCGTGCTAATAATAGAGACTGTGCTTATAATATTAGAGACTGTGCTAGTAATGGAGACCTGTGCTTATAAGTATAGATTATAGACCGGTTAGGAGGTCTATACAGGATATATAGACCGAGTAAAAGACCGAGGTCCCCCGAGGTCTTTTACGAGGTCTATATATCCTGTATAGACCAACTATGAGGTCCATAATCTATTTATCGTGTTCTCCACGCAATAGTTTCTCTTCATAATACGACATATCCTTGTAATTCTAGTATTATACTATAGCCTATACTGCATTGTACTGCATTGAAAGTCAAGATCATTGTTTAAACTAGGTTCAGCATCGGTAGCACAGTGGCTGGGTGGTAAGGAAGAGTGACTGAGATTCACAAGGTTGTGGGTTCAAATCCCATCTTGTGTATTTCTGCTTTCTTCAAAAATTTCTTTTTCTAAGTTGGAGAGAAAATTTCTAAGTCCAAGAAGTTCTAAGGAGTCAAATATAAGTAGTCAAATATATCGTGTATTTAAAGCAGTCAACTACGCGATATATTTAACCGCTTAGGAATCAGGGAAATTAGTGGGGTCAAATACTAAGAAGGCGATAATAGAGAATATACGGTATTTTATCTCTCTCTTGTCCAGTCTACACTGGAATTATGCAAGCAATGCTTATGTACACAGTCTGCGACAACATGAATAATTGATTCTCTCACCCGCATCTCTCGTCGTTCATTGCATACTGTATTTGGCTACCCACCCACCGCAGATGTCCAGTGTATTTTGTCTCGAAACAACCTCACACAGTGACACACACCCATCACTACTAGTATCCGTTCTAAAGGGGAAGTTAAGGCAAAAATCAAAATTTCACCAGTTGTAGTCTTCGGGGTGCTGAGTCGAATGGTCTTGGTCCGAGAAAGCTGAGACGCTCCCTTCCTACTTGAATCCCAATCGAACTCGCGCACTTCCACCGAAACTGGGTGACTGCGCCCTACTACATGTGTAGATGGGGATTTGTATGCAAAATGTTACTAAAAGCGCCATTTCGTTCTTATAAAAGCACGGATGACCGCGATTGGCCCATATGTTGTAGTCTTTTGGACGCTGAGTCGACTGGTTGTGGTCCGAAAAGGCTGCGATGCAGCGTTCCTCCTTTATTCCCAATCGAACGTGGTTGAACAAGCGGTCACGTGCTCCTGGGTGCCCAAATCACCTGGTCACCACGCCAGCAGGCGACAACTTTCACACCAAGGTTCAACTCGAGTTCAACTCGAGTGACAGGACGGCACCCAAAAAAGGTCAAACCGGCTAGTAAGTTGTACCCTGCAGGCACGGTGACCAGGTGACTGGTGTACGCAGGAGCACGTGACCGCTTGTTCAACCATATTCGATTGGGAACAAAGAAGGAACGCTGCATCACAGCCTTTTCGGACCAAAACCAGTCGACTCAGCGTCCAAAAGACTACTATATATATGGGCCAATCGCGGTCATCCGTGCAAAGAACGAAATGGCGCTTTTAGTGACATTTTGCATACTGTTAGGTACCTCCTCCCGTACCTTTTCTAGCTGGCCTGCATGCACTTACGTACTCACCTTTTGTCTCATTTTGTTCCGTTGGCCTGGGTAGCTACTTGCGCGCCCATATTTGCCATAGCTACCCAGGCCCTTTATCTTGCCGTTCAGACTTGATCTCTCTCTCTCTCTCTCTCTCTCTCTTTTCTCACTCGTCAATAATCACCATGTAGTCGTTTCGTTCGTCTTGGTCTCTTGTCTCGTCGTCTATAATAAATGTCGTTCCCACTAACTTGTTCCCGTTGTCAGTCGTCCTGTTTCGAACTCAACATTGGCGCCCGATTATTGATCGACCCACGACCCTGAGATCATCCCATGCCCAGCCGTCCTCAACCACCATTCGTCTCGTCTCTATCAACCTCGTCTCTCCTACGCCAACCTTACCTCGTCTATTCTCGTTCAAGCCAGGCAGGTCAGCTACCTTTCTCTCTTTCTTTTTTTTTGTATGCTTCTTCGTCAAATTTATTTTCGTGAATTTTTTTGAAGTGTGTGCGCGCGCGTGTGTTCGTAAAACATAACCAAGTTAGGGGTCCGATCATGGTGAGCCACGCTCTAATTTTTGGATGTTTAGCAAAAGTGTAACTAGGCTGTATTAGCCGTGCAAAATACTAGTAATTCACGTTCCTTGTCAAACTCCAATAGTTATTACACACAAGTAGTACAGGAATAATGTGTACGAGTGCATTCTTAGTACACACTTTCGTGAGATCCATGCGCGCGTGCAGTATGTGTGTGTGTGTGTGTGTTTTCTCCTCCAGTTCATTTTTTTAAATCTTTTTCTCTCCGCGAGGACGCGGGATTTTTTTTCATGGAGGGGTTGTATGTTAGGTACCTCCTCCCGTACCTTTTCTAGCTGGCCTGCATGCACTTACGTACTCACCTTTTGTCTCATTTTGTTCCGTTGGCCTGGGTAGCTACTTGCGCGCCCATATTTGCCATAGCTACCCAGGCCCTTTATCTTGCCGTTCAGACTTGATCTCTCTCTCTCTCTCTTTTCTCACTCGTCAATAATCACCATGTAGTCGTTTCGTTCGTCTTGGTCTCTTGTCTCGTCGTCTATAATAAATTATAGCAATAAAAACTGCTTTATGGCAGTTTTCTAAAAAAAGTTATTGTGTTCTAGTCCATGGACGGACCCCGTCTAAAAAGTAAGAAATTAACGAAATGTGATAGCCGAAAATTAAAATTTCACACAAAACCTCACAATAATCACAACACTTGAAATGCTGCTTTCAACACTAAACTTGTACTGCACCAACAATTGGCAACATGCATGCATAGGAAAGAGGATCACGAGGGGAAAAGGTCTTCTACATGTAGCTTTTCATTCTGTGTGTGATTATTGTGAGGTTTTGTGTGAAATTTTAATTTTCGGCTATCACATTTCGTTAATTTCTTACTTTTTAGACGGGGTCCGTCCATGGACTAGAACACAATAACTTTTTTTAGAAAACTGCCATAAAGCAGTTTTTATTGCTATAATTTCTTTTGTTTTTTTTCTGTCACCAATCAATGGAATGCCCTATATCAATATTTAAATGATGGCCTTCACATCATATCAATACCGTATTATACGCATTGATGTGCAAGCCTTTTCTTGCAGAAAATGGCACTAGCATAATGCAATTGCATGTTCTTCTGCGGGGAAACATGACATGTGAGTAGTGGTCTGGTGGTGGTGATACCTTTTTTATACGGAGGTCATTCTGTGCATGTTGCAGCTTGCTGTTGCAGGATTTCATGACTCTGTCATGAAATTGTCTTGCCTTTCAGATATTTCAGATTCCCCCACCCTCGATCAGATTTATTTGAGAAATGTAGCCAGGTGCGTGTTGCAGATGTTTTTGTTGATTCTGGTGATTCTGTGTTTATAATGGTTTATAATCATGGGTTATCGTTATAAGGTCATCCTGCATCATATTGCACTGAAATGGTAATCCTGTTGATGTCGATACAACTTTTGGAAGTAGTTCAATGACTTCAAACTGTTAGTCCACGATTTTCTAAAACAACACAGCAAAGGAGGAACAATAAACATGACATTGTATTAAAATGTAAACGAATACATTGCTGAGTCCAAAACCTCGTTCCAACAACTACACGTCTTTTGGTGAGTATGAATGATATCCAGTCGAACCTCTTTAGGACGAACACCAAGGGACCGATGGTATTTATTCTGTGAGTTTGTCTTAACCTATTTTATAACCAGTGAATACAATTATTTCTCCAATAGACATACGAATAGATTTCTTCTACAGCGAAAGATTCTAAGCCACACCGACTCATTGACTCGTCTCGTATGAAACAAATGAGTCACTAGAGAGGTTCTGCAAAACGAAAATGCGTACAAACTTTCGCTCTACGTCATGAAGTGCGAAACTTCGCACAAACTTTCGCAACTTTGGACGCGAAACTTGCAGGGAACGCGAAATGAACTGTCGTAGGAAATTTCGTGAGATCGTACGTGCACTTGGCCCCAGAAACTACGAAAATGTGCAGAACGCAAAGTTCGTGCAAAAATTCATACACACTTTCGCAAGGACTGTCGTGAAGCTTCGTTCGAATTTTCGTTCCGCAGAACCTCTCTACTGAACCTTTTTTAGCAACATGACGGCAACTGAAACAGCAACAGAGAAAGTACGATACATGTACTCCACATTCTTGCAGGTACTACAAACAGATTGCAGATCGTAATTCTTGCTTTGGCTGCACGAAACTGTATTTGGGGCAGTGCAATCTCGGCGGTACTCACAAATCAAAAAGCCCAGACTCTGGAGATTTTCCCTGATATGCGAATTTATTTTGCAAACTCGGTCAATGGGTCCTTGAACCTTTCCCTCCAGATTGGGAACTGCCAACGATAGTATGCCACTGACCAGTGCATCACTTGTAACGTACTTATGTACAATGAATATGAGTATTTCGACAACACATCTAACATAAGCCTTAAGGCCTTACCGTCAAGAAGGTGAACTCGCGTTCTTCGCACACTGTATCGCACACTGTAGACAAGGGCAAAGAGATAAAAATGGATCTATTAAAATCCGAATAAGATCGGCACACGTTTCCGTAAAATTTAATGAAAGGGTGAGCATAATAAGCAAATGAATCGAAGGAAACCGGTCAACTCAGAGATCACCTGTCATCGAGTATTCCGTAAAAGGAGGCCTCGGCAGCGGAAAAGCTAAATTTAGAAAAGAGATCCTGTCAGCTTTTCCATATTTATTGCATTCCACCCAAAATCAGCACACTTTTCGTAAATGAAAGAGTCAACACAAGCAAATGAATCAAAGGGAACTGGTCAACTCACCTGTCATTGAGAAATATTCCGCGAAAGGAGGTCTCAGCAGCTCCAAAACGAAACAGCTCATGCAAGAAGCAGTTCCAAAGAAGGAAGTTCTTCGTGCATGCACATCCGAAAAGGCAACAACAAAAAGTCTGCAATGCACACGCATGCGGCCAGCCGACCGCGCGATGGTAGGAGCCATGGAGTAGCTCCCTGGTCCAGGACCAGGTACCGAGCATCTTACGTAGAGACTTACGTAGCTACGTAGACAACGTGTCTGAATAGCGGTGTCGTTAGGTAGCGCCATGTGAACACAATAATAGAAAAGCTGACAGGATCGCTTTTCTAAATAATAAATGTCGTTCCCACTAACTTGTTCCCGTTGTCAGTCGTCCTGTTTCGAACTCAACAATACAAATCCCCATCTAGTAGGGCGCAGTCACCCAGTTTCGGTGGAAGTGCGCGAGTTCGATTGGGATTCAAGTAGGAAGGTAGCGGCTCAGCTTTCTCGGACCAAGACCATTCGACTCAGCACCCCGAAGACTACAACTGGTGAAATTTTGATTTTTGCCTAACTTCCTCTTTTCGTGCCAACTCTGAGGCACGTAGCCGCACCTGCACAAGGTCTCAAATCTCGCTTGGACTTGTACTGCCACGAGCCTCCTCTCGATTTGGCTATTCCTCTCTTTCTTATTTAGCCGCTGACCGCTGGAACTCAGTTCCGGCATCGGTCCGCCTTGCTGCTTCACCAAGTCAAATTTTCGTATCGCAATCCTAGATTGGCTAGGGTACCCCGTATGGAGACCATAGGTCTGTGGGGACTGCCCTAGAGAAATAAAGAATGTGTTGCACACTCTGCATATCTTGCACCTTGCTAGATTGCGTCACCTCCGTGCCATTTAGTTCCACGCGGATATTCTTGAACCATGAAAATGCAGGGGAGGTGGTACACACCCAGTGTGGATATGATCTGGCTCCATTAGCCCGACTATCACTAACTTCATACCGGAGTTTGACGATAAAGTAACTTTCACTCAAGGCAATGAAATTTGGTGATGATATATCCAATTCGCTGTTCAGAGAGGGTGGTGAGCCATTTCGAGAATACAGTCTTACAAAGTTTCTCCCCTCTAGGAGTGATATCTACTTTTCAGTTCGCTCTAGGATGCTATTCTGCACCACTTTAGTTTTCGACAGCAGCCCCTTGAAGGGGTCTGGGATCTGAGTGGCCACGACGTGCTGCGCCATTCTTACTTGTACGTGGAAAATTTTACTCGATTCTCAGATCCAATAACGCCGGGTACCCCGTGGTGATAAACTCTCCAGTGTTGTACTTCAGCCAAAATGATATTTCCGTAACGCTTGAGTGCGGAAGTAGAGCGCGTTTGTCTCTCTCTCCAAATATGTAATTGTTGATACCGTTGTGAGTTTGAATGGGGAACGTCTTCAAAATCCTCGAGTCCTGATTGTCTTCATATTCGACGGCCTGGGCGATCAGGTCTGTATACAACAACACAAACCTTCTCCCTCTAGTCAGATCAACTGCATACGGTGATGTGAAAAGACCAGGCTGTATGGTCACGGATTCTGCAATCGATCCCAAGCCCAGAACGACACTGGGGGAGTCGGGTTTCAGGATAATTTTTTTCCCGACAGGTACGCTGATGCTCGCTCGGCTTGTATAGCGGGAATAGGAAAACACAATATCTGGTTGATTTGCACTTTTCAGTGCCTCGTTAATGACTGTAATGAGATCTGCAATATCCGTGTGAGTTCCTGTTAGGATGGAGAGTTGAACTTCCCCTTCTTGCGTCTCCACGTACAATTTGTTACTCTCCGTATCCACGTTTTCTGAATGAAGTTCGAACTGGGCAGTGTCCAAACTGATGTGTTTCCCTATGGTATTCAAAGACCTGATACGCAGTGTAAAATGAGGCGTGAACGCACCGGCTGTAACGGCAGAAGCGTTGTTTACTGCAGACAGTACCACCGCCATACCTACTGTACAGGGGAAATATTTCCCCATAATAACAAGGATGGCGTTTTGGAGCATGCATTTCCACAAGAGCCCGTCTGAGGAAACCTCCAGCCGAACAATAAGAACCTTGAAGGATGATATTGCGCAACTCAAAACTCTGGTGGGTAACGATAACACCGAAAACACCCTGATGTTTAATGTCGGGGCACTACAGAACAGCAAGTTGAATAAAACAGATGCTGAGATCATGGAGGGTCGAATCAAAGAATTCGCGGAGTCAACGGTGATAGATGACGAAACCCATTTGAAAACGGATGGCAGCGTGAGGATGAGCGGAAATCTGCACATGAATGGCAAACGTTTATGCTGGCTGGATTACGACGGTGTGTCGGACACCTGTGCTGTACCTGCTGGGTGGGTGAAGAAGGAATTAGCCCAAATCCGCAAAATGAAGGGTCCTAAAGGTGATCCAGGATTTGGTTGGTATAGCGGAGCAGACCCTCCGTCGCCACCCATCGGCAGACAGGGTGACTTCTATTTGGATGCTACCACCCTCGTTGTACAAAAACTCATTGCGGGTCGGACTGCATTCGGATCACTTAAAGGACATCGAGGAAGACCAGGGGTTCCTGGACCAAAAGGAAGTCCTGGGCCGACTGGGGAATCTGGATTGCAAGGTTCAAAGGGACACACAGGACTGCAAGGACCCCAAGGGCCATCAGGACACATAGATGCTACAGGACCGCAAGGACCCCCAGGAAACATAGGACCCCAAGGACCTGAAGGATCGCCAGGCCCTCAGGGTGACGTGGGACCGCCGGGGCCCAGAGGTCCTCGGGGCCACGGTGCAAAGAGTCTTCCAATACTTCTTCCATAATACGAAAACCAGAGTGAGATTATAGAAATGTTTCCTTTCTTTTCAATTCAACGAATTCATGCAATGGATGGCTTGATTACGGTTGAAATTGACTGTATGATTCATAAAGAACAATATTCTCCAAGCAAGTGATGACACGTGCACCTTAAATCAGTTTAGAATGCCTGTACAATGGTGGATAGTATATAGATCAATGCATCTGGATAGTCATCATAAGCCAGTGAGGCAGCAAGTGGTAGCTTCGGTTCAACTCCATAATGTTGGATGAGTTCAATCATTAGCTGTTCTTCTTGCTCTGTCATATCCACCGTCCTCTCAATAAACCGTTCAAAGTGAGCCTTACGTAGTTTCTTTGGGGTTATGACCTTCATCCACATTTTGAAGAACACTGGGGAAGTCTTGAATAGGGAAGCATTTCTCATCCATGCATCTTTGCTTCTGGGGAGATGAAGACTGAGTATCTGCACCATCTCTTCATCTTCATAGTAAATGCATGGCAGGGCGATGGCATAATTCAGAGCTCTATACTCACTGCCCTTCTTCATAGCGTAGAGGCGTTGCCGAGTTTCAAAAAGCGATGGGTATAGCGGCTTACACACTCCCACCCTCTCGATAAAAGCCCCCAGACTTTTATCCACTGATTCCAGTCGCTGCACATCTGTGTACGGCTTACTGGGCAGCATAACACGCTCTGCTACATTTGCCTCTGGCGCAAACAAAGAGCCCAAGACTAGACCACATTTCATGCAAACGACAGCTTCTTCCGTTTCTATTTCTTCATGGTTACACCCATCACAAAATTCAACTTCCTCCTGAAACTCCATGGTGCCAAATGCAACTGTAATGATCCTGACGCATTACTTTATCCCTTCCACTAATTGTTATCGGCCAATCAGCATACTCTCACCACCTCACATCCAATCAGCATACTCCACGTTACACTAACGTTACACAAACTTGTGTCATATATGCGAAAAAATGGTACTGGATCATAGCAAAATCCTCCTGGATAATGAACAAAATAACGATTAAAACACAATACACAAGAACGACAACAACGACTACGATCACAACAATAACAACAACAACCAACAACCAACAACCAACAACAACAACACCCAACAACACCCAACAACACCCAACAACAACCAACAACAACCAACAACAACCAACAACAACCAACAACAACAACACCCAACAACAACCAACAACAACCAACAACAACCAACAACAACCAACAACAACCAACAACATGGCCAGGGACTGAAAGTCGCACGCTACGTATGGGCAACTTGTCAATCACTGCACATCTACGATGTGCGAATAAAACGAATGCAAGGAAAGTGAACTTGTTGGTGCACATCTACGAAGTGCGAATCAGGGAGTAGTATAATGACACGTGCACTAGTCCACCTTGTGTTTCACTGCGTCTTTTCCACACGCAGGGCCACTGAAGGTCGCACGCTCCGCGTGCTTATGCGCGCATGCGCAATATGTCATTCACTGCATGCACATCTACGATGTGCAAATCAGGGAGTAGTACGTATTTTACTACTCCCTGGTGCGAATCCACCGAACGTGCACAAGTGAACGGTCGCCACGGAAAAGAACATGATGACATTTATGGCATGGCAGGGCCAAAGGTCAAACCCTGGGGGAGTCCCGGGGCCAGGCCAAGCGCGCCCGACACAGTGTGCCTTATTTAACCCAAAGGTCAAAGGTCAAACCCTGGGGGAGTCCCGGGGCCAGGCCAAGCGCGCCCGACACAGTGTGCCTTATTTAACCCAAAGGTCAAAGGTCAAACCCTGGGGGAGTCCCGCGGCCAGACCAAGCACGACCGACACAGTGTGCCTTATTTGGCCCAAAGGTCAAAGGTCAAAAAGTGCACCAGAACCTGCCCCGCACTTACTACTTACGTTAGCATATCCCCGTACGTTTAACTGTATTCCCGTACGTTAGCATATCCCCGTACTGTATCCCCATACGTTAGCGTATTTAAAAAATAAAATAAAATACAGTATACTAGTAATCAATCAGTAAAATCCAAAGAAACCGCTAGAAGCAGTATGCGTAGTAGTCTACGGCCAAGATACCAGAAACCGTATCAAACTCAGCACGGGGTTCGAGGTACTGAAACGATTACCAAATTAAGTCAAGGATTGACCATTACATGCTGCATTCTGCCACTGCTAACGTGATCGAAGGGCAGCCGTTGATTCTTGACGCTTTGTGCCGATGACCTCTCAGGGCTGTGACTGCGGCATTGACCAGTGCAAAAGACAGTTGAGTGCGGATGTATGCCATGACGATAGAGAAAGGCTCGGACCTCTTATCGGCCAACATGGATGCAATCCGAGCGTAGAGATTGCCAGCTGCCTTGCCATGACCACCTGTAGTGCTGAGCACGACCGGGATGAATGATCCATGCTCTACCTCAACGACCCTTCTCTCATAACTTCTTCTCTTTTCCTTTTCGTGCTTGCGGTACACTGCCGGGATTGATGACTTCTGGTTTGAGGGGGCAAATGGGTTGAAAACCCGGACATCAAGGAATGTCCTCTCAAACCGTCCACCATACAATCCACTGACTGCGATATCAAGGCGCGCGTTGTCGTCGGTGATGGTAGATCTCAAGGGGAAGTGTTCCCCCGAGAGAGGCTGGAGATGGGGTTCAACGGCTACATCATGGGCAACTTCCCGGAGAAGGTGGGCCGTGATGTCCCGAATCTCGTTGTGGCGGAGAGAGGGGTAGCCGCCCAGCGAGCAGGACAGGGCATGGGTGGTCGTGAACGACTTTCCACATGCACACGTTGTCGGGAGATGATCCGGCGTCCATCCATATCGGAGGCATAAGGAGTCTCGAAACGCCCCCTTGTGCAACTTGAAGCCGAAAACTGCAAGTGGCTTGGATGTTAGCCAGCTTGAGGCACCCTTCTCTGACGCGAGGTTCACGGCATACTGGATGTCTGGGTCCAGTTGCTGAAGCAGTGCAGCCATCTGCTCATTGGCCAGTTGCGTTGACTCCTTTCGGACTTCTGACTTCAAGAGCTGCATAGCCACTCGAACTCCGCCGTTGTTGGACTCCTGTCTGAGGATCTTGTCGACAAGAGGTTGGGTGATGATGCTGGACTGACGGAATTGGTCCTCAAGATGAGTGGGGTTGATGAGACCCAATCCACCAAGTCTGCAGGGCAATGACAGTACGGCCCTGGTTTGGTCACCAGGCGGACACCGGCCGGTAAGCGCGGGGATGAGCTGAAGACGTACGGCGTCCTCAATGGGCTCGAACAGCGGACCTGTCGCCGGGATGGTGCGAGCGACAAATGACCATTCGTGCTTAACACCATTGCAGAAAGCCGTGTATGCCGCTTGTGGGTGGCTGAGGGCGTACTGGGAGAGCACACTGATCTCGTGACTCCATTTCTGAACCTTGGTTGACACATAGGTTTTGCAGAACTCCTCAGTACCAAGGACCGCGCCAAGATGACGAAACCCATCAGTGCGTATTTGGACCTCCGTGTCGGAGAACAGCTTCCTCGCCTCGGCCTCATGCTGTGGCTTCACAAGAAGGACGGATTTCGTCGCGTTTGTGAAGTACCCGTACAATGGACCCCGGTCCACAAGAATGGACCACCACTTCCTCAGGCGCTTAATGGTGCTTGCTGCGGCAGAGTCATCTGCATACCAGGACTGCAGAGCTTCAGCAATGGAAGCCTCGCGGATGAGGGGGACCGTACCCAAGGCGTACATGGGCATAGCGAGCGGGTCACCTTGGGTTGTCCCCTCACACGTTAGCGTATCCCCGTACACTAGCGTACGGAGTCTGCCTTTGCATAAAAGCTGCTGCTCACGATTCTTTTATTGCCAGTTAGTTAATTTAGTTGCCAGTTAGTTAATTTCGTTGCCAGTACATTTCAATTGCCAGTTACAGTGTGTTCACTGAGACCCGTGTGCATTTGCCTCCGAGAGAGACTGCGGCCCGCTACAAATTGGTGGCAGCGGTAAATTCCTTTTTGTTTCATACTATACATAACTTTGTTACTTTACACGTTCTCCGATCCGATGGCTCAACCGAATGTACCTGCTGTGGTACCCGTCGCTGCGCCCGCTGCAGCCCCAGCTCCGCCCGCTCCTGCCCAACCACCGAGAGGGGCGTACCATGTGCAGCCCGAAAAATACAAAGGTCGCCTGCAGGACAACTTCGCGTCCTGGCTGATGCATTTCGACCAGGTCGCCGCGGTAAACAACTGGAACAACGTTCAAGAGACGCAGTTCCTGGGCCTCGCACTGGAAGGCGAGGCCCAGCTGTATTACCAATCGCTCCCAGCGGCCACTAGGAACGGAGGCCGCCAACAGCTAGTCCAGGCGCTGCAAGCTCGGTTTGATCCAGCGCAGTGCGTTGACCTCCATCGCGCAACGTTTCAAGCTCGTCGCCAGGCAAAAGACGAACAACTGGGTACTTTCTGTGAGGCGGTTCGCTCCCTGGCCCGGCAAGTTTACCCCCAGATGGCCGCGGGGGACCTCGACAGCCTAACAAAAGACCAGTTTATCTCCGGGCTTGACTCACGGGGCATGCGGGTCCGCGTTCGGGAGCTAAACCCGCAAACGACAGACGGGGCCCTCCAGGCCGCGCTCCATCACCAGGCAATCCTAGCTGCCGAACTGCCCGCCGCGGAACCTGTGCCGATCCCTGCCTTTGCTGTTTCCCAGCCACTCGACACGGTGACAGACCAACTGAAAGCTGTGTTAGACCGTCTGGCTACGTTGGAGGCCAGTCTGCCAGGACCAATTCGTCGGTCCCGACCTGACCAACTACCACAGCCCCCGCAGACGCAAGGCCGCACACCTGTCACTTGCTGGTCATGTGGCCGACAGGGTCACATCAGCCGAGAATGCCGTGCCCGTCGTCCTGCGCAGGCGGGAAACTACCGGCGGCAGTACTAAGTACCTCGGACGCTAGCCCTGCCGCATCCTGCTCTTCCGGGACCTACGTAAGCACTGTGTTGATATGCCTTGCTGTCTTGCTCCTTGCCCACCCTGTTACGCTCACGATTTTAACTGTTTTGCTCACTGTGCTGTACCGCCACCGCCTCCCTGATGTACGCGCTTTTTTCCCCGACCTCTCCCCATTACACTTTTTTTCGTCGAGTTTGTCTCGACGCGACCATGCATGCCGCCTACCTGTAATACCCGTGACTGTGAACGCAGTCGATTCCAAAGCTTTGTTAGACAGTGGGTCTTCCAAGTCAATTGTGAGCAAGAAGCTGTGGGATTCTCTGAGTAATCGCCCATCCCTGTCCCGTCCACCCCCCTCACGCATCCTTTCTGTGGATGGCTCGTCCGTAGCGATTTTAGGTCAAGCTGAGTTGCACATTTCTGTTTCGCCCACCACCCCGCCTGTCCTGCATGAGTTCTTAGTTGCCTCCATCCATCCCGAGGTCATTCTAGGGGTTGAATTTTTGCATGCCCAAGCGTGTTCGCTTGATTTCGCCACTTCCAACATGTCCATTGCTGGTCACGTTATTCCCCTGCATTCCCCCACTGTGATCCCGTCACCTGTCCGTGCCGCTTCGCTCTCCGCTACTCCCGTTTTATGCACGCTTCCCTCTGCTGTGACCGTCCCTGCCAAGTCTCATTACATTTGCTCCGCAAAAGTTGCTTCCTGCCATTATTCTGATAGCCCCCTGCTGTTTGAGCCTTGTGAGTCTACCTGCAGTACTCACCACATTGTCGGTCTCGCTACTCTGGCTACCGTCACTGATAACATGGTGCCCGTCCGTCTGATCAACCCCAACGAGCACCCCATCACACTACCTGAGAACTGCCCGCTTGGCTCTCTGTCACCAGGCACCATCGACTCTTCTGCCACAAAACCTCCTGCTGATTACCCCGCCGAGTACACGTCTGCTGCTGCTACCGCTCAGTCTGTCACTGCTATGTTCGACACCAGCAATCTGCCGCCTGATCAACAATCCCAGCTCCACGCTCTGTTAGAGGAGTTTTCCGACATCGTCTCAACCGGCCCATCTGACGTGGGTCGCACTCAAGTCATCACTCACGACATTCCTACTACAACGGACCAGCCTATTCGGATGCAGCCTCGCCGCCTGCCCGTGCACCGTCAAGCTGAGGTACGGGATCATATTGACCGACTCATTGACGATGGTATAGTGGAGCCTTCCGCGAGTCCATGGGCTGCTCCAATAGTCGTTGTACGCAAACCGGACGATAGTATCCGCCTCTGTGTCGATTACCGCAAACTCAACCAGCGCACTAAGCGTGATGCCTTCCCGTTACCCCGCGTCGACGATGCTATTGACGCCATGCAAGGCTGTAAGTACTTCTCGACACTAGATTTGGCATCCGGTTACTGGCAGGTAGAGCTCACTGAATCTGCCAAGGTAAAGTCTGCCTTTACCACTCCGTTCGGCTTATTTCAGTGGAATGTTATGCCTTTTGGATTGTGCAACGCACCTGGCGCGTTTCAGCGCCTGATGTCTACAGTGCTTCGTGTCCTCATCCCAGCAATCTGCCTCGTATATCTAGACGATATCATTGTGTTCTCCAAGACGTTCCAAGAGCATCTCACCAACCTCCGCGCTGTGTTCCTGTGTCTCCGCAAAGCTGGTCTGAAGATCAAGCCATCGAAATGCAACCTACTACAACCATCTGTCGTCTACCTGGGCTTTCACTTCGCCCACGACGGCATTCGTCCTAACCCTGGTAAACTGGAATCCGTCCGCACCTGGCGTCAACCCACAAGTAAGACAGCAGTTAGGACATTTCTTGGCTTTGCGTGTTATTACCGCCGATTTATTCCAAAGTTTTCAATGCTTGCCCAGCCACTGCATGCCCTCACAGAATCCAAAGCCACATTTGCTTGGTCAGATGCTTCATCTCAAGCGTTCAATACGCTAAAACATGCACTTCTTACCCGCCCAGTTCTTGCATACCCCATTCCGGATCACACGTTCATCCTCGACACAGATGCTAGTGACTTTGCTATGGGCGCTGTCCTCTCTCAGAAAGATTCAAATGGCGCAGAGCATGTTGTAGCTTACGCTAGTAAGAGCCTTTCACATAGCCAACGCCGCTATAGTGCTACTAGGAAGGAACTTCTAGCTGTTGTCACATTCTGTGAATATTTCCGTCACTATCTTGCTGGCGCACACTTCACACTACGCACTGATCACAAAGCTTTAGTCTGGCTGCACAACTTCACTGGCACAGATGGCTTGCTTGCTCGCTGGATTGAACGCTTGGCTATGTTTGATTACCGCATTGTCCATCGCCCTGGTAAGGCTCATGCTAATGCGGATGGTCTCTCTCGCAAACCTCCTTCACCGCCCGCCGACCCTGCTCTGACAAATGCTGCCATTAGTACTGATGCTTCGCTGCCTCCTACATCGCTAACGCGGGTCTGTGATGCCCAAATCCAGGATCCTGATGTCGCCGCAGCTATGACGTGGGTCCGGCAGTCTCAGCCGCCTGATCGTCACAGCCCTGAACTGCAAGGTTCTAGCAGGTTCCGTCTCGCTCTCTACCATCAGTTCAGCCGCCTGATACTCGACAACGACATTCTGTACCGCAAGTATGAATCGGAAGATGGTAGTTCGCACTCCCTGCAGCTGGTTGTTCCCCCGTCGCTCCAACGAGAAGTGCTCGCCTTACTTCACAGTCACATCCCTGCTGGTCACATGAGTACCAATTGAACAACGTCCCAGGCCCGACCGCGCTTCTATTGGCCTGGTATGTCCGATGATATTGACCTGTTCATTCGCGCCTGTGAAGTTTGCCAGCGCCGCAAACCACCTGTCCCAACACCTCGGGCGCCAATGGTGACGTCGCAGCCATCCTTTCCTCTACAACGAGTCGGAATGGATATTATGGGCCCGCTTCCGGTGACACCTCGAGGAAACCGCTACATCCTCGTCGTTGGAGACTATTTCACGAAGTGGTACGAGGCGTTTCCACTCCCAGACATCCGGGCCGAGACAGTCGCCCGGTATTTCGTTGATGGCTTCGTCTGTCGCTATGGTGCACCGCATAGTCTGCACACTGACCAAGGTGCCCAGTTCGAGTCCAACCTGTTCAAGTCCATCTGTGCGATGCTGGATATTCACAAAACTCGAACGACGCCCTACCATCCCCAGAGTGACGGCCTCATCGAGCGGTTTATCAGAACACTGGAGCGCATCCTCGCCACAACCATCAATGATCACCAAGATTGGGACCTCTATCTGCAACGTGCTCTATTAGCTTACCGTATGAGCGTGAATGACACCACATCGTTTACACCTTTCCGTCTGATGTTTGGCCGAGAAGCAACTCTGCCCATCGATCTCGTGTACGGTCAACCTCCTGCTACACCACTCACTACTGCCCCGCGTTATGTCCTGCAACTTCAAGACTCCCTGCGTAAGACATTCACCACTGCCCGAGCCCACGGTGCCAAAGCCCAACAACGTCAGAAGAGGAACTATGATGGCAACGCTCCGCCCACGCAGTATGCCGTAGGCGATCTGGTATTCCTGCACTCTCCTGTTGTTCCCGCTGGCCAGTCTCCCAAGTTCCATTCTCCATGGACAGGACCCCACCAAGTTGTCACTGTTCTCGACAATTTCACAGTCCGCATCGAGGCTTCCCGAACGAAACGCCGTCAAGTTGTTCACATCAACCGCCTGAAACAGTATGTCTGCCTACCATCTGTTGCTCCACCTCCGACCACTTACACTCCAATCATTCACCCTGTAATGCCACACCCTGCTCAGCCGCTCCCTCAGCCGCTCCCTCAGCCGCTACCTCCTGCTCCTGTAGTTCCACCTCCTGTTCACCCCTACAATCTCCGGAACCGCCAAATGATCCGCCCACCAAACCGCTACTAATCACGAGGACGTGATTGTATTTGAGAGGGGAGGTGTAGCGTATAGCGTATTCCCGTACGTTAGTATAATTTATTCCCGTACGTTACTGTATTCCCGTACGTTTAACTGTATTCCCGTACGTTAGCGTATCCCCGTACTGTATCCCCATACGTTAGCGTATCCCCGTACACTAGCGTACGGAGTCTGCCTTTGCATAAAAGCTGCTGCTCACGATTCTTTTATTGCCAGTTAGTTAATTTAGTTGCCAGTTAGTTAATTTCGTTGCAAGTACAGTAAGATCGGGCGCCGAAGAACACCTCGCCGAAGAACACTCAGGCTGGAAAACCGGCAAAATTTAAGAACAGTCCAGGCTAGAATTATCAGATTTAAGAACACTAGATATACATTGTACGTAGATCTACATTGTACATGTATGGGAGGTGAGTACATGTCATGTACACGTGTAAACAGTAACTGCTACATGTACAGTCATTCCCATTTACGACACCCGGTGTCATATAGTAGAATGACCCCCGTAGTGGAAGGCCCCCCCGGTCATTGTACTATATAGTAGATTGCCCCCGGGGTCACGTATAGGATATTACCCAAGTACGAGGGTGTTACCTCCCGAATATCATCCCGACTGCGAAGCAGGAGGGATTATAGCAATAAAAACTGCTTTATGGCAATTTTCAAAAAAACGTTATTGTGTTCTAGTCCATGGACCCCGTCTAAAAAGTAAGAAATTAACGAAATGTGATAGCCGAAAATTAAAATTTCACACAAAACCTCACAATAATCACAACACTTGAAATGCTGCTTTCAGCACTAAACCTGTACTGCACCAACAATGGGCAACATGCATGTCATGCATGCATAGGAAAGAGGATCACGAGGGGAAAAGGTCTTCTACATGTAGCTTTTCATTCTGTGACTGTGTGTGATTATTGTGAGGTTTTGTGTGAAATTTTAATTTTCGGCTATCACATTTCGTTAATTTCTTACTTTTTAGACGGGGTCCATGGACTAGAACACAATAACTTTTTTTTGAAAACTGCCATAAAGCAGTTTTTATTGCTATAATTTCTTTTCTTTTTTCTGTCACCATGTACCAATCAATGGAATGTCCTATATCAATATGTAAGGGTTGGTTCACAGCAAAAACGGCGCCGCAAGACATCGGCGGTGAGCCAGCTCCCGATCCGTTGCGCATACGGTTCGAGTACCAAATCTACTACAAAGTAGTACAGAATGTGCCGAAATGCTACGACAGGTTTGCCAATTGAAGCTTGAATTCTATGTTTCTTCAGTAGTTCAAGGTCTTTCGGTGATGGCCACTCGGTGCTACCTTTTACTGGAGATCATGAAAATACTTCTACACATTTTATTGCAGTCTAGTAAGCGATGGTGTCGAAATTATGCTTGCAAACGTTGGGGAAGTCACAAGAACTTGCCAATGTATCCATCATATTTTTTTATTTGTTTCAATTGTATTTGTCTCATAAGTTGCACAATGGTCAAGCTGATCATCCGAGAAGGACGGGTTGGTATGCTGACTTATTTGCCAGCTTGAAGCGACTACAAGAATGGCGAACGGACCTCCTCTCTAGCTTCAATTTAGGAAAAATTAGGACAAGTATTGGTTTGATATTTTGACAAAGTCTGGCTCCCGGCAGCCGGCTATCACCGGCGCGAACGGTTCACAAACCACTTTTGGTCAAAATTGTACGGGATCGGCGCTGGGGCAGATCGCAAGAGTTGGGCACTGTCCAACTTTGCCGGCGGTCCCTTGCGATATTTTACCGTATGCTTTTGTTACGACTGCACGGGTTCACACAATCGCAATGCGCCGGGAGAGGTTGCAAGAAGCCCACCGCCGGTGACTCCCGGCGCGTACCGGCGATATGTGAACCAACCCTAAATGATGGGCTTCACATCATATCAATACCGTATTATACGCATTGATGTGCAAGCCTTTTCTTGCAGAAAATGGCACTAGCATGTTCTTCGGCGGCGAAACATGTGAGTAGTGGTGGACCGTGGTGATACTTTTTTTTATACGGAGGTCATTCTGTGCATGTTGCTGTTGCAGAATTTCATGACTCTGTCATAAAATTGTCTTGCCTTTCAGATATTTCAGATTTCCCCACCCTCGATCAGATTTATTTGAGAAATGTAACCAGGTGCGTGTCACAGATGTTTTTGTTGATTCTGTGTTTATAATGGTTTATAATCATGGGTTATCGTGATAAGGTCATCCTGCATCATATTGCACTGAAATCGTAATCCTGTTGATGTCGATACAACTTTTGGAAGTAGTTCAATGACTTCAAACTGTTAGTCCACGATTTTCTAAAACAACACAGCAAAGGAGGAACAATAAACATGTATTAAAATGTAAACAAATACATTGCTGAGTCCGACACCTCGTTCCAACAACTACACTGATCCTGAGGATAAAAGGGGCAAGGCTATGGTTGGAGGTACTGAGAGATAAACAAGGCACTCCATAATAATAAAATATTACACATCTTTTGGTGAGTATGAATGATATCCAGTCTAACCTCTTTAGGACGAACACCAAGGGACCGATGGTATTTATTCTGTGAGATTGTCTTAACCTATTTTATAACCAGTGAATACAATTATTTGTCCAATAGACATACAAATAGATTTCTTCTACAGCGAAAGATTCTAAGCCACACCAACTCATTGACTCGTCTCGTATGAAAGAAATGAGTCACTAGAGAGGTTCTGCGAAACGAAAATGCGTACAAACTTTCGTTCTACGTCATGAAGTGCAAAATTTTGCACGAACTTTCGCAACTTTGGACGCGAAACTTGCAGGGAACGCGAAATGAACTGCCGTACACACTTTCGTGAGATAGGGTCATGGCGTACGTGCGCTTGGCCCGCGCAAACTACGAAAATGTGCAGAACGCAAAGTTCGTGCAAAAATTCGTACACACTTTCGCAAGGACTGTCGCGGCGAAACTTCGTTCGAATTTTCGTTTTGCAGAACCTCTCTACTGAACGTTTCTTTAGCAACATGACGGCAACTGAAACAGCAACAGAGAAAGTACCATCCATGTACAGCACATTCTTGCAGGTACTACAAACAGATTGCAGATCGTAATTCTTGCTTTGGCGGCACGAAACTTTATTTGGGGCAGTGCAAACTCGGTGGTACATGTACTCACACAACCAGCTGATCACAGCCAGCCGTACTAGTCTTAAAAGAATATTTGCCCTTGACTGCAGAACTCCCACTGAGACCCTGTACGCTTACACCAAGATCTACACACTAGAGCAACGCTTAAATTTCAAGCAATACGTCTTTGTCTTTCGCTGTCTGCATGGTTTATCTAGCCCACTTCTCAGCCTCCTATTCACTCCCCGTTGCACTGGCCCACACTCTGCTGCCACAACTCGGGGCCAAGCTACAGCTGCTCTTGTCTTGCCTGCCTGCCACTCCCGGTATGGTTTCCATTCCATTGCGTATCTTGGTGCCGACAGGTGGAATGCGCTGCCTCCATCTTGTCGCCTGGCCGAGTCGCCTGCTTTGTTTCGCGCTCACACAAAGTCTCATTTAGGGTTCCCAGTAAAAAGGCAACATTGCCTGTTGGGAAATCCCTAACAAAATAAGAAAAAATAATAATAATAATAATAATAACTCACAAATAATAAATCAAACAGCCCAGACTCGAGTAAACAATTCCAATCATACAAGTACGAGATCTTCACGAGACGAGACTGCACCCATTGGCTTGTTTCGTATGAAGCAAACAAGTTTACTGAACCTCTCCACAATGGAGATTTTCCTGATATGCGGAATTTATTTTGCAAACTCGGTCAATGGATCCTTGAACCTTTCCCTCCAGATTGGGAACTGCCAACGATAGTATGCCACTGACCAGTGCCTTACTTGTAATGTACCAATTTACAATGAATAATTATGAGTATTTCGACAACACATCTAACATAAGCCTTACCGTCAAGAAGGTGAACTCGCGTTCTTAGCACACTGTAGACAAGGGCAAAGAGATTATTTATTGCATTCCGCCCAAAATCAGCACACTTTTCGTAAATGAAAGAGTCAACACAAGCAAATGAATCAAAGGGAACTGGTCTACTCACCTGTCATTGAGTAATATTCCGCGAAAGGAGGTCTCAGCAGCGCCGAAACGAAATAAGCCATGCCAGGAGACGAAATATCCGAAACAGCTCATACAAGAAGCAGTTCCAAAGGAGAAAGTTCCTCGCGCATGCACATCCAAACACGGCCTGCACTGCAACACAATGTCTGCCGTGCACGTGCAGAGCACGCGGCTACCACCCGTTGGTAGATCTAATACCGAGCACCTTACGTAGAGACTTACGTAGCCTAAGTGAAATACCGAGCACCTTACGTAGAAACTTACGTAGCATAGCGGTGTCGTTTTTCTTGCCATGTGAACACAATAATAGAAAAGCTGACAGGATCGCTTTTCTAAATGATATGAGGGTACGGTAACACCCGAGTACGCGGGTCAATATCCTACTTATCCCAGGTACATCTACGCATTTTGGGGATCGACGCAACTGCGTTCTGAATACAATTACCAAGATACAGCTATACCAAAAACAAGATGCTGCCTTTCTTTTCAATCCAGTCAAGGTTTGAGAGCGATGGAGCTCGGGAGACAAGTTGCATTTTTGAAGTTGGACTAGAGAATTGACGAAGATTGCACTGTTATGATACATAGTCATTTGGTTCAAAGTAAGGGCCATACTTCAAGTCACGGTGAGATACAACGTCATTGTTGATGCTGGTGCTGACTTCCTTGTCATTGGATCGGCGTGGAACTTTCAACGGTTTGGGATCCTTGCTGAACACTGTCCGTGCAGGCAGTAACCACATTGTACATATCGTCGGACATAGGCACCAGTGAGTAAAGTGCATTTCGTTGTATCAAGACTCTTGGTTGTATCACTATCGGCCACTATGCAATCAGAAGAACGTTTATCTTGTTATATTGTAGGCATACTGGATTTGTAGCAGCATCTACGTTTTAGATTGCTCTTGTGGTAATCGTGCTGGATACGATGTCATGATAATCACTCAGTGCGGGTCGCATCTTGCATCCATATCTTATCTACATCACACATGGATTGCTGAGCTCTTCTTCTTTCACACTGTTGAATATTCTGTACAAGATTTTTCCTCTCACTTTCACGTCTTGTACTTTTCGAGTTGTTGCGGTGTCTCTCCTTGCAATTACATGTAGTAATTTTCACTCGGATGGTGATACTTTGTGTAGTTTTCGAGTTTACAAAGAGTGAATGAGAACTGATGCACTTTGAAGTCTCCTTTGTGTCGTAGTGTTGAGTTGAATAGTGATTGGAGTTCGTTGTTTGTTTGTGTGGAATCTGGTTTTGGACGTAGTCGCGGACGTAAGTTCTCTCCGTTCACTTTTACTGTGCCGACGGTGCACTCTGCATTGGCATGCTCTCACCCTCTCACGGTTCTGTGTAGTGCATTTTGTCGCTGGGTTCTGATCCAAAGCCTCCAGTGGCAAGATGCATTGCATCGAATCGAGAGGGGGTGGGGGCATGCCAATGCAGGGTGCACCGTAGTAGGTACGGTAAAAGTGAACCCAGTTAATAATGAATATCATCCCGCGCGGGATTGTATTGGCTATTATTTCCCGGTCAGCAAGGCTCCTGATTGGCTGAAACAGGCCTATAGTACCGTACCATGGGATAATCTACTATATAGTACAACGACCCCCTAGGCCCTCGGTATTGAGCACTCTCTTGGACAGCCTGGAACCTCTCTGTTTTAATATCAATGCACCTATCACACACACAATAATCCAAAAGGAGCAAGGAGCACACAGAAAACGCAAAGGAACACTGAACTTGCAAATCTTTCTTCCAACTCCAAAACAAAAACAATCCAACACAAGGTGGGATGTTCATGTCTCCTAAAGAGGAAAAGTGCGCGACCTATGTACAAATGTTGTGGACTTTTCACCACATATTCCCACAATCAAGAGTACATAACCCCGGACTCTTGCCACAATCCATAATGTCCACGTGGAATCTGTGGTGTTAACTCCATCCCTTTCTACCTGCACGTGCGAAACGACAAGTCTGGTGGTCTGTAGTAGAATGACAGGGGGCAATCTACTATTATAGTAGAACGACCCCCCGGGCATTGTACTATATAGTAGAGTGACCCCGGGGTCACTCTACTATTATAGTACAATGCCCGGGGGTCCTTCTGCTGGGGGGTCATTCTACTATAGTACACCGGCACTAGTTTAGAACTACACGTACATTGCACTACATGTACAGTCAACTTCGCGTACAACGACACTCGGCAGGGCATCAGAAAAGTGTCCTTATTCGCGAAGTGTCGTTATACCCGAAGTCCCATTACAGTATTACAGTTGGATGTGACTTTGCTCTGGGCATGGAAATTGTGTCGTTATTCGCGAATTGTCGTTATATCCGCAGTCGTTATTAGCGAAGTTGACTGTACATGTACATGTACAGTGAGTATCGTTTATAAAGTGACCGGGTGTAACGATATACCGGCTATAATGATCGAACTCGCCAAAATCAAAATCAAATCACAAAAAAATACAGCTAAAATATCACTATACACACTATTATCGGCTATACCGATATATCGCTTATTGTGATGGGCTTCAGGAAGTAAACCATATCAAATGCACAGGAAAATATCGTAAATACTGATCAAGAGTGATGATCACAAAACAATTGTTCTTCAAATTTTGTTCATTTCTTCCAAAACTGATCCAGTGTTGCCTGGATGCATCTGGCAGCAGACGTGATTGGGAGAAAAATCTTCCCTGTATGCTGTAAGCAGCCACATGTACACGTGGCTGCTTTTCATGCTTTTTCCAGCATATACGCATCATTTCATGCACAGTCATGTGCCAAGTGTTGTCAGTCATACATGCAAATCGGCTATAGTGATGCACCGGATATAGTGATAAATTATCGAAAATCAAAGGGGCACGTTATATCCACTATTTACTGTACATGTACATGACAAACGTCATGACGTCACTCGACTCGCCGCGCGCGTGTGAATAAGAACGGTCTGGCTAGAATCAAAAATTTAAGAACTTTCCTAGGCTGCGCTCTAGCCCCTGCGTTCTTCGGCGCCCGATCTTACTGTACATTTCAATTGCCAGTTACAGTGTGTTCACTGAGACCCGTGTGCATTTGCCTCCGAGAGAGACTGCGGCCCGCTACACATCATCCAATGTTGGTGGGTCCGTGCCACGAACAAGCAGGCGCAGGTCCCTGCTGTCAAGGCCGGCTACAAAGGTGTCGCGCGCCAGGGTATCCTGCACTGCTCCAGCCACCGTGGGGTACGCCCGTCTACTAGCCTGCGGACGACTTCCGCAAAATCCGACAGGGACTCGCCACGAATTTGCCGGCGTGATTGCTCGACTTAATTGACACGTTCACCGTAAGCACGCTTCTTCTCTCCTTCGAACAACATAAATAATACATGTACATGTACAGTAATTGCTGCTCTTCACACACAATCAGCATACTCCTGCAAATCCTGAAATTCCCGCTGCAAAATAACCCCCTTTTTAACGCAAAATTGTCAGCATAATTTAAAAAAAAAATTCCGTCCTCGTTTCCCAAATAGGTACATGTAGGTGTTA
Source organism: Sycon ciliatum (assembly GCF_964019385.1). NCBI lineage: Eukaryota > Metazoa > Porifera > Calcarea > Leucosolenida > Sycettidae > Sycon > Sycon ciliatum. The sequence goes on from NC_088644.1 coordinate 5,626,248, forward strand.
GACCTACGTACTGTCACTACTCTTGTCTACCGACACACTTGCCTTTTTTGGTCATGCCTTGTCCGCTACTGTACTGGTTCATGGATACTTTTCTCTTTCGTTCATCTCTCATGCAGTCTTGATGTTTGGAATATTTGTTTACTGTTGAGCCAACAAGCTGGAATAATGAAAAAAACAACCAGCCAAATCCGCGTTCTCTACACGGTAGTGCTAAACTGCTGAGACCAGAGTTCGCATCGTTGTTCGTGTGCCTGACCAGCTAAGCGCAGGTTCCACCGAGGAGGCCCTACACTCTCAGGCCCAGGGCCAGGGAGCCCTACACAGTGAAAAACGTATGTGTAGGGCTCCTGCTCAGGCCCGCTGTTGAGTTTTTTGTGCTCTCTCCCATTCATTTCTACAGAGTAGGTTGTATCTTTTAAGTTAAAAAGAATTCTTTTTTAAGTGACCACGTTCATATCATTGTATTTTCATGCCGAGACCCCCCCCCCCCCAGGCTACACGCATGATTGAGCTACATGTACAAGTAAAGTGTTGATCGATGAACTGGATCCGATCAAGCTTGCCAATGTCATGTCAGGTGCCTTGCAGCCCTAGCCAGACCTGCCAACCGTTGGTATATTCACTGGAGCAGGGTGCAAACTTGACTCCCACGACAGGATGATTTCATTGGGCAGGCACTACATTAGTCCAGGAGAATGTGGTAAAGGCAATGACTATTTGACAGAGCTAACAGAAGATACAGAATGGCTCTCCAGCATTGACTGGGCCAATAATATAAAATCAACTGCCAGCGACATAGAATATCAATCCCAGGGCTCATCAGCGGCCAGAGGGGGATAGTAGGGAATCAACAGAAGGCGGAGGGATGAACCACTGGGTATGTAAAATACATGTATGGAAGTACAGGTGTCTATGTGCTAAATACAATCATGTACATACTTCAGAAGTAGGTATAAGTACAAGTTTCTATGTGCATGAGTGCATCATCAGGCTGTTCAGAGTGCTCACTGTCCAGTGGACTGAGCTGGTAATACAAGACAAGAGTGAATACAAAATGTAGAGCTCCAATTGGGATTTGAGTATAGTAAAATAGATAAGGAGTGTTGCTCAACGACGTGGGCATGACATCATCACTATGGGACATGACATCATCACTATGGGCATGAAAGCATGGATTAGTGCATGACATCATCATTATGGGCATAAAAACATGGATTAGTGCATGACATCATCACTATGGGCATGACATCATCATCATCATGAACTTGTGGACAGTGAACAGCCATGCACAACTGTGGCACTTGCCAGAGAAAACAGAATACATGTTGGCGGAAATATTTTCTCATCAGGAAGACATCAAGGACAGTGAAACCATCTCAAGAGAACGAGCTGGAGAAACGTCTGTTGAAACGCGGCTATAAACTACATACAGGAAATCATAATACATCAGCTTATCATCAATCCATCCTGGACCTATACTTCACAGAGTAGGTCCAAGTGGAGACGATCGATACAAATCTAATGGACAACTGGAAGTCAGCAGTAGCGGAAGATCCCAGAGAAACATCGCCTGTATTGGACCAACACAAGAAAGAAGATGTACATGAATGCTGGCCAGCTCTCATTGACGGTCCGGTATGGGGTATGTATGGGATATGTATGGGGTATGTATGGGGTATGTATGGGATATGTATGGGGTATGTATGGGATATGTATGGGATATGTACGGGGTATGTATGGGGTATGTATGGGATATGTATGGGATATGTATGGGATATGTATGGGGTATGTATGGGTTACGTACGGGATAGCGTGCCAGGCACGGCATGTCATGTGACATGTGAACATGCACAACACACACCCATTCATAGGGAATACGGCGGTGTGGATACCGGCTATGACAGACACTACAGTTAAACATGTCTAAGACCACCACTCAAGAGACCTTCAGAACGTGTTCTCTGTTATCAGGTGATCTCCTTATAGGCGATTCACACGACAGACAAATCCACGTGCACCGGACCGTTACTATGGCATTTTACCTGCGAACGAGAAAGTGGCTGAAAGTGGCTGAAAAGTGCAAGTGAGCTGGGGGCCCACTTTCACGATAATCGTGGTGTGCACGAGTGCATTTACACAAAAAAGCGCGAAACAAGACTTGATTGTTTACGCGGCTCTTTTCACCATGATAATTATTGTATGCGTGTTTTGAAAATTTGAAATACCCATGGGAACTGGTGGGTGAATCATTCAAAAATGCAAATGTGCCTGTCGTCGAGTGCAGATGTGTGAATCGACGCACTCACTTTTCTCGTGAATCACTCGCTGTAAGACGTGCACGTGCCTGTCGTGTGAATCGCCTAGTAGTGCTATCCAGGACCATTTGACTGGAAATAGCATCCCTTGGCCCGGGTTGCAGTGGTCTAATGGGACAGGTGTTGGCATTATCAGAGTTGTCACCTTGATAGGTGTTACTCTGCTAGTACTAACGTAACGTCTTGTGCATAGCTTTGGGAATGACATGAGTGATTTGTCCCTGCCCTCGCGATATCGAGCACTTTGTGTAAATACAAGTACATAGTAACTCAGCTTGTAGTACAAGCCGTACATTCCGTATATATGTTGTATGAGCCCTTTAGACCCGTACACATTCCCGTATGCACACACTTCCGTACACATATACATACACATCTGCACATCCCTGTACACACACGTTCCTGCACTCCCTACACATTCATGCACCCCTTTTCCCGCTCACCCTATAGCTATTGCCACTTACTGCATGCACCCCTTTTCCCGCTCACCCTATTGCCACTTACTGCATGCACCCCTTTTTACCTCAACAACTTTAGATATAACCAGAAGGCTGAGCTTGCGCAGTGTAGTTAGTTCTCCTAGTTTATTCTCCGAGTAGTTCTCCTAGTGGATTCTCCGAGTAGTACTCCCAGTTGTTCTTACAGTTGGTAGTCCTCCGAGTTGTTTTCTCCTCATAATTGCCCCCGAGTCCTCTGCTTTAGTCCTCCTTGTGTTCAGTGAATATAACTGTTATCCTAACCTACATTCCGTGCTGCCGTGTAAAGAGTGTGATAAAGTAGAGTAGTAACGTAGAGTACAGTACCCATATATAGACGGCGTACATTTGATAACATATACTGTCATTGACATGGAAATCCGGTGGAATGACCGGGGCCGCCACCCTCAGTGCGTACAGAACGTTGTATACATGCAGTGCACGTGTTGATAGCAGTACACATGTACTAATGGCTGTCATGGGGCCGCTTGACCTCCGACTGGATTTCCATGTCCACAACAGTAGATATACAGTCAGACCTGGCTTATCCGGTTCTCTTTTATCCGGATCCCTCGCCATCCGGAAGAAAATCGCTGGTTACCGATTTACAGCATATGGCATGCATACATACAGTATGTGTGGTCGATTATCCGGTTCCCTCGGCTATCCGGATATTTTTTTGTGGAAAACGGATGTGTGCGGTTATGTGTAGTCTGACTGTATAGCAATACGGGATGAATTGCACTCGGAACTCAAAGCAAAGTCCAGTTATATTGCACTTGGCTTACCCGGGTAGTCATGACAACAGAGGCATCATGGCCGATCAAGGAGAGCCTCAAACTCAGTACGCTTGAATGCGAAGAGTGAGTTCATGTCTGTGATGATGTCTAAGAAGATGATGAACGATGCCCGCCCGCACCCCTGCAGGTGCTGCAGCAGTTCCTCGTTGTGTACATTTGGGCCAGCACTCTTTTCTAGTGCCCTGAAGTGCCTGATAATCAGGTTGTCTGCAAGAAGCCTCCGTGCTATGACTTTGTCTCGGAACGTTCTTGGGTCCAGTGAGATAATCCATCTTCGGTACTTGTCCAGGCAGAAATCTGGATGGTCCCAGGGATCTAGGGGAATACAGCACAGAACACAATGCAGGCAAATATACCAATCTACTCTTATCTGCATAGAGAACTACAGAGCAACAGAGCATAATTGCATCTTGGTATGGGTCTTATCCAGAGCACAGTCACACCAAGAATAATGAAATATGCTATAGAAAATTAGTCAGGAATAATCTTCAACATACTGTACTCGTCAGTTGCTGGGCTGGCGACGTCATCAGAAGCAGCTGCAGTCAAATTGGCACAGCATGGAACCACACACATGAGATTACAAGTACATTTTGCTAGGTTCACTGCCAGCACACACACATACGCACACACACACGCACGCACACACACGCACACACGCACACACACACACACACACACACACACACACACACACACACACACACACACACACACACACACACACACACACACACACACACACACACACACACACACACACACACACATTTAAATCACTGTAAACCAGCTCATGAGCGCATGTGCATAGATTTTGGGCAATATACAATCCAACTGAAGAGATTGAATCCTAGATTTCTCCCTTTGTTAACCAGTTCAATTCTTGCAAACAAGACAGTTGAAATGCCGCAAAACATCACCACCTTAACATTGTAAGAGGGATGAGTTCATGGTCAGAAGAAATGATGTCATCACTCATTGGCATTACATCATCATCTATTAGAATCACGTGATAGCCAGTAAACAAAGAACACATACTTAGACATGAACACCAGGGGATGTTTGACTGGCCAATCCGGATTCAGATCAGATCCACTGGACCAGTCAAAACAGCAGTTCCCAGGCAGACTTACGACTATACAGTCATGCAGCAACACACATCCATCTCCATATCCATATCCACTCACGCACCCCCACCCACACACCCCCACCCACACACCTCCACCCACACCCACACCCACCTAAACCCGCATACACAAATAAATACAAAGCGTATTTTCTGGAGTATAAGCTGCTCCTAGTCTTTTTGTCACGAAATACCGACATCTATCCCATTAATTATCCCCATCAATTTGACCATTGTTGTATAAGACAAACAGATTTTGTTTTGGGTGGATTGCTGGTGTTTAAAGTGCCCCTTAAACTCTGAAAAATGAGCTACACATACACAGCATGCACATGTATATTATACACATGCACAGCACTCACACACGCACTCACATGCACACACACACGCACACACATAGGCACACACACACACATGCATGCATGTACGCATGCATGCACACTCACTCACACATGCACACACAACACCAGTCCATGTATCAATGCAAGACAACCACCTACCAGTCGTGGAGTGGCTATCACTAGGGCTGACAGTACAGAGGACCCGCCCTGGACACTCCAGCATTGCCTGATACAAATCTTTGGCACTGGCTATCTTGGGAAGGATTTCATCGACCAGGGTTAGCACCACGCTGTCAGGCAAGTTGGAAATCGACCCACGAAACAGATCAGTAGCCATCTTGGTCTGACGGTTCCACAGATGTTCGTCCACGTCATCCAGGAAGGATATATTCACCTGTCCACATTCGTTCAGTTTGAGAAGACAGTCGTGTAGTGGAAAGTCGTGGCGTAGGAGAATGCGATGCTGGTAGAAGGCCGAGCAAAGACGTGCGGCTCTTCGGCGTTCCGAAACCGTATCTACACACGGAAATAAGAGTGGAACAAAAATACTAGGAAAAAATATGACCCGGGTTACGACCAAAACGTTGTCATAAAACCTTTAAAATATGTTACGCACGTCGTGTCATACGCATATACGGACAAACAGACAGACAAAGAGACATGCTCAGAAACAGTCACACCCACCCGCAGACAAATATACACATGCACACATACACATGCACACATACACACATGTGCACCATACTTGCCAACCCAGCCGAAGCAAATCCCTTAGTAACACACCCAGTTTCCCTTACTTTTCTCTCATTTCCCTTATTTTGCTGGTTTTCGCCAATTTCGGCCAATTTCTCTTTTTTTTGGGCAATATTTGCGTATTTTTGCGTATTTTGCGCAATTATTTGGGAATTTTTTCTTTCTTCTTATTGATTTCAAACCCATTGCTCATTGGGGGACCAAAACCTGAGTTTCTTCATTGTCAGATCGCCCCTCCATGTGTGATTCTATGAAATGCAAGGCCGCTTGTGCCCTTGTCACACCACAAAACAACCTTTTCTTACATGACCCGTGATCGTTGCCGGGGCCATGGCCAATAGGCGATCTTCCCGCCGCGGGCATAATCAGGCCATCAGGACCGTTTGACGTCATTTCGGTAGTTTCAGGACCGTTTGACGTCATTTTGGGAATGGCAGGACCGTTTGACGTCATTTTGGGAATAATTTTTCGACCTTTCGACCTTTGACCTTCCCTAATATGTTGCTTCGTGCTGTAAGAAATCAAATCAAGCACGCTCTGTCTGTCATGATGGCTGAATCTTGCCCTTGCCTGCAGCCCTCGGGCCTCCGGCCCTTGGGCTGCAGGCTCGGGCACGATTCAGCCATCATGACCTCCTGAGCGTACTTGATTACATACTTTTGGAACACTCATGGTTCAGTGGCAATACGGGTAGTTTTTCGATCAAAGTAAAAAATCCCCGGTATGCCGGTAGTTACCCTAGTTTTCCAGTAGTGTACTGAGAAACCGGTGTGGTTGGCAAGTATGGTGCACATACACAAACACACACACACACACACAAACACACACACACACACACCTAGGCATGCACATACACAACAACTTCACTGTTGGCGGTATGGGAAGGGATCGGTCAGGTAGCAACTGCCAAAGCAGGAGCCTTGAAAGAGCCAAGAGCGGTAGTCCAGTCTACAGGACTCTAACCGAGTAGCCGGAGATTCGAGTGACCAGCACCCAGCACCCTCTTTATATCTTACAGAGTACTGTATAGCAGGAAATTTTCGGACGGAAATATTTTCGGACAAAGCCGAATTTCGACATTTCGTACGGATTTTATTTTTGTACAGTGGTGCATGCTAAATGCAATTGTTTGCTTGCGGTACGCATGTTTAGTGTACATAACTTCACAGGAACAAATTTTAGTACGGAATTAATTTTAGTACAAAAGAGGGCGTGTACGAAATCGTACGAAAATAAATTCCGTCCGAAAATTTCCTGCTATACAGTAAATCAGTGACTTTAAAAAGTGGGACGTGGATGTATGAACAACAGAAATCTGACAACCACAAACTGTGATCAGATACGGAATGGAGCAAAACAAAGAAGAAGAACTTTGGTGGGGAGGGCCAAGAAAACTGTAAGAGACAATTGCTCCTAATGAGGTAGCATCATTTGAGCAGTAGCAGGGATACATGGGCTCCCATTAATCTTCATTATTTTCACAATGCTACACACACTAAGACAGACAGAAACACATACCGCCACACACAAACACACACACACACACACACACACACATACACAAACACACATGCACACACACACACACACAAACGCACACCGAGGCATGACACACAGTGCAACTGACCTGCATTAAAGCAGCTTGCGGACACAGCATATGGATGGTTTTTTCTTGTGTCGGGCTCCCGCTCATCAGGCATGACAAACTGAGCACGCAGTCGCTCACTGGCAAGGAACTCCATGGCAGCATTCAGGTCTCCTTGCTGATCCCGCTGTCGCAGAAGATCGCTACTCGGCAGGCACCCATCATCAACGAACGCCGTTGACATGTCAGAACCAGGAGATTGTTGGCGAGGAAGAGCAGAGATGTAATCCCAGACAATTTCCTGCTGAGAAGTCACGCTACGCTGGTCGGGCCCTCTGGTTATGATGTTGAGCGCGAGTTGACCGTGTGGGATCTCCACCAGTGTGTCTGTGTTCCCGTAGTGAGTTAGCGAAACACGAACACCTCCCTGCCAAACAGGAAACTTGCGTGTCCTGTTGGCGAAGGAGTTGACGAGTGACATTTGTATGGTGGGCATCAACGCTGCGCTGACAGGGATGCCAGACTTACAGTAGAGACGGCGACCAGTGTAGTAGATGTGCTGGTCGGGGTTGGCTTTCTCCCAGTGCAGACTAGTGCGTGATTCAGCCTGTGCAGGAAGAATCATGACTTGCTCACCATCCTCGGTTACATGACACATACCTAGGCGAACGGCAATGTCGAGAGCGTCTTCACCACGCACCGGTGAATCTTTAGCCAGTACTTCAATGACATGGCTGCGTGAAGCGAATCCAAAATCATCACAGATAATGATTGGTGGAGGATATGAACTTGGGGAGTAGAACTTCCCTGTGATGTCACTCATCAACCATAGAGGTTGAACAACCACCAGCTTGGCATCGGGAAAATAGAATACCTGTAGTGAATACACATAGATACCCCATGTACATACATGCACACATACACACATGCACATATGCACACATACAGACATGCACACATACACACATACACACATATACATATAAATATACAAATATTACACAGCAATGAATCAAAAACGTCTCATTCCGCTGTAACTCCGAGTTTCGTGTCAGAACACTTCATATATATGAGTTTCGTGTCAGAACACTTCATCAGACAGCATATGCATATGCTGTCTGATGAAGTGTTCTGACACGAAACTCGGAGTTACAGCGGAATGAGACGTTTTTGATTCATTGCTGTGTAATATTTGTATTACTTGCTCTGTCCAGTGGACATTGAGCACTGTAAGCAGCCTAGGGACCTTAGACAACTGTCTACATATAAATATACATATACAGTGACATACACACAATCACACATGCTGTAGTGATGGAGTATAGTGCACACTTTAGATGAGCTATTTCAGGCCCCAAATCACAGGTGTGCACTATGAGAATGCATGAACTTCGAAAATTAGTGCATTGCATCAATGCATCAATGCTTTCGAAGTTTGCCACTGCTGACCCGGGGCAAGCCATATGCATGCATATAATGATGTCTACTGTCAGCTAAACTGCACATGCATGATGGGTACGAGACCCCATAAGTAGCACTTGCATTATAAAAAGCTACACGAAATAATACTATGATAATTTTGCTAATGTTCCCTCTATAATGCTGTTTACCATTACCTCAACTAGTGAAGATTCTGTAATACTGTCTTTATAATAGTCTTTAAAAAATAGATACTGGAAGGTTCGATGGACTTTTCGTGCGCTCTGGATGGCAGCCGTGAGTCAGTCAAGTGTCAAGTCAAGTCGGCGGAAAAGCGCGAGCTCCAGAGTGGGGAGCAAACCCTTTTCAAACAAATCATTGCCGAAGTCGCTACCACTACTTCGCTTTAAAAGTGATAATTTCCTCAAACCTAGGCTGCCCATCATACTCCGGATATACCTTGAATTGCCAACACGTTGATCAAAGGAGTTGGTGCACATTATATACTCTGGCAAATGTGGCAAATACATACCATGTATACATATACAACCATTGCAAGAGAAACACAAAAATCTGCAAATGCACTTGTTGTGCACGAACAGATTTGCTCTTACAGCAACGATAGAGGACACGATCTAAATGAAACAGATCAAGTGATGATAGCCTATTGCCGCCTGATAGTTTCCCAGTACAAAACAGCCTACCGTTCCATGCATTTTCCTGTATTCCTGTAAATTGCTCTTCGCTCACTTGCATAGAATACTCTTTGAAGCTACCCTGACTGACACTGATTATCAGCATAGCCTATTAGTACTTCCACACGATTTTGTTGCATCCTGGACATTACATGTCGCGCAGAATATTGCGGGTTACAAAAGGATTTCTCAAACTTAAGAAGACAGTACTTGGAGCAGCAAAGTTACTTACAGCGCTTTCTGATGGAGGTTGAACAGCTCCATGTTGACATCCAGGATTTCCTTCAGCGCTTTCAGTACAACTGGTATTGAAGAGTCATCGTAGTTATAATCAAAGCGAACAATTGCTGTAGCCAGGAATTCCATAAACTGGTCGGTGCTGATAGCAGGACTGTCTCTGCATTGATCACGAACATTCTCCAGGTGTGCCTCAGAAATGGACACAACCACCTCCGAATAGGGTCCAGATGCCTATTGAGAACATAACATTGGAAACCAAGATGAATACACTTTGAGAAAGGAGAGAGAGAGAGAGAGAGAGAGAGAGAGAGAAAATGAGAGAGGTGGGGGTAGGGACTGTTTGGAGGTGTGTTTGTTGAGGGGAGGGGGATCAGGGTTGGACTTGCAAAACATCAAACAGTTTAAAATGATAGACCAAAGCCAACACTATTAACAGGTACCGTTGAGGATTATGATTTTAGAACGTTGTCATACTCACTTGTTGTCACCTTTCCTTTGTGTCGTTGGATCACTTCTCTCAATGCAGCCACACCTTCACACGTCTCATTGACAGCATTGACGAATGGGATCGGCTCATCAGGAATTCCAGATGCTCGCTTAAGATTTTCTGCAGCGTCGCACCATCCTTCTCAATGGCGGTCATTGCGCTCCTTGGAGAGTCGGTCCCGGCGTGTCACAACAATAAGAGCTTTGTTGCGAATGGTTGTGCCTCTGGCACAGCTGCAGGCAATGAAATCTGCCCAGGTGCGGATCCAGCGTCTCATGTTCACGATGGACTCCATGCCCGACACCGTGAGCAGATTGAGAGCCCAGACGTCGGAGAATTTCGTCAGTCGCTGATGTTGTGACATGAATCGATACTGACCTCCAAGGTCGAGGTATATCGTACCGTAGGCATCCACGTAACGTCGCATACCTCGTGTTCTGGAGGCCAGTTACTTGTCACATTGGTCACCGCGGATGAAATTCTGAATTTGCCAAAGAAACGGCGGCGGTTAGAATTGATTTCAGAAGGGATGACTTTCCTCCGCCAGGGGTGACCCAGAAGTCGAACAACCAGTGGAGATTGCTGGTTAGTTTTCCGGCGATCCTGTTCAGTGAAACTTGCTACAAACACAATTTAAGTACGAAAGAGAAAAAAGCAAAGACAGAAGCGGGGCACATTTGATACACAAATTTCAACCTCCATCCAGCGTGTCTTGCCTTGGACAATAGTGGCTAAACAAACAAGCAACACCCACTCTCAATACCGTATTTATACAACATACACTCATCTACACGGAATTTCTCGCAACGTCAGACAATGAAGTATACTTGTAGCAGGCTAAATCGGAGTCTCACTTCACGAATACTTCACATGGCCAATTCAGTAAAGCCTTAGCTATGAACAAACGTTCAGAAGTTTTGTTTAGTCACACGGATTCAACATTAAAATGTGTACTTCAGTAAAAAAATACTTGTATGGATATAATACAGTGTTTTGGCCACAAACAAAACCCTGCACCTTATCAGCAATGACTACTGATCTTCAGCAACTTGGATCTCCTATAATACGCATCCTGTCTATGCTTTCGTAATGCTAACATAATGCTCGGATAGCACTCGCTACTGATCTTCAGAAACGTGGCCTGGCTATCGCTCACAACGAGAGAGCTTGGAAGGTCAGGGCCCTACGCTATGCTTTTTGCCTTGATGACCTAGACAAAAAAAAGCATAGGGATGTTATAAATTCTTTAAAAAATTCCTTTTTTTAAGACATAACCTGGGATTCGAACCCGCACTATCGCGCACCCCTGCATGCATGCCCCGATACACTTCGCATACATGCTAATTCTTCCAAGTTGCTTCACGTGATGATCTTGTATTTGAAAACCCTATTTTAATATGCATTGTGGCCAGCCGTCTTTGAATGTACGGTACGGTACGGGATAGGTACGGGACAGGTAGGATCGAGGGTAATACGACACCGTCTACCGCCTTGATGACTGCAAAAAAAGCATAGGGATGTTATAAATTTTTCAATTCTCCAATTTTTTTTCAGGCATATCCTGGGATTCGAACCCGCACCATCGCCCTACATGCATTCCCCTATACACTTCGCATTCATACCCATTCTTCCAAGTTGCTTCACGTTATGATCTTGCTTTAAAAGCCCTATTTGAATATTGCGGCCAGCTGTATGTGGCCAGCTGTGTTTGATGGTACGGTCCGGTACGGGACATATACGGGATAGCGCCAGGCGTGACACAAACAAACACACAAATACCAAATTAAAGCTGTGTGGACCCTGACGTTACTGAAGTAACGTCTTCTGCATAGCTACGGGAATAAGCTGTTGTAATGTTCATCGTACTGTTGTACGACATGCTATACGACATCCTTACACCGTACAACACCCTATTTGAATATTTTGACCAGTTGTGTTTGATGGTACGTTACGGGACAGGTATGGGATATCGCCAGGCATGCCGACGGCACACAAAAACACACACCTTGATGGTACGGTACGGGATAGCACCGGCATGCTGATGGCACAAACAAACCACGGAATTAAAGCTGTGTGCACCCTGGCTAGCGCCAGACAT
>NC_088644.1:5643582-5649185 GCF_964019385.1 Sycon ciliatum
TTGCCAGTTAGTTACATTTCAATTGCCAGTTAGTTACATTTCAATTGCCAGTTAGTTACATTTCAATTGCCAGTTAGTTACATTTCAATTGCCAGTTAGTTACATTTCAATTGCCAGTTAGTTACATTTCAATTGCCAGTTAGTTACATTTCAATTGCCAGTTAGTTACATTTCAATTGCCAGTTAGTTACATTTCAATTGCCAGTTAGTTACATTTCAATTGCCAGTTAGTTACATTTCAATTGCCAGTTAGTTACATTTCAATTGCCAGTTAGTTACATTTCAATTGCCAGTTAGTTACATTTCAATTGCCAGTTAGTTACATTTCAATTGCCAGTTAGTTACATTTCAATTGCCAGTTAGTTACATTTCAATTGCCAGTTAGTTACATTTAAATTGCCAGTTAGTTACATTTCAATTGCCAGTTAGTTACATTTCAATTGCCAGTTAGTTACATTTCAATTGCCAGTTAGTTACATTTCAATTGCCAGTTAGTTACATTTCAATTGCCAGTTAGTTACATTTCAATTGCCAGTTAGTTACATTTCAATTGCCAGTTAGTTACATTTCAATTGCCAGTTAGTTACATTTCAATTGCCAGTTAGTTACATTTCAATTGCCAGTTAGTTACATTTCAATTGCCAGTTAGTTACATTTCAATTGCCAGTTAGTTACATTTCAATTGCCAGTTAGTTACATTTCAATTGCCAGTTAGTTACATTTCAATTGCCAGTTAGTTACATTTCAATTGCCAGTTAGTTACATTTCAATTGCCAGTTAGTTACATTTCAATTGCCAGTTAGTTACATTTCAATTGCCAGTTAGTTACATTTCAATTGCCAGTTAGTTACATTTCAGTTCCCGCATCACTACTATGTATGTAGTGATTTGTGGAGTCGTCTTCTGCATATTTCAAGTCCCAGCCCAGTAACATTTTTGTTCCTTCTTTTTCAACTATTGTGTTCTGGTACCCTCCATCCAAAATATGGCATGACCCTGCTCAATTTCAGGTCCCCTACCAAACCGATATGGATCTCTATGCTATGTCAAATTCACTATACCTGTAGTACTGGTACGCAATTGTCAGCAGAATTGGCGCAAGCTTGTACAAATAGTGACAGACACTGGGCATAGGAAGCAAACAAACACACACGCACACACGCACACACACATGCACACAAACATACACAAACATACACACACACGTGTGTGCAAGCTCACGCACGCGTGCGTGCACACACACACACACATGCACACGGACACACACACACACGTGGATACACGCACAGACACGCAGACACACAAACATACACATACACATGCATGTGTGCGAGCGAGAACACACACACACACAAACATTAACGCACACACGCACACATGGACACGCACACGCACAAATGGACACACGCACATATGGACACACACACATACATGCATGGACACACACACACCCATGGATACACACCCACACTCACACGCATGCACCCACGCACACACTCACACACGCACGGACGCACACACACGTACACGCACGCACACACACACACGCACACACATACGTGCACGCATGCACACACACACACACACACACACACACACATGGACACTCAGAGACAGTGGTGATCCCACCCAGGGGCAATGGTCATCCCACTCAGGGACAGTGGTCACCCCACCCAGGGACAATGGTCATCCCACCCAGGGACAGTGGTCATCTCACCGAGGGACTGTGGTCCTCCCACCCAGGGACAGTGGTCATCCCACCCAGGGACAGTGGCCATCCCACCCAGAGACAGTGGCCATCCCACCCATGGACAGTGGTCACCCCACTCAGGGACTGTGGTCATCCCACCCAGGGACAGTGGTCAACCCACCTAAGGACAGTGGTCATTCCACCCAGGGACAGTGGTCATTCCACCCAGGGACAGTGGTGATCCCAGCCAGGGACAGTGGTCATCCCACCCAAGGACAATGGTGATCCTACCGAGAGACAGTGGTCATTCCATCCAGGGATAATGGTAGGGGTAATCTCACCCAGGGACAGTGGTCATCCCGCCCATGGACAGTGGTCATCCCACCCAAGGACAATGGTGATCCCACCGAGAGACACTTGTCATTCCACCCAGGGATAATGGTAGGGGTAATCCCATGCAGAAACAATTGTCATTCCACTGAGAGACAGTGGTAATCCAACCCAGAGATAGTGATGATCCCATCCAGGGGCAGTCGTGAACCCACCCAGAGACAGGGGTGATCCCACCCAGGGGCAGTGGTCAGCTCACCCAGGGGCAGTGTTCATCCCACCCAGGGACAGTCATCATCCAACCTAGGGAAATTGGTCCCAACCAGTGCAAACCCTGCTACCTTATCAACCGGAACATTGCTGTCTGTAACCTTCCACTGATATCTGCAAAAGAACAGCAAACGCTCTGGAAAAACCAAAGTAACTATAAAAGCGCTGGTATCTTACCTGTTGCTTTGTTGTCTTATGCAGTAACATGTTTGGGACTAGACGCTTCACAAAATGCAGTCTGCCCTTCATTGCCGCAATGTCCAATGGAGTGTCGCCATTCTGGAACAGGGAACATGTCCAAAAATCGACACCAAAAAAATGGAACAGCATTCTGTTGTAACAAGATAATATCTTGTGTCACGTAAACTACACACCAGAAGTAGTTAATGATGAATTCTAGAGAAAAACGTTTCTGTCAAAACGAATCAGTGTCTGTTGGTTGTCAATTGGTTGCGTTTCTATGAATAATTATTATTATCTTGTCTCCGACAAGAATAAAATACAGTTGTGAGACAAAAAGACATGGTTCGCGTGAGACTAGGCCAAACTCAGTTTTCCGCATGCGTACGAACGCTACTCCCCGCAAGGATTAAAGAGCAGAATATAATATGCAGCTCCTAATATAAGGCAGTAGGGCGTAAGTGGATCAGACCCACCACAAAGTGGACAAAGACCAAAAATCCCATTCACTGTATCCATGTTTCCCACATGCGAGGACCAACTACCTGCAGGTCGCAGCAGGACTGGAAAAATCCCTCACCTTCCAAGCAGAATTTGAAATGGGTATCCTCTACTTCACATTCACCGTCCTAGACCATCCCACTATGCCTACCTGTCTGATACCAAGGCAGTGCCTTAAATGAACAAAGTCAGTAGATGTAACCGCATGGATTGCAATGCACTCAATTGCATTGTGTTGACTTATGGGGTGTTAGCAACAATCCGAACTAGCGCACACACTGCACTGCATTGCTTTGTACTGCATTCAAAACTGACTTCAAGACTGACATCATGCGCTATTTTTTTTTGCTGTGTAATCACAAATGCCACCAGCCCGTTTTGCTGAAAAGAAAAACAAATCTTGCTTGACCTGTTGTGCTCTTCCAGACAACGGATCGTTCTTCGGCAGTGTTTCTTTTCCTTTCGTAGCTTTGCTGCCAACCCGAGTGTCACCTTGACGCCGCATTTGTTCAGTAGGTCTGACCTAACTGTCGACACTGTCAAGGCAATGCCTTGACAAGCTATCCGCAGCGAGCTTTCTCAGCAAGGCTTGAATCCGAAAGGAAACTTAGTAAAAGTATTTTACAGGACCGTTTGCTGGCACAGCTAGCCCTTGGTAGTGAGGTCTGCTCCGGCCAGGATAACCAGCAACATGATAGTGCGGACACGGCTCGCGAGCCCAGAAGCCCGACTGTCACCAATGCCTCGTCCGCCAGCTCAGGTGACGCGGGCTCAACAGATCTCTGCGCTCTTGTACGGGACGATGTGTAGTCGTCTTTGTCGGCCGCCATTACGGAGAGTATTGTGCCGCTCCTCACCCAAGACCAAGGCAATGCAGCTGCTGCCCCCACTACGCCAGCCCAAGCTCCTGTAACCCACCCGATCAGCCACCTGCACCAGCTGTGCACAAGGCTGTGCAAGAACGTATCTTGCGAGGGAAGTTCGTAGATTTTTCAAGTTTGTTGCCTAAAATTCTTGCACACTTCCGGCCCAACATTCCGGCTGGCGCACAGCCCAAATAGCGATAGCCAGCTAAATATCGTTGAGTCAGAAAACGCGAAGCAGGTGCGTCGCAAGGTTCACGATATAGCTACCTGGCTCGAGGCATGGACCATATCCATGTCTGTTATCACGGCTGCTGCCCCACACCGCACTGCTAAACTGCTGAACTGATTGCGTACCAGCACATAATCCTGACTGCTAACCGCCAGTTCTTCCCAAGCGCGTGGCTAGAGTACGACCGTCAGCTGCGGATGCTCGTGGCCCAGTAACCAGGCACGAAGAGGTTGGACACCATAGATGTGAACCTATGGCAAATTGCTTTCACAGGCCATGCACACCCAAAATGCGCTCAATGTAAGACGGCCCATCCAGGGGCGGTTTGTGTCCTTTTCGTCTCCAATCTTTTAAATTCCCCAAGCCAGCGGCATTTACCTCCTGTGGTCGCACCCATACCAGCGACGGCCAAGAAATCTGCCGCAACTTCAATGGAGGTCACCCGGCATGCGTGCAGATGAATAAAGATGCGCAAACGATTACTGATTATAATATCAAGAAGTGCCTAATGTTAAGCATTACTGAGTATTTTTAAGAATGGTAGATATGGAAATAGGTATAAGAAGTGCATTGAGTAACATGGTAAAGAAAATGTACTATATATCAACTCTAAAACAATGATAATGATACTGTTTATGATGCTACATTAATTGAAGTCGGCATGTAAGAAGTGAGTTTTGCATGGACTTCAGATTGGGCTACTTGCATCTCAAAACGGACCTATCATGAAATTTTTCCATAACCTTGCAAAGAATTTTTCACGGTTCGCGTGAGACTCGGCTGGAAGCCGGGTTTTCCGCATCCGTAGGAACGCCACCACCCTTCAAGGATCAAGGCGCAGATGCAGCTCCTAAAGCGGTGGGAGGTGAGTAGATCAGCTCACCAGCAAGTGGTCAAAGACCGAAAATCCCATTCACTGCATCCATGTTTTCCTCGTGCCAGGCCACGAGTTCCCAATTAACTGTGGGTCGCAGCACGGCTGGAAAAATCCTTCCGCTTCCAAGCAGGACTTGAACCTGGCACCCTCTGTTTCTCAATCATGGTCTTAGACCATCCCACTATGCCTGCCTGCAAAGAAGCATTTTGTTTAATGGTGCTAGCATTTGCATGGCCTTCCACGTGTTTTTTTTTCATTGAAAAACATGTCACAATCGCTGATCAGTTTCCCTCGGGTATGTATTCTTTCAGGTACTGTTAGATTGTTTGTCTGAGAGAAAAAAACTTTCCACATGGTTTACACTTGAATGGTTTCTCTCCAGTGTGTATGCGTTGCTGATATGTGAGCTGTCCTTTTTGCCTGTACGACTGGCCACATAGGGTACACTTGAATGGCTTCTCTCCGGTATGTGTACGGTTATGAACTCTAAGCTTGGAACTGTCGCAAAAGCCGTGGTCACAATGATCACATTTAAACGGCTTCTCCTTGTTATGGATACGTTCATGAACAGTGAGGTTGCATTTCAGGCTGAATGATTTAGGGCAGTACTTGAACGTAAAGGGTTTCTCTCCTCAGTGAATTCTTCCATGAGAGACCAGA
>NC_088644.1:5649385-5717282 GCF_964019385.1 Sycon ciliatum
AAGCAAGGCGCACACCTGCCCCATGAACACAAGATCATTTCAGCCAGCGAAGCTGCAAGGAAACTACGGCAAGAGATAAAGTCACTCCGCAAGTTAGGTGCCGAGGAGAATGGGGATGGGGCGTCCGGTAGCCCACAATCAAACATGGCCGATAAGGAAGATGAGAAAAGGCAGTTGAAGTCAGCTTTGGAAGCCGTCAATCATTCAATCAGTGCATTGAACAAGAGAGCTGAGTTCGTTTCTCAAGCAGTTAATGAGTCTTTCAGTCAAGCAATGGAGTCCGCAAAGAAACGTCAACAGGCCCTGATTGACGACATCGACAAAGACCGTTGGTCAAAGCAGAAGGCGCTTGAGGATCAAAAACAGCAGCTGGAGCGTGCCTTGGAAGCAGGCGAGCAGGTGGATGTTTTGCTTGATCGCTGCGAGAATGACTTAGATTTCTTGCGGATGGCTCCTTGGCTTAACCGACTCCACGTTGAAATCAGCTCGTGTAAAGAGCGGAACGCACAGCCGGCGGCATCCGGTCATGTTACATTCAAGAAGAGCAACATTGCCGAGCTGCAGCTTCTGGCGTCGAAGGCCGGTGAGATACAAGACGTAGCTGTCAACGTATCAAACAGCACAGTGACGTGTCAGTCCGTCCTCAAGACTCCCGATGACTTGGATGTGACGATCAAAGCGAAGACCGTGAATGGAGAACCACTCTCCCCGGCCATAGCAAACCAAATGGAGTTCTGCATATCAGTAAAAGCCGAAGAAGGGGAGACAGTGTACTGTGAGGTCGAGCCTGGAGGATCTGCAGACGAGCTGAAGGCCAGCCTGAAGAACCCAACACCGGGAACATATCATGTGTCGGTCACAATGGGACACAGACATCTTCAAGGTAGTCCAATGAAGGTTGAAGTTACTGATCAAGTCCATGCTCCGGGTTTCAACCCTAATCAGCGCGGCAACTACCTGCAATTATCAAACAACAACCAAACTGTGCAGATGACAACATCCGGCCAGTACCAGAGTGTGTGCAGCATGAAGTCCGGGTCAAAGGGCCAGCTCTTCTTCAAAGTCCGCATTGATCAAATACATGCCAGCTACAATCAAATCCTGTTGTCGGTGTCTTGCAAAGACCCACCTAACGTGAATGCCCATGACGCCACAAATGCCTATGGTTGGCGTCTATACAGTGCGAACAGTGGATACGGTGGTGGACTGAGCCCTACCATACAACAAGGTGATGTGGTGACTGTGATGCTGGATTGTGATCATTCTACGGTTACGTTCACCCTGGAGCGTACGGGTCAGAGCCAGATCATTCGCAACCTCACCGCCGGCACTTACTACCTCTATCTGTGCCTGTATTGGGGCGGTAGTGGTAGTGTTCCCCAAGTCACGCTATGCTGATTACTGTAGGTGAAGTATATTACTGTCTGATCAAGGCACACGTTGTGAACCATGATTTTAGTGATGTATCCGCGTAGATTATGTTCATTTGCCTACAAGCTAGTATCCAGCCATACTGCATTCCACTATCAGCTAGCACTCTATGAGGTATTGTGACTGCAGGTTAGAAGCGCTTCGAGCTCCTCTCTCAGTGCAGACAGCTACAGGGGAACAAGTACCTCCTATGTTACCATGGTAATATTTTTTAAACACCTGTCTAGCCATGGCAACACGTAACCAACTCTCGTCAGAGCATTGCTGCTTCTTGATCACACCTCCAATGAAGTTCACACCGTGTGTCTCGTATACCGTAATGGATCCAGCTAGCGACCCCAGCAGTGAAGTCACATACCCACATGTACATGTACATCGATTTTCTATGGCTCAATTACATATAGTGCAATACTAGTGCAGTGTACAGTCACAATCCAACATCCAAAGTATGTACTGATACGTTTTTTGAGGAAGTTTACTTATTTATGCTGTTGCCTCTTGTCTGCTCCGTGTGCGGCTGGTTGGGTTCTTTTCTTTAACTTTGCGTTCTTTTCATTTGCTTGGAGTTCTTTACATTAAAAAGATGCGAATTATGTCACCTAGTATGCTTTTTTGGCGCTACACTCTGCGTATATACTGCTCTTGTGTGGCTTCCACGTGACGGTATTCATTGTTATTACCTGACGATGGCCAAGTGCCGAAACGTTGTAAAAATAACGAAACTGGTTCGGATGTGATGTGCAGCGCTATGGGAATGGGTGTGTCCACCCGAATTCTTTTCACAGATGAAGCTGCAGGAAGCCTCAGCCCTTCTTCAAGCAACTTAAAAAGCCGGCTAAAATAATTCCAGACCATCCCTACTTGTACAGTAGGTCGATATTACGGGAAGGTGTGTCTACAAAGACAGTAGACGGCACTCCTCCAGAAAATTAATTACAAAACCCTGGATCGCCTACGCAAATACGAAGCCCGGCAACCGCGGAAATAGGTGACGAACCACCTGACCAAAACGAAAGAGATCTTTATGACCAATGAATACTGCAAGCCAGAATGATGCATGACAATCAAGCCGACCAAGCCCGCAGATATTCGCGCCCACACAGGCCATTGGTACTGAAGACCAAAGGTGTGAATGCACGTCTCTCAACATCCACTACTAGTACACGCTGCAGATATGCTCGCTCCTTCTGGCTTTCATTCCTACTCCTAGCTAGACATTTGTGCAAGAAGTAATAGTTGCCCCTATTGGCCTATATTAGCTTTAACATAAAAAATGCATCCTGCTGTCGAGACCAGGCTGAACCTCTTGTCTTGCACAGATGTCCAACCTCGCTTCGTCTCTTCACTGGCATTGTAGTGTTAGGGGAAAATCCCCCCAAATGCTATCACTGGATACACTGCACAAATGGGTCACGGAGAACTGATTTACACTTGCTCTTGCTACAAGCGCAACTTTCTACTAAGCACTAGTACTACAATGTAGTAGTATACGTCTTGTACCTACTGCTGTACTAGTAATAGACCATTTGACAAAATAAAGTAGGGGGGCGTAAGGGGGCAAGGCATGGTCTATAGGGGGGCCCTATCGTGCATGAGATCGCGCGTGGACCGTGCACACTGCACAGTGCAGCGTGCAAGTACAGTGTGTACGTGGTGTACTGCACGGAGATTTCGTGTGCTTGTTGCAATGTTGGTGCCGGTGGCCGTGTTTCTTGTTTTTGTTTTGAAATGATTTGGTTGTAGTTCAGTCGGTAGTTTTCCTTCGCCTCACGATGCCATCGCACGACCACTGCTCTGTGTTTGGCTGCTCAAATCGCCGATCAGATCAACGAGATCTGTCTTTTCATAAGTATCCCAAAGATCCCGACCTAAGGGCGAGATGGGTGCAGGCATGTAAGCGCGAAGAGGGAGCGCATTTCACGATCTCATCCAGCACTGTTGTTTGCAGTGAACATTTCAGGGAAAAAGACTTCCATCCAGATCTACCCGGGCTGCCTGCATTAGCTTCTGGGAAGCCGCATCGTCGTTTGAAGCAGGAAAGCATCCCCAGTGTTTTCTCCTTTCGGCGACCACCAGCCGAGAGACCCTCTCGTGCGGATCGTCGAAGTGCTGCACTTGTTCGTCATTCTTTACTAGAGAGGCTCGATGTCGAGCCAAAAGCCAAGAAGCCGCGGCGAGGAGAAAGTGAGAGTGAGTTTGAGTATCGTGTCGGAGGCTGCCGAAACTGAAATCCAAAATCTAAGCACCAGTAACACAGCAAACACATGAGAGCAGAGCCCACCATCTCCACCAGCAACACAGCCCTCACACACACAGCAAAATACAGCACAGCACTATCATTTTTGGCGTCATCTGTGAACACAAGTCGCAAGCTGTACTTGGTAGACTTTTTCTGGGTTGCCCAGCACTTGGCTTCGATAAAAATCTCGGCCTCCACACAGCACACACTAACATCGTGATTGTATCCACCAAAATACAGCTCGTGTCCCCGATCTAGAGGCCTCTTGATGATGAGTACATCATGGCTCTCACTGGTGCGAACTTGCTTTCCAGTAAGCAGCAAATGCGACAAGATCGTGGATGCTGTTACACGAGGAAGTTTCGATCTGTCTTGGGTCCAGCCAGAGTCAGGAAATACTGGTGCTGAAGTGCGCGTGGCGACGGGAGCTGCATCACGGGTCGACCGCTTGCTTCTTGGTGCTTCGGGATTGGATTTGTAGAATAACGCCCTGGATGTAGAACAAATGTCACGCGCAGTTCGTGAGTGAGTGTAGGTAAAAAAAATCAGTCGACGAAGCCCCGTATGAACGACCTCGTAAGTAGCTCCGCTTTCCGTCCTGTCAACAAACCACCCTGCTTTCGTAGATAATCTCTCAGCTGCTTTATAGTCCAAGAAGGCTGAGGAACCTCTTCTACCAGCTCTCCGACTCTGCCGTCCTCACCCTCCTGAGCTCTGTCTACTCGAAAAAAACAAAACCAGCAAGAAAGTGTGTACTTTGTCTGCTTGACCCAGCGCTGCTGCATGCGCGCTGCTAGCTGCAGCGCTGGGTCACCTGACGCCCCCCTAAGCGTAAGCTTGCCCCCTTTCGGCCCCCCTACTATTATTTGCGCAAATGGTCTATTGCATGGTCTGTCGGTGACAACATTCGTAACCAAGTAAGTTTCGAAACCTATCAAAAAATTTGAATGCCTTTACAACCTGAGTTTGTTTCGATACCTGCCTGCCAAGTACTTGAACTAACTTACTTGAAGTAGTAAGTGTATAGTTGCACAATACGATTGTTTTCGATTTCGATTGAACAAAACGAAACCTTTTCGGTTTCTTATCATTGCTTTGCATGCATACCTCACGGTGTGTTTATCGGGCCAGGCCTCACTTGCACTTCTGCGTACGAGAGAGAAGAAGCAAGAAATGTCGCTTCAGGTATTATCCAAAGAATCCAAGTTGTCGGATCTGTGCGTGTTTTGCAACAGAGCACTGCAGAGAGGTCGCCTGCTATCATGCTTGCACAATATCTGCCTGCGCTGCCTTCGCGAGGAAATAGGTGGAAGCAATGATATTGCCTGCCCGCGCTGTTCAACCGTTACGCCTGCGCCGAAATCTGGAATTTCGCAGCTGCTTGCCCTACCACAATGTTACAATCATCCCATGGATGATGGGAGAAATGATTCTGAAGCGGGGCTAGAGAAACCAATGTGTGACGAGTGCGTGGATGAGAAAGAAGCGGCGAAAGCATGTGTGGATTGTGGCCTGGTGTACTGCGTGTTGCACGCCCAGTCGCACACAGCCAGCCGAGGCACGCACAGTCATACCCTAACTGACGTCAAAAAGTCAGGTGCTACCAGCAAGAAGATCAGCAGTAGATTAGTATTGCAATGCAGCGCTTGTCCTCTGCATGGAGCTATCCAGCTGGACTTGTACTGTGAGGAATGTGCTGAGCTGTTCTGCAAGCAATGCTTGAAGCAAGGTGCACATCTGCAACACCAGGACAAGATCATTTCAGCCAGTGAAGCAGCCAGGAAGCTACGTCAGGAGATCAAGTCCTCACGCACACTGAATGCTGATGCTGAAGATGCTGCTAGCAGTGCTTGCGATGCCACCATATTGGAGGAAAAAGATAGGAAGGTCAAGCTGCAATCTAGCTTGGATGCTGTGAAGAGCTCACTGACTACCCTGAGTACAAGAGCAGAGGTTGTCTCAGAGAAAGTCAACAAGGTGTTTGGCCTGGCCATTGATGCTGCAAAGCAGAGACAGCAGTCCCTGATAGGTGACATTGACAAAGACCACTGGGCTAAGCAGAAAGTCCTGGAGGATCAACAACAACAGCTTGAGTGTGCTCTGGAAGCAGATGAGCAGGTGGACGCCTTGATCAATCGCTGCGAGAATGATTTAGATTTCCTACGAATGGCGGGCTGGCTGAAAAGGATTCAAGGCGAAATTGGGTCTTGCCTGCAGAAGAATTCTGAACCCGCCACATCTGGCTATGTTGTATTCATGGAAAGCCATGTAGCCGAGTTGCAGGTGTTGGCATCAAAGGCTGGCACAATCCTGGACACTGGCATTGATATCTCCAAGAGCACAATGACATGCCCAGAAAGTATTTATCCGCCTGACGACCTCAACATAGCAGTTAGGGCAGTGAACCAGGATGGCGAACCCATGGGCAGTGCTCTTGCAGCTGAAATGCAATTCGAAGTGTCAGTGAAACCTGATGAGGGAGATGCTGTTGCCTGTAAGATAGAACCTGGATCATCTGCGGACGAGCTGAAAGCCAGCCTGAAGAACCCAGCGCCGGGAACATATCATGTGTCGGTCACAATGGGGCACAGACATCTTCAAGGTAGTCCGATGAAGGTTGACGTTGCTGATAAAGTCGACACTCCTGGTTTCAACCCTAATCAGCGTGGCAACTACATCCAATTATCAAACAACAACCAAACTGTCCAAATGGCAACAGCAGGACATAACCAGAGCGTATGCAGCATGAAGTCTGGGTCAAAGGGCCAGCTCTTCTTCAAAGTCCGCATTGACCAAATGCAAAGCAGCTACACTCCGATTCATTTGTCAGTGTCCTGCAAGAACCCACCTAACGTAAATGCCCATGATGCAACAGGTGCCTATGGTTGGCGTCTATACAGTCCGAACAGTGGATACGGTGGTGGACTGAGCCCTACCATGCAACAAGGTGATGTGGTGACTGTGATGCTGGACTGTAATCGTTCTACGGTTACGTTCACCCTGGAGCGTACGGGTCAGAGCCAGATCATTCGCAACCTCACCGCCGGCACTTACTACCTCTATCTGTGCCTGAATAATAGCGGCAGTGGATATACACCCCAAGTCACTCTATGCTGATTGTTGCAGGTGCCACTGATGCTGTACTCGGTGGTGTAATGCACATTGTACTACATCATTGGATGATCATCGATGAGTTTCTGGGGAAAGTCTTTGCAATCATAATAATTATGTATTGTTCTTTTAGGGTAGATTGTCTGTCCTCCTACGTTTTCCCTATTGTTATTTCTGCTTCAGCGCCAGCCCGCAAACATGATAGCTTTCAGCCATGTCTCAGTGTTTATGTTTTCAATTCATGCGATCACGCGATTATTATTATTATAGCTTCCTCTCAGTAATTCTCACCTTGCTTCCTCTTATGTTCAGGCTGCCCGTTTTGGAGCCATCTGTTGCCTGACGATCGTGTCTACGTGAAACTTGGAGTTGCAACACAGCGTCCCTTCTCTCTCTCTCTCTCTCTCTCTCTCTCTCTCTCTCTCTCTCTCTCTCTCTCTCTCTCTCTCTCCCTCCCTCCCTCCCTCCCTCCCTCCCTCCCTCCTTCCCTCTCTCTCTCTCTCTCTCTCTCTCTCTCTCTCTCTCTCTCTCTCTCTCTCTCTCTCTCTCTCTCTCTCTCTCTCTCTCTCTCTCTCTCTCTCTCTCTCTCTCTCTCTTTCTCTCTCTCTCCTTTTGTTTGCAGTTCAATCTATTCGGCTATACCCGGCACTTAGTCGCTCTGCCATTTCTCCTTTATTATGCATAACAATACTCACAGGTTTCGTCTTTTGCCCTTTCGGACTCCTTGAACTTGTCTTTTGCGCTTAGCACCAATGCTATATTTGGTGCGCTTTGCACCAATCCTACCTGTATCTTTAGCACTTTGCCACAATCATTTATGTTGCTCTTGACATAGATCCCATCTTTTGTGTGCTGACTGCATTTCCACTTTGTTCCTTTGCTTCTTCTGTAGTATGAAGTACATGTATGGCAGCCATTAGGTATTTACTAATTAGCGTCCACTGTTCACATGCGTGTGACTACTGTGCAAGTGTAGGTTGAACAGTGATGGCTGCCACCTACATTGTACATTGTGTGTGACTGTGCAGTAGGTATGGTTGGCGTGGTGTGCATGTGGCCTCTGCAGGTGCAAACCTGCTAAAGCTGGTCGAGTTTCTACATGCAATTTGTATTGCCTGACTTATCCCCTGCAGGTGAACAACAGTATTGCACTGGAACCGTCTTTCTGACATTGCCGGTCCATGTGTGCAATTCTATTGAGCCAAGTATACTTGTAAACTTTATCCTTCAAAGGTGTTCTTTTTGTGGTTCTTCTTCCCAGAATCAAATGCTGGTTTTTGTACACTGTGAAACTACTCAGCGTTATTAATTTTGCATTTTAAAATCATTGAAATAAATAAGTAAGTGACAAAGCAGATGTAAGAAGTGTATTTGTTCATCTTTTACTTCGTCAGTAATACTTCAGTATAATCCGTAGGAATGTTGGT
Organism: Sycon ciliatum; assembly: GCF_964019385.1. Taxonomy (NCBI): domain Eukaryota; kingdom Metazoa; phylum Porifera; class Calcarea; order Leucosolenida; family Sycettidae; genus Sycon; species Sycon ciliatum. The sequence continues at coordinate 5,657,594 of NC_088644.1, forward strand.
TGCTCACATTCTGGAGTTTGTGCTACTCCTGCTGTCTGATATGACACTGGATGGGGGTCACGACTGGCATCCGGGGAACACACAGCGAACTCACCAGTCCTCTTGTACTGAAAGGATTACAGTCATGTCACTAGTGGCACTACCCGAGACACAGTGTAAGGACCAGAGCGTGGGCTCCTTGCAGGCTTAAGTTAATGTGGCTCTTAATGGGTTAAGGGGGGGGGGGGGGGCAGCCTGGTCGTAAAATCCCTGAAAAATCGAATTTGTAAATTCATATCGAGTGCTACATCAGTTGAAAGAGCATGAATAGCTGCAAAATCTCTGAAAATGTTGTCTCGATCTGACCAGCCGTTCAAGAGTTATGGCCGAAAATGTTCCCTTGCAAGGAAAGATTTTTTGTTGCACGCTGTCATTTTTTGGCAGCACTGTATTTGAATGTGAGCAGACCATGCGCAACTTGTCGTATCATGGAAACACGCGAAAGTGTGCAGAAGTTTGCTCCAAGTCCAAAAATCACGTTTTTTTAGCCATGTATTGGGCTGCACGGCGGCGGGCTTTGGCAAGTTTGAGTCGTGTCAAGAAGTCAGGTAGGATTCAGTACTAGGCACCGGCGGATTATGCCGGCATAATTATTGGCATAATTTGGTGGTTGAAAATTTGGAGCATAATTTGGCATCCTCTCGGAGGTAGGAGCATAACTACACGATTATACCACAGTTCTAGTATGTAGGCTATACAATTGTGTACAATGCACCTGATCAGTGCTGGTGGTCTGCATGGCAAAGGGCTCGGAGGTTATGCAGATAGTGTTTTCAATGAAAAGCGAAACGGAAGGCCTCCTTCTAGCAGACGCCTCAAACGCGTTCAATTGCTTGAATCGTGCTGTATATCTGCAGAACATCCAGCATCTTTGTCCAGCCATGTCACCAGTTGTTATCAACACTTACAGGCAACCCGCACAGCTCTTTGTCGGTGGAGAAGTCATCCTCTCTTCCGAAGGTACCACGCAGGGGGACCCGATTGCAATGCCTCTCTATGCTCTCGGTGTTCTTCCTTTGCTGCAGTCAGTCTCTACTGCAAATACTGTGCAAGCCTGGTTTGCTGATGACTCAGGAGCAGGTGGCAAGCTGATGCCTTTGCGTGCATGGTGGCATAGCCTAACAGAGCAAGGTCCTGCCTACGGCTATCATCTCAACCCGTCCAAGTCGGTTCTCCTGGTTAAACCGGAGCATTATGATCGAGCAGTGGAGATGTTCGCCGACACTGGAGTTGACATCCGCGTCGATGGTTGCCGGTACCTGGGTTCGGCTATTGGTACGCCTGCGTTCCTGGATAGCTTTGTTGAGCAGAAGGCAACAAGATGGCTCAACCTCGTGGAGAAGTTGTCCTCGTATGCGGAAACGCAACCACAAGCTGCATACGCTGCACTCACCCAAGGCCTGCAGAATAAGTGGTCTTTCCTCTGCCGCACCACACCAACAGCTGCAGCTGCTCTGACGCCTGTGGAGAAGCTGCTAATGGAGAGGCTCATCCCCGCTCTTACCGGCCATATTGTCAACTCGGAGGAAAGGTCAATTCTTGCGCTTCCATGTCGTCACGGAGGGCTCGGGCTGGGCAATCCCGTGGATCTCGCATCCCAGTATGATGCATCGCGAAGGGTGACTGAGTCCTTGCAGACCAACATCAAGCTGCAGACTATGGCACTCGGCTCTGCAACCAGTCTCGTTCGTACTGCCAAGGCGGAGGTGAGGATAACAGCACGGAATGCTGTCAAAGCCCAAGCCCTGCTGCTCCGCTCCAGTGTGCCGGAGGCCAAGCAGCGTGTAATCGACCTGGCTGCGGAGAAGGGCTCTTCCAGTTGGCTGACCTGCAGGCCCTTGAAGCGCCATGGATTTGCCCTCTCCAAAGCGGAGTTTCGCGATGGAGTGCATCTAATTCTAAGGTACAACTGGCAACCACAGCGCATGCCATCAGGGTGCGTTTGTGGAAGCCAGTTTACTGTGGCCCATGCCCTCTCGTGCCCCACCGGCGGTTACCCTACCATCAGGCATAACGAGATCCGCGATGTGACCGCTGGTTTCTTGAAGCGTGTTGCCACCAACGTATCTGTAGAGCCTCATCTGGAGCCCCTGAGTGGGGAGCAGCTGCGCTATCGCACCGCCATCCGCGACGACCAGGCTCGCTTGGACGTAGCAGCAAATGGAGTGTGGGGAGGGCGGTTCGAACGCACCTTCTTCGACGTCCGGGTGTTCAACCCTTTTGCGTCTTCGAACCAGTCCTCCTCCATTTCTGCCACCTACGTTCGCCATGATATAGCGAAGAAGAGATCGTATGAAGAGAGGCTGCGGGAGATCGAGCATGCTTCATTTGTCCCGTTGGTCTTCTCGACAACCGGTGGCATGGGCAAGCAATCTGCCTCGCTTTACAAGCGAATTGCATCTCTCATTGCTGAGAAAAGCGACGAACCGTATTCGGTTGTTATGTCATTCATCCGCTGCCGCCTTAGCTTTGCGTTGCTCAGAGCGAGTGTCATGTGCCTGCGTGGTAGCCGCTCTGTTTTCGCTGTACATGCACCTGTCTCTTCTTCTGCCTCCCTAGTTGCTGCCGAAGCTGGCACTTCCCGTCATTAATTTTATAGTCTTTAGTTCTTTAATATTATTATTTGCCATGGCGACCCCCGTAAGCCCAAATAGCTGGCAGGGCAGGGTTGGGCCTTTTTTTCTTTTGCTTCACAGGTGTAGCATTTTGTCAGTCATTAAAAAAAAAAGTTTTCAATGAAAAGCAGGGTAGAAATCATGGCAATACATTATTGTATGCTCAAACTCGTCTTCTTTTAGTTCTTTCTCACACTGACACAGTACATGTAGCAGAAGATGCGAGTGAATCAGCCTTCATCAGGTTTCCCGGGGCGGACGAGATAGTGGCGGGTAGTCCGCATAAAAAGGGATAACTCCGTGTACATGTACATTACATTTGTACATTATGCCATGTTACGAAGTCATGACCAGTCTGGATTTTAGCAGCCATGATATTGTAGTATCCCTGACTGTCAGTAATCACACAGCCAAATCTCTACCAGTAGTTACATTGTAGTTCACAGGTACATTCTATCTAAGTGCTTCTCACGCGCAACCACTTAGGACTAGATAGCCCTGCTTGCAAGACCGGTACGGCCGCATGACCTATTGGCGTATTGCGTTCATGCTGTACTAATACATTACATTGATTCCTGTATAGTCCGTTCCCCATCACTGACCCTCTTGCATCCCTTGCGAGATTCCTTCCCGGTTCTAGGCATCCAACAGCTTTCTTCCCCGAATCCATGTTATTGTTCAGCCCTAGCTCACACACATTCAAAGGGCTTTTCCTTAGATCTTTCAACAGTTGTCTTCCTAGTAATCTGTTGCCCTCGCTCCCAGCTGCTCTCTCCCTCTGGCCTATATAAACCCATCATTCTTTCTCATTGCTGTGTGGAATTATGAAGTGAAGAGTTTAAGCCCAAGAGCTTGTTTTCCTCCCGCTAGTGCTGTCACTGTCAGCCTGTATCACTTTCTGTTGTAAGCCTAAAGTGCCTCAGACACGAGCAGGCTGGCTAGGCCTTGACAGATTATGCTAGCATAATTTTTCGCATAATTCCTACCAAAATCGAAGAATCGCATAATTCGAGGCAAATTGCATACGAATCGCATAAAATTGGAATAACTTGCCTGTTCGCATCAAATTCCACACAGTTGTACATGTTCTACAAGTACAAGTACAAGCAAGAGTACTTAACCCCCCAGAGTGTGCAACTCCACTATGGGTGCTGTCCCGACAGAATTTCAAGTTGACGTCATTTTGATGATGCAATGCGCACTGTACACGGATTATCAGACGAATCCGGAACCTGTGGTTGACCGAAGCCGATCGATCCTGTACAAAGAAAAACGTGTGATGCGTTGACACCCGTACACATGTTGTAAATCACTGGTGCAAGGAGCATTGCGTCATAAATAATGACGTCAACTTGAAATTCTGTCGGGACAGCAGGGTATGTGGGAGTTGCACACTCTGGGGGGTTATGTACTCTTGGTACAAGTAGATGCACCAGGAAGTCGTAGGTTTACGACTCCCTTGATAACATGTCCAGTCCACTACAATCAATGACGGTCGTAGCTAGGTCGGACGGTGCGTTGACCCCGTTGAACTTTTGCTACTACTACAGTACAACACCCTCTACAAAACAATTCCCCTGTTATTTTGCACAGAACCATCATATACATTACTAGCAGCATATGTGAGCATAATGCGGCATAAAATGATAACTTATAGCATAAAAATAGCATAATTCTGCAATTTTTTCAGCAATGCCAAAAGCATAATTTCACGAAAATATTAGCATAATCTGTCAAGGCCTAAGGCTGGCAGACACTACAATATGACTGCAGGCTACGGATATTGCTCTAAATTGATGTATAGTTGATGTTCGGTCATGATGGAAGGAGAAGTGGCGCTACGGGAGAGATGAGCTGATTATTCGCAGGTTGAGGCCCAGGGTGACATCGGTTGGACGAGTATGATGATTACGAAGACAGTTGAACATGATAATTTTCAAAGGTAACAATACATTTGGCAATGAAATAATATTTTTACTGAAGTACAAAAGAAATCAAGTAATGAATAGAAGAAGTATTGTTTTCTCTTTTCCATGTTGACCTCTTACATGCATGGACACCTTGTTATGGGGATACTGAATCCTACCTGACTTCTTGACACGACTCAAACTTGCCAAAGCGCGCCGCCGTGCAGCCCAATACATGGCTAAAAAACGTGATTTTTGGACTTGGAGCAAACTTCTGCACACTTTCGCGTGTTTCCATGATACGACAAGTTGCGCACGGTCTGCTCACATTCAAATACAGTGCTGCCAAAAAATGACAGCGTGCAACAAAAAAAATCTTTCCTTGCAAGGGAACATTTTCGGCCATAACTCTTGAACGGCTGGTCAGATCGAGACAACATTTTCAGAGATTTTGCAGCTATTCATGCTCTTTCAACTGATGTAGCACTCGATATGAATTTACAAATTCGATTTTTCAGGGATTTTACGACCAGGCTGCCCCTGTTGTGAACCCTCTGGTTCTCTAAAGTATCAGGAACGAACGACCCCACACGGCACGAGGACAACTATTTATTCTCAACAATATCTTTCACTTCCATCGACTAATAACAATGAACAATGAATGGAACAACTGAACGACTACCACTAAAACCACCAGGTAGTTATAGCGTGAAAATTACAGCGTATATGAGAAAAGCATACACATACCACATACAACAACAGCGCACACAGCAAAACCGCACATAGCGCCTGTAGCGTATGCCACGTCGTAAACATCAGCGGTACGGCGGAGTCGGGATACAGCTGCATTGGAACGAACACAATGTCACAAGCGAGAAGGCCTTTCACTCTCGAGAACTTGTGGTTTCACAACATTCTCCCCACCAAAGGGCTTCTCACCGCCGTACAACAACTCACAAGCCGAACGACCGGGGCTCTGACTACACGCCCAGAACGAGTCATCCGCTGCTGTGGGGGTGGCCAAGGTGGAATATTACGAGTGCTCACCATTTCTGCCAACTGAGCAATGGTCTGCGGGCTTGCGCACTTCAGATGAAGCTCTAACGTTGGCTTCACCAAAGCACATACCGGAATGACTGCGGAGCTACCCAGGATCGTGATGGCGAACTTGTCCATCCGCTGTTGGCTTGATTCCGCACCGAACGGCTTCACCTCAACAGTCTCAACACCAAGCGTGCCGATCTGGGCTGTCACACACAACACAGTCACTGGGCCACTCCCCGTGCAGCCGCAGTTTTGTTGATGTACTGTCGCAATGTACCAACGGCCATAGAATGTAGTTCTGGATCTGCGGCGTGCTCGATCACCACTGGATTGCTTGCCGCACCTTTGTCTGCTTTGGAGCCGAAGAAGACTATTTCCAGCCAGCCTCGACTCATGCGATGCCATCTAACTTGAGTCGAGCGCAAGCATATTTGCTAGTTTCTGCATCGGCATCGCTGGTGTCAAGATGGAGGCTGGTATTGGGACCGATGCTACATCTTATGGCCGGCTGGGGTCTCATATTCGGCTGAGGCGATCCGATTCACAATTTTTTGCTCCTGGGATGTGCTCTGCCAGGAGGGTTGGCTTTAGCCGAGACGTTACGACATTCATCCGACGAGTTATGGTGGTAAGAGCTTCCGACCGTCCCCCCCCCCCCCCCCCAGTTGTTCAGCTGGCAGACTGTAGCTACCGTATTTTCCGGAGTATAGTGCGCACTTTAGATGTGCTATTTTAGGCCCTAAATCGCAGGTGCGCACTATGCTCCGAATATGAAATGCATGTACTTCAATCAAGAGTACATAACCCCGGTTATGTACTCTTGAGTCTTGCTTCAATGAAGATTGAAGTGCGCACCCCCAATGAAGATAGGGGGTGCGCGTTATACAAAGGTGCGCACTATACTCCGAAAAATACGGTACACTGTGGACCTGAAGCGAAAAAAATCGCTAAGATTTTCGCCGATTTTCGAGGGTTTCTTTGAGAATCGCCGAAAATCTACCAAATCTTCCAGTATCTCACCAATTAAAAAAATTTTTTGAAGCCAACATGCCAACATTCTGGACCGCCATTCACCGACGGTGGGCTACACGATGCTGGAGGAACTAGATTCCAGTGAAAACCCAAGATTCCTTTGCTCCTGGACGCTCCGACGTGTTGTGATATCTGCCAGGTGCGCAGTAACTAGTATTTTCATCGCTATAGCGAGGACGACGCCGATCGGCAAACTCTCGCTCACAGCCATCACCAGCCTCTCAAAACCATCACTTGGCACCCCCCAGAGGTATAGGAGAAAGCCAAAACAGCTCTCAACAAACAAAAGCTAAGGACGATGGAAAGAGAGCATGTCAAAAAGAAGACGAACAGTATGAAGTTCAAATGGGTTTGAACACTCGTTCCACCAACTATACCACTTTCAATAAATCGTGACGCCATTTTGTTTTAACACGCATACGGCCCATTCTTTTAGCCAACTTTCCAATAATTATTATTATTCCGATTCTGAAGCCGGCAATCGGCTGATTTTGCAGCCGACTCTGATCACGGTATTTTTGAGCTTAGCGAAAAGCCGAATAGGCGAAAAAACGGGCCGATTTGCGGAAAGCCTAACCATCATTCGTGAATTTACTGTCATGTACATGTACCATGTATGATATAATCCAAAACTGGTGAACCAGTATTAGATAAACCTTGTTGTAGTTCACGCAATTGTTTTCGAACACAGTGTCCTCCACCTTGTTTCATGCTGTCAATCTAACAATTATGTACCATGTAGTACCACTGCTATGCTACCAGGGTCCAGGGAGTCATAAAACACCCGGTTTTCTCGACTCCGCTTATGAAGTTACATTGTATGTGCACACCATGTAGATCTAGCACACGACTAGTAGCAATCGTATGTTTATGACTTGTACTCTTGCTTGAGAACGGTTTTATTCACAACACCAATCTAGTAGTACTAGTATTGATTTTTTATTTTTTTGTTACTCAGTGTTCCTCGCAGGACTGCGAGATGCTGCAGAAGACCATGTTCAACGTTTCTGGACGGTCATCCACCGACGGTGGGCTACACGATGCCGGAGGAACTAGATTCCAGTGAAAACCCAAGATTCCTTTGCTCCTGGACGCTCGGACGTGTTGTGATATCTGCCAGGTTTTGATTGATTTTTATTTCACGGATCCTCCAGAGGCAAATAGATGCCTATCGAAGGGAGTCTCCTAAGTAAGTATGGAAAATGAGAAAGTATGTTCGTAAGGGAGAAGAGGTAGAAGATGCATTAGAATATAGAGTACAGAAGAAGTAAATTCAGTACTTCGGGTAGTACATTGCACGCTAATCATAATGAGAATTAGAAAAGCAGCATTGCGGACTACTATAACTGACATATACACAAACTATTGAAACTATCATAGATGTGGTTAGCCTAGACACAAAAGTCAGGAATACCTTTAAAAGAAAACATAGATTGCGAATGATACCGACGAACAGCAATACTAAATTTCGCTGTTGTAGAGAGTGAACGAATATCTTCAGGAAGTTTATTCCAGGCAACACTCAAAGAAAAAAGGGTTGATTTACGAAAGAAGGTGCCAGCTTTAGGAAGAATTATGGATGAAGGGTGACGACTGCTTTGGGAAGAGGGTAGCTGGAAGTGAGACAACAAGGAGGGGTATTGGGAGAATACATGGTGGAAATTGACAAGGCCAAGAATCTGCCGTCGCCATGCTAACGATTCCCAAGAGGACAGAACATTGAGGTCTTCTTTGGAAGTCGTCCAGTCAGGCCGACGCTTGAGTTTACTATTTAAGTATGCTCTAGCAGCAGTAGCCTGCAGTTTATCAAGGGTTGTGGACATGGTGGCTGAAACGGAAAACATCCAAACGGGAACAGCATATTCAAGGAGGGGACGAACATAACATTTATACAAAAGATTCACAGCAGGAAAAGGAAGGAAGTTGGACATGTGGTTTAAAAGAAAAACCCGACCTCGAAATTTGCTGGTAATGTGTTGAATATGGGGGGACAGATTGAGTGAAGGAGTGAGGATGATGCCCAGATGGCGGTGGGAAGAGGGCTGGGTCAGTAACGTACCGACCATGGTGACGGTCCTGGGATCAGGTGGGTTTGATTTAGGTCTGCAAAAGGGAACATGGACACATTTGTTAGCATTGAAAACTGCTTCAGCTTTATGGGACCAGTTCACACATCTATCAAGGTCTAGTTGCAGGGAGGCAGTGTGCGCGGCGGGTACGACAGTAGGCGGAGAAACGCAGACCATGTTGGAATCATCCGCAAACAGAGTCAGATCGCTGGATTGGGGAATGCTGGGAAGGGAGTTGATAGAAAGGTTGAATAATAGAGGGCCTAGGTGGGAGCCTTGTGGCACACCAGCGGTGAGCGACATATGGGTTGATAAGGAGGTTCCGACCCGCACAGACATCGATCGGCCTTCCAGGAAGTCCATCAGCCACGCGAATGAGTCAGGTGCACACCAACCGGACAGACATGAGGCTAGGAGGCGATGGCTGGTACGATCAAATGCCTTCGAGAAATCGAGAAAGACGGCATCACACTGGGCCCGGTTATCAAATGCAGAGCTGACAGTTGATGTGATATGCACAAGTTGGTCAACCGTGCTTCGGTGGTGGCGAAACCCGAACTGTTTCGGCGACAGTAGTTTGTGTTTCGCTACAAACGCGTACACCTGGCGGCTGATTAACGCTTCGTAGCATTTTGCCACACCATTCAGCAGAGATATCGGCCGGTAGTTAGCAGGGTCATTGCGACTTCCCTTACCCTTGTAAATTGGGGTAACGATTGCAACTTTCCACTCAAGGGGTTGGGATCGGTAAGTGGTGCAGCGGTTAAAGAGAGCAGTGAGGGATTGGGCGAGCACTTCTGCTGTCTCTCGTAGGATCCTGTTAGGAAGACTGCCAGCTGTAGACTTTCGCACACTTAGGGTCGACAGTGCCTTGAATACTTCTACGATAGACAGAGGGCGGATTGCAAATGTTTCCGAAGAAGAAGGCATGGCGAGATCACAATGATCTGCATCCGACGACGGTGTAGCTTGACTATTCTTGGCGAACTGTTGACAGAAGATGTTCGCTTTCTCAGGGTCGGTAACCGCTAAGGTATCGACTCCTTGTATATCAGGTATAGCGGTGTGAGGACAATTGATGTGGCACATTTTCTTGACTCTCTTCCACCAGTCATAAGATCCTCGATCTGCATGAAGGCCTTCTGACATCTGGTCGTAGAAGTGACGTTTAGCTTTACGGATGGCAGCGACGAGGCAGTTCCTTGAAATGCGATAAGCAGCCCAGCACTCAGGGGTATTGACACGTTTTGCTGCAGCAAATAGTCGATCTCGACGTTGACGGAGGCGATGGTGCACAGAGGTGAACCAAGGCTTTCCATAACGATTTGTTCGTTTTCGAACCTTCGGAACAAAAGATAATATGGCTATGTCAACTAGTGTTCGCCAGGAGACCCATGCTTCATCTGTACTACTGGCTTCTTGTACAGCAGCGAGAAGAGGGAGGCTCCAAAGGTGGTTATTAAGTGCGGGCCAGTCTATGGCTGCATAGTTGTTCACGAGAAAATCAGAGTGCACTGGTTGCTGGGAACGAGTCTGTATTGCGAGATCAAATACCACAGGACAGTGATCAGAAACAGGGGGAAGTGTGGTGAGGTTGTGGATGAGGAATGGTTGGTTACAGAGAACAAGGTCCAGGAGAGAAGAGCTCTGACCTGCGGCGGAGAAACGTGTTGGGCGGTCGCGTACAAGTTGTGTAAAACCAGTATCATCCAGCAGTTCGACAAGGCATCTTCCAGCAGCAGTGTTCGGGTCCTGCCTATACCATTCGTTGTGCCGAGCATTAAAGTCACCGAGGATGATAATGGAAGCCGTAGTGTCCGTAATGGAAGAGATGGACTCACGCAAGCCAGAGAGGAAGGTTGAATGATCCTGCCTTGGTGGCCGATAACAGCAGAAAATATAGACATCTTTGTGGCCATTTTTAAGTTGAATGCATAGGATTTCAAGGTTGGTGTTGGCAGGCTCGAGGTCTGCTCGTCTGACGTAGGCGAGTCCTGGTCGGAGTAAGAAAGCAACACCACCGCCACGCAGAGCGACATGAGATGGGCGGTCTCTTCGCACTATGTCAAAAGCGGCAGTTGGCAATAATACAGAGTTAGGAATTTTCTGAGTTAGCCAGGTTTCGGTGATGCCTAATATGTCCATGTCTGAAGTACTTGTACCAAATATGTTATTAATTTCATCGGCCTTTGGATACCAGCTAGGCCTTGGCGGATAATGCTCGAAAAGGTGGCAGATTCTGCTTTTTTTGCACCGAAATTGGCAGAACCATACAAACCTTATGGCGGGCAATTCCTCGAATTCTGCTCCATTTCTTTATCCACATACCAAACATGCATGAAACTTACCAGAAAAAGTACCGAATTCTGCCAATTTTTCTGCCGGCATTATCCGCCAAGGCCTAATACCAGCTGCAAGCATTGGTTGTGGCTAGCCGCATATGATGGGGATGTTTGTTTGGTTTGAAGGCTGAGGTATCGTATGGTGATGGGAGAGTGAAGGTAGGTGCATCTGGGTTCAGTTGCCCTGACACACTGTTAGATGATGGTGTCGATGTGGTCCTAGTGGGAAAAAAGATGGGTGCGTGTGGATTCAACATCACAGTTTATGATTTCTTGGGGAGGGGTGGGTTCTTGAACTTCCATTCTCGTGCTGTTACATGCTCGGGCCAGAAATCGTTTTCCAGAACATTTCTTTCGTCATGCTCAGCAACTGTCAGATGTGCGTACAACGTGCCATACACTGTTCTGGAGGGGATCAGTTTACAGCCAGTAACTTCCACATTTTTCTTTCTACAGTACGCAACAAGATCATCAGCACTGCAGTTGATATTGATGCCCCCAACGAATACAACTCTGCGTGTTATTTTCTTAGGCTGTGTTTACATGAGGCGTTTCAACCCGGGTTGAGTTCGACCCGGGTCAGATTTCAACCCGCCATATGCACAAAATGAATGGCGCGTTTACATGACGCATTGCGCTTGACCCGGGTTGAAATCAACCCGGGGTAAATCAACCCGGGTCAAGAAAATCGTACAAACGTACTTCTGTGCGTATCTCGCGCCAGGTTTGAACAGCACTGCAGATGCAAATTTCGCGCGAACGGATTCACGTGACCAAACAGGACTGTAGAAGTGGACTTTTGGCGGCATATCAGTATTTGACCCGGGTCAACTGTCTGCATGTAAACGCTCACATCTTTTGGCTATCGTACAGACTTTCAACCCGGGCTGAACTCGACCCGGGTTGAAATTTCTCATGTAAACACAGCCTTACCTCCACGAAGATCTGCGGGCTTCCTGTGGCGGTTGGCGGTTTCACGTACGATCGACCAGTCGTACTTGGTGCTGACAGGCTTGTCAGTAGTACGACTGGCGTTGCTTGTTCGTGGTGTGGAGAAGGTACGACTAGCGTACGTCTCGCCCAGAGCTGCGGTTTCAAGCCCTGTTTTTTTTTTTTTTTTTTTTTTTTTTTTTTTTTTTTTTTTTTTTTTTAAGTTAACACAATTTTATTGAAACAAAGAAAAATGATGGCACCTATGTACAGGGGATGGCCCACGCCTGGTATAAAGTAAACGTAAAAGAGAAAAAAGTAGTACAGTGAAATCGATAACAATAGTTCAGTTCCCACACAATACCGCTCCTGAGCCGGATCAGACCACAATCCTAGCCTCTGCAACCGCCAGTGCGGCAGAAGCAGAGACAAGGCGGTGGCAGTGGATCGGTCGGCGGGCACCCCGAAGACAAGCAACACTTGCACGCAGGAGGGCGAAGCTCAGCCGGGCACGAATCCAGGCCATGACAGAGGAGTAGGCTTCACGAGTCTTCTCGGACAACATGGAGGCAATGCGCTTGTAAAGAGAAATAGCTGAATTGCCCATGCCACCATGTGCAGAGAAAACCACAGGGATGAAGCCTGCCCGCTCAACGTGCTGAACCCTTTCTCCGTAGGCCCGGCGCTTCTCACGTTCGTGTCGCTTGTAGCAGGATGCCGCAGATGATGAGCGATTTGATGGAGCGTGCGGGTTGAAGACCCGGACGTCCAGGTAGCTCCGTTCAAACCGGCCGCCATAGATACCGCTCGCGACAACATCCAGCCGACCCAGGTCATCCCGCACAGCTGTGCGATAGCGCAAGTTCTCCCCGGTCAAGGGCTGGAGGGTGGGCTCCACGTTGACGTCATGCGCCACACGACCGAGCAGCTGCGCCGTGAGATCCCTCACCTCATTGTGCCGCATGATGATGAAGCCGCCCGTAGCGCAGGAGAGAGCATGTGCAACAGTGAACGTTGCACCACACGAGCAGGTTGATGGCAGTCGGTCCGGGTGCCACCCATAGCGAAGCGCCAGCCCATCACGAAACTGGGCCTTGGACAGGGTAAAGCCATGACGTGCTAGTGGGCGGCATGTAAGCCAGCTTGAGGCTCCTTTCTCGCTGCCAAGCTCCATGGCACGCTTGACTGGGGGAGATGCATCATTTGCGAGCTCCATGGCACGGTGGGCCACAGACCTTCGCTGCTCACGCCGTACCTCACCTTTGCGGTCCCTGACCTCAGCCAATGACTCTCCCAGGATACCAGCCTGAGTGTTCATTTGATGGACTAGCGCAGTAGTGATGTGCCGAGAAGCCGAGTACTGACTGGAGAGAGATGTAGGATCCGCCAGGCCAAGACCACCATGGCGACAAGGAAACCCAATGAGGCTGCGGTATTCTTGGTCGATGTGTTGGCCAGTCAGCACTGGGATCAGCTCTGTAGCGATGTGACGTTCCAGGGGTCCCAGCTGTTCAGCCGCCCCAGCTAGTGTTCGACAGATGAAGGTCCACTTGTGCTGAAGGCCTCTGGTGAAGGCACTGTATGCTGCCTGAGGTTGCGTGCGTGCATACTCTGTGAGGATAGCTAACTCTGCAAGCCATTCCTCACACTTCTTCTGGACAAAGTGCTGGCAGTACTCCGGTGTGCCGATGGCAGCGCCAAGGTATCTATGGCCTTCATCGGTGATGCGGATCCCTGAGCCGGCGAACACTCTTCGAGCTTCATCCAGACGCTCAGGTTTGACTACGAGGACTGACTTTGAGGGATTGGCTTGATAGCCAAAAGCTGGGCCCCGTTCCAGGAGACGATCCCACCATACCTTCAATCTCACCATCTTGCCGCCAGCAGATGAATCATCAGCATACCAATGTTGGCATGCCCCATCAGTAGCCACGGACGTGATCAAGGGGAGGATGCCGATGGCATAAATTGGCATAGCCAGCGGGTCACCCTGCGTGGTTCCCTCCCTTGACTGAATGGTTTCTCCCCCAACATGCAAGTTGGCGGGGCTGCGGTAGCAGTTGATGACAACCGTTGCTAGGGCTGGGCATGACAGGCGGATGTTGTGGATACATGCAGCACGGTTGAGGCTGTTAAAGGCGTTACTGGCGTCAGCCATCAGCACACCGTCGACATCCGGAGAGTTGTATACATCCGTCATGGCGTGAATGGTGGCCTCAATGCCACAGTCTTGGCCTGCGCAAAGTTGTTGGCTACCTGCTGCTTCCTGGATATCATTTCCAATGATTGACAGGATTGCTTTTCCAATCACGCGACGGATCACCTCGCCAATTCCAATGGGTCTGACCCCTGGGTTTTTGGCCAGGGGCACAAGCCGAGATGCAAGATAGGCCTCTAGAGAGGAGGGGTTGACATACTTTGTTGCTAGGCGGCGTGCACAGCAAGCTAGAGAATCACACAGGGCATCCGAAGCATCCGCAAAGCTGGTGCATAGCGCCCTGTTGGTGCGGATCAGGGAGTAGTACAATACGTATTGTACTACTCCCTGGTGCGGATGCGGGTACTGGTACACCCGTGGCGGGAATGTTTGTAGCTGCTCGGTACGAGTACTCATCCTGGTGGCTGTCGAGGGCGCGATTAGAGACATCGATGGGCTGGTGGTGTTGTGTCAGGGCGCGAAGCTCCTCCCTGAGTTCTGCAATGGCGGTATCTTTTCTTTTCTCCTTTTCGAGATAGATTTTTCGTAGGTCGGAAACTTCTGCTACCAGGTTTCGGACCGTCTCCATCAGGTCACCCATCATCTTCGTTAGCGCAGTAGCATCAGTACTGGTACCTTCACATCCGCCTGCCTGCTTTGTGACCCTGTGTGTGTCGATCTGATCGTCCAGTGGTTGCAACTTTCCCCTCAGGGCGCCTACCAATTGCACCCGGCTCAGGCCGGCCCACTTGACGTTATTGGCCTTTGCCAGTGACTCCAAGCCTTCACTATCCAAAATTCCGAAGTCAATGGACGCCATGCTCCCGGTTGGGGGAGCAAGACGTCAGACGTAAAAAACTCGCAACCACACTCGTCAACTACAACAAAACGAGTTCCAGGTCCGCAGTAACTAGTATTTTCATCGCTATAGCGAGGACGCCGCCGATTGGCAAACTCGCTCACAGCCATCACTAGCCTACACTAGGCTCCGGCGGATTATGCTCGCGAAATCATGGCTTTCATGGATTCTCGCATTATGCTCGTAAAATCCTCATATTATGCTTTGGCACCCGGGGATATATATTCACTTTGTTGTACTTATCGAGCCTCGAAGTTCGGAAAATTGTGCCTTTTTCGTACTTGCAAGTTGCAAGTGGCCATAAGTTACAAAATACATGAGTATCCCCACACCAAGGTGCCATGCATGTTAGAGATCAACATGGAAAAGAGAAAACATTACTTCTTCTATTCATTACTTGATTTCTTTTGTATTTTAGTAAAAATAGTATTTCATGGCCAAATTAGTTTGAGTTACCTTTGAAAACTATCATGTTCAACTGTGTTCGTAATCATCATACTCGTCCAACCGATGTCACCCTCACCCTGCGAATAATCAGCTCATCTCTCCCGTAGCTCCACTTCTCCTTCCATCATGACCGAACATCAACTATACATCAATTTAGAGCAATATCCATAGCCTGCAGTTATATCATGGCTGCTAAAATCCAGAGGTCATGACTTCGTAACATGCATAATGTACAAATCGGTAATGTACATAATTTTTATACATGACATGTACACGGAGTTTTGTGGACTACCCGTCACTATCTCATCCGCCCCGGGATACCAGTGATGAAGGCTGATTCACTCGCATCTTCTGCTACATGTACTGTGTCAGTGTGAGAAAGAACTTTGAAAAAGACGGGTTCGAGCATACAATACTGTATTGCCATGATTTCTATAGTGGTGAAACGAATATCAAAACCCAGTAGCCGAGTATTCTTTGGCACGGATGACCGCCATTGGCCCATATGTTGTAGTCTTTTGGACGCTGAGTCGACTGGTTTTGGTCCGAAAAGGCTGCGATGCAGCTTTCCTCCTTTATTCCCAATCGAACATAGTTGAACAAGCGGTCACGTGCTCCTGCGTACACCAGTCAGCTGGTCACCATGCCTGCAGGGTACAACTTACTACTACTAGCCTGTTTGACCTTTTTTAGGTGCAGTCCTGTCACTCGAGTTGAACCTTGGTGTGAAAGTAATTAGTTGTCGCCTGCTGGCGCGCATGGCGTGGTGACCGGGTGATTTGGGCACCCAGGAGCACGTGACCGCTTGTTCAACCATGTTCGATTGGGAATAAAGGAGGAACGCTGCATCGCAGCCTTTTCGGACCAAAACCAGTCGACTCAGCGTCCAAAAGACTACAACATATGGGCCAATCGCGGCCATCCGTGCTTTTATAAGAACGAAATGGCGCTTTTAGTGACATTTTGCATACATGTCCCCATCTAGTAGGGCGCAGTCACCCAGTTTCGGTGGAAGTGCGCAGGTTCGATTGGGAAAAAAGAAGGAAGGGAGCGTCGCAGCTTCCTCGGACCAAGACCATTCGACTCAGCACCCAGAAGACTACAACTGGTGAAAATTTGATTTTAGGGTATAAAAGTAAAGTAAATTATCGTGTCCGTTCCCGAAGGGAACTCACGACGGCCGCTAACACCCGGTAAACCCTAGCGGCAGATGCAGCGCCTAACGGTGGGGGTGAGTGGATAAGTCTCACAACCACTGGCACAAGTGCCGAGAAACCCCATTAGCTGCATCCATGTACCCCTTGTGCCTGGCCACAAGTTCCCAGTTGACTGTGGGTAGCAGCACGGCTGGAAAAACCGCTCCCAGGCAGGACTTGAACCAGGTACCTCTTGTATCTCAATCATGGTCTTTGACCAACCCACTGTGCCTGCCTGGCGGGTATACTTCCCCTTTAACGAACGAACGAATATTCTTTCGTTAACACGGATGACATCACACGCCCTCCTCTCAGTTTTATTGGGTATTGTCACTATTATTAGGCATGCCAAACGAAGGCACATATTTCACAACCATTTCTAGGTCAATTTTCAGAAAATCCCCAGCTGAAGTGCATTTTACACGCTCAAAAAACAGCTCATGACGTGATTTTTCGTTCGATCGCCATAACTCCATTCAAGGACCTCGGATCGCGTCCGGGTTGCTGCGAGACGACAGCCGAGAGTTTCCTAATGCCGATGGAACTTTCGATGAAGCGGTTCGGTCAAGTATTCGCGAAGTTACGGAAGTTTGAAGTCGCCCGGTAAACTCTGCATACCCGGTTAGCGAATATTCGCCATGAGAAATATTCGTTCGAATGTGACAAACCGAACGAACATTCGAATATTCGGTATATTCGTTTCACCACTAGATTTCTACCCTGCTTTTCATTGAAAACACTATCTGCATGACCTCCGAACCCTCACTGATCAGGTGGATTGTACACAATTGTATAGCCTACATACTAGAACTGTGGTATAATCGTGTACTGTAGTTATGCTCCTACCTCCTAGAGGATGCCAAATTATGCTCCAAATTTTCAACCACCAAATTATGCCAATAATTATGCCGGCATAATCCGCCGGTGCCTAGCCATCACCAGCCTCTCAAAACCATCACTTGGCATCCCCCAGAGGTACAGGAGAAAGCCACAACAGCTCACAACAAACAAAAGCTAAGGACGATGGAAAGAGAGCATGTCAAAAAGAAGACGAACAGTATGAAGTAGTTAGTTCAAATTTAATGGTTTCGAACACTCGTACTCGTAGATCTACTACTGCACTACAATTATTGTAGTATAGTATAGTACAAATTTTCCGACACTGACATGACAAAGACTCAGTACAAAAAGCGAAAAACTAGTAACCACTAGTCACCATGGTCACGGTCGGTCATAGTCATACATACAAGAATTGTGTCATGTACATGTACCGTATTTTCCGGGGTATAAGCCGCACCCCCCCCCCTTTTGAGGCAAAATATTGACTAAAAGTTGGTATTCGGAGTATACATGTAAGCCGCACCCACAAACCAAGATTTTTCACACTCATTGACAAATGGCCTTTCTACAAATTTATTATGGTTATGGAGCTACATGTAAATACCATGTTCGATCAAATAATTTATGAAGTGTTAGTGCACCACAGCCTCACAGGTTGCTGCAGAGATGTTGGTGTTGACTACAGATCACTCCATGTCATCTGCACTGTCTTCAGTCTCGCTGCCACTGCACTGATGCACTAAAACTAGTACAGTGGTCCCTCTATAATCCGGCACCATTTGTGCCACGAAAATCTGCTGGATTAGGGAGGGTGCTGGATTAACAAATCTGATTTACTGCTGCAATGTGCATGAAGAGGACATTTTGGCTACTGAAAATTGTGCTGGTTTATCGAGGGTGCTGGATTATAAAGTGCCGGATTAGAGAGGGACGACTGTACAGTAGTAGTACTAGTAGTAAAAGTGCCGGGATAGCAACACAGGCGCGAAGCTGAGTCGAATGACATGTCACATGACGTCAGCATCTATACTGATGTATGCTAAGCAAAAAACGCGAAAAAAACGCGGCCGCGGAATCGCGATTTTCCCCGGGGACAGAATAATGCATAATCATGATTATTCACTGCATCACCTAGTACTAGTAGTACCTATACCTCTCGGATTTGCATTAGCAGCTTAGAACTACCAATCTAATGCATATCAGTATCACTATCAGTGTAGTATTTCTCAGTCTTCTGTGTGCGATCGCGATCGATCGAGAGAAAGAACAAAAAATGTCGCTTCAGACGTTCTCCAAAGAATCGGAATTATTTGATCTGTGCGTGTTTTGCAACAGAGCACCGCAGAGAGGACGCTTGCTATCATGCTTGCACAATATCTGCCTGCGCTGCCTTCGCGAGGAAATAGGTGGAAACAATGATATTGCCTGCCCGCGCTGTGCAACCGTTACACCTGCGCCGAAATCTGGAATTCCGCAGCTGCTTGCCCTGCCACAGTGTTACAATCTTCCCTTGGATGGTGGAAGAAATGATTCTGCAGCGGGGCTAGAGAAACCAACGTGTGATGAGTGCGTGGAAGAGACAGAAGCAAGGAAAGTGTGCGTAGATTGTGGACTTGTGTACTGTGATGCGCACGCACACGCTCACAAAATTAGCCGAGGCACACATAGCCATACGCTTAACGTTATCAAAAATGAAGAGTCAGGTGCTACCAGCAAGAAGAACAGCAGTAGCTTAGTATTGCATTTGCAGTGCCGTGCTTGTCCTCTGCATGGAGCTATCCAGCTGGACTTGTACTGTGAGGAATGTGCTGAGCTGTTCTGCAAGCAATGCTTGAAGCAAGGTGCACATCTGCAACACCAGGACAAGATCATTTCAGCCAGTGAAGCAGCCAGGAAGCTACGTCAGGAGATAGAGTCCACATGCGCATGGAATGACGATAGTGAAGACGCCGGTAGCAGTGTTAGCGATGAAACCATCCTGGAGAAAAAAGATAGAAAGGTCAAGCTGCAATCTAGCTTGGATGCAGTGAAGAACTCACTGACTACCCTGAGTAAGAGAGCAGAGGTTGTCTCAGAGAGAGTCAACAAGGTGTTTGGCCTGGCCATTGATGCTGCAAAGCAGAGACAGCAGTCCCTGATAGGTGACATTGACAAAGACCACTGGGCTAAGCAGAAAGTCCTGGAAGATCAGCAATTGCAGCTTGAGCGTGCCCTGGAGGCAGACAAGCAGGTGGGTGCTTTGGTGAATCGGTGCAATAATGATTTAGATTTCCTACGGATGGCTGGCTGGCTGAAAAGGCTTCAGAGCGAAACCAGATCTTGTTTGCAGAAGAATTCTGAACCCGCTACGTCCGGCTACGTTGTGTTCATGGAAAGCCATATAGCCGAGTTGCAGGTGTTGGCATCAAAGGCCGGCAAAATCCTGGACACTGGTATTGATATCTCCAAGAGCACAATGACATGCCCAGAAAGCATTTCTCCGACTGACGACCTCAACATAGCAGTTAGGGCAGTGAACCAAGATGGCGAACCCATTGGCAGTGCTCTTGCGGCTGAAATGGAATTCGAAGTGTCAGTGAAACCTGATGAGGGAGATGCTGTTGCCTGTAAGATAGAGCCTGGATCATCTACAGACGAGCTGGAAGCCAGCCTGAAGAACCCAGCGTCGGGAACATATCATGTGTCGGTCACAATGGGGCACAGACATCTTCAAGGTAGTCCGATGAAGGTTGAAGTTGCTGATCAAGTCCATGCTCCGCATTTCAACCCTAATCAGCGTGGCAACTACCTGCAATTATCAAACAACAACCAAACTGTGCAAATGGCAACAGCTCATCATCAGCAGAGTATATGCAGCATTAAGTCTGGGTCAAAGGGCCATCTCTTCTTCAAAGTCCGCATTGACCAAATGCGAAACGGCTACGATCAAACCCATTTGTCGGTGTGCTGCAAAAACCCACCTAACGTGAATGCCCATGACTCCACAAATGCCTATGGCTGGTGTCTATACAGTGCGAACAGTGGATACGGTGGTGGACTGAGCCCTACCATACAACAAGGTGATGTGGTGACTGTGATGCTGGACTGTGATCATTCTACGGTTACGTTCACCCTGGAGCGTACGGGTCAGAGCCAGATCATTCGCAACCTCACCGCCGGCACATACTATCTGTATGTTTCCCTCTATTGGTATGGCAGTGGTAATTATCCCCAAGTCACTCTATGCTGATTGTTGCAGGTGCCACTGATGCCGTACTCGGTGGTGTAATGCACACTGCACTCCATGATCTATGAACCGGTCATTGCTGAGTTGCTGGGGAATGTTGTCGCAGTCACATGTACATAAAGAATATCGGCTGCCGCGCTACGTTTTCCACATTGTAATTTTGTGCTTCAGCGCCAGCCCGCAAGCATGATATCTTTCAGGCACGTGCCCGTGTTTACTCTTTCAATCCATACCATCAAACCATATTGTAGTATTGCAAAAGAGTCTCAGCCGTACATTGTGTATCAGAGTTTTGCTTGCAGCCCTGTTCATACATACTGGTGAGCATACAAAGATCCGTGTACATGTATTTCAATCTACCTCTCTGTCAGAACTGTTGCTGCTGAGCGGCATAGCACCATGTCTAAAGACTTAGCAACTAACTTCCCGCCTGTACCTGACACGCCTTGCTTCCTCTTATGTTCAGGCGGCTTCTTTTGGAGCTATCAGTTGCCTGATGATCGTGACTGCGTGAACGGAGTTGTAACACAGCTCCCCCCCCCCCCTCTTCGAGTCACTTTCTCTCTCTCTCTCTCTCTCTCTCTCTCTCTCTCTCTCTCTCTCTCTCTCTCTCTCTCTCTCTCTCTCTCTCTCTCTCTCTCTCTCTCTCTCTCTCTCTCTCTCTCTCTCTCTCTCTCTCTCTCTCTCTCTCTCTCTCTCTCTCTCTCTCTCTCTCTCTCTCTCTCTCTCTCTCTCTCTCTCTCTCTCTCTCTCTCTCTCGTGTGTGTATTTCAATCTACAGTCTACTCCGCTTATAACGAACTCGCATAATACGAATTTCGTGATATGGCGAACCATTGTCCATGTCCCTGTTCGAAGCCATACCAAATTGACCCTTTATGGCGAACAATATTCATTTATAACAAACCAAATCTTGTAGGTCTGCACGTAAACCAAGTGCACTCATACTGTTAATGGGGCATATGTCAGTCATGACTTGCTGCTTGTATAGTGTGAGTGTATTTCTGTTATAACAAACTTCGGCTTTAAAGCTAATTCTCCGGCACAATGGTGTTCGTTATATCAGGTGTCGACTGTATTCGGCTATGCCACTTTGTTTTTATGACCGGCTGTCTCCTTCCCAGTATGCATAACAATGCTCACAGGTTCTGTCTTTTGCCCTGCTTTGGGCCAATCCTCCATGTATCTTTTTGCGTACAGGTCAGAGCCAGATCATCCGTAGCCCCATCGCCGGCACATACTATCTTTATGCAGTGTGCCTGTATGGTAGTGGTAAAGGATATTATACCCCAACTCACTCTGATTACTAGTAATGTGTGACAGGTAGCTGCACTCAGTGGTGTAGTGGATAGTGTAGTGTATCAACAAAATTGATCACTGCCAGTCTTACTAGAATGTTTGTGCAATTCCATTTACATCTGCATGCACTGAAGCAGAGAAAAGTTCAGCCTCGGTTGCCCACTCTGATTTTCTGTTTCACTCTTAGCCTACAGCCATGGTACTTTCAAATACCATGATTTTTATTATTATTATTATTATTATTATTATTATTATTTAAATTCATTGCATTCCCAACTCATCACAACCACGCGCTCTTCAGCCGAACCATACAGACACCAGCAAGGACACTTCCGTTGAGAGATAATAATTATTGCTCCACGCCTCTAGACAGCTGTTTCGCTCCCTGTCGGAGCTCATCAGTAGAGGATGATAATGATGATAATGGAGGAATGATTATTCTTATACACCAGAAATGGCGCAAGTGCGCGCTTTCCACATATATCAATGGCATATGCAAGCTGCTAAAATGGTAAAGTGTGAGAACAGCGATAAATAATCATAGTACGTGCTCATTGGTGGAGAAACACACCACACAGGCGACGAAAATCTTACGCGGAATACTGATGCCAAAGGAAAGTATATGTATGTTGTTTATTATTATGATGTTGCAATGTCCATGTATGCAGGCCAGGCGAGACTCACCGCCGAGATCCCCTAACGCGACAGGCTCGGTTGCCGTTCAGGATTCACACCGACCTGTCCGCCCGTCAACAGGATCGACAGCGGGAGGCCCCACTGATGCCGATGTCGATGCACACCAGGAAACTTGTAGTCGTGAGTGTGATACTAACACGTCCATCGGCAACCACTGACAAACGAGAGGCCAGCTGGGGCATTCACTCCAGTCAGGGATGCTTGGTCGACGCTTCGTATCAGCAGCTCAGCTCATTTTGATCAAACAAAGATATTGCAGATGTGTCTTGCTTTTCTCCTTCCTTCTTCACCGACTCGTCTTGTCATCTCTCCTTCTTTCTTCACCGACTCTTCGTGTCCACTCTGCTCTGCCACTAACGGCGCATTAAAACTTCAGAACTAAATATTGCGACAGAGCTTTCGGCCATATTTTCAATTCATTGCATTCCCAACTCATCACAACCACGCGCTCTTCAGCCGAACCATACAGACACCAGCAAGGACACTTCCGTTGAGAGATAATAATTATTGCTCCACGCCTCTAGACAGCTGTTTCGCTCCCTGTCGGAGCTCATCAGTAGAGGATGATAATGATGATAATGGAGGAATGATCATTCTTATACACCAGAAATGGCGCAAGTGCGCGCTTTCCACATATATCAATGGCATATGCAAGCTGCTAAAATGGTAAAGTGTGAGAACAGCGATAAATAATCATAGTACGCGCTCATTGGTGGAGAAACACACCACACAGGCGACGAAAATCTTACGCGGAATACTGATGCCAAAGGAAAGTATATGTATGTTGTTTATTATTATGATGTTGCAATGTCCATGTATGCAGGCCAGGCGAGACTCACCGCCGAGATCCCCTAACGCGACAGGCTCGGTTGCCGTTCAGGATTCACACCGACCTGTCCGCCCGTCAACAGGATCGACAGCGGGAGGCCCCACTGATGCCGATGTCGATGCACACCAGGAAACTTGTAGTCGTGAGTGTGATACTAACACGTCCATCGGCAACCACTGACAAACGAGACCAGCTGGGGCATTCACTCCAGTCAGGGATGCTTGGTCGACGCTTCGTATCAGCAGCTCAGCTCATTTTGATCAAACAAAGATATTGCAGATGTGTCTTGCTTTTCTCCTTCCTTCTTCACCGACTCGTCTTGTCATCTCTCCTTCTTTCTTCACCGACTCTTCGTGTCCACTCTGCTCTGCCACTAACGGCGCATTAAAACTTCAGAACTAAATATTGCGACAGAGCTTTCGGCCATATTTTCAATTCATTGCATTCCCAACTCATCACAACCACGCGCTCTTCAGCCGAACCATACAGACACCAGCAAGGACACTTCCGTTGAGAGATAATAATTATTGCTCCACGCCTCTAGACAGCTGTTTCGCTCCCTGTCGGAGCTCATCAGTAGAGGATGATAATGATGATAATGGAGGAATGATCATTCTTATACACCAGAAATGGCGCAAGTGCGCGCTTTCCACATATATCAATGGCATATGCAAGCTGCTAAAATGGTAAAGTGTGAGAACAGCGATAAATAATCATAGTACGCGCTCATTGGTGGAGAAACACACCACACAGGCGACGAAAATCTTACGCGGAATACTGATGCCAAAGGAAAGTATATGTATGTTGTTTATTATTATGATGTTGCAATGTCCATGTATGCAGGCCAGGCGAGACTCACCGCCGAGATCCCCTAACGCGACAGGCTCGGTTGCCGTTCAGGATTCACACCGACCTGTCCGCCCGTCAACAGGATCGACAGCGGGAGGCCCCACTGATGCCGATGTCGATGCACACCAGGAAACTTGTAGTCGTGAGTGTGATACTAACACGTCCATCGGCAACCACTGACAAACGAGAGGCCAGCTGGGGTATTCACTCCAGTCAGGGATGCTTGGTCGACGCTTCGTATCAGCAGCTCAGCTCAATTTGATCAAACAAAGATATTGCAGATGTGTCTTGCTTTTCTCCTTCCTTCTTCACCGACTCGTCTTGTCATCTCTCCTTCTTTCTTCACCGACTCTTCGTGTCCACTCTGCTCTGCCACTAACGGCGCATTAAAACTTCAGAACTAAATATTGCGACAGAGCTTTCGGCCATATTTTCAATTCATTGCATTCCCAACTCATCACAACCACGCGCTCTTCAGCCGAACCATACAGACACCAGCAAGGACACTTCCGTTGAGAGATAATAATTATTGCTCCACGCCTCTAGACAGCTGTTTCGCTCCCTGTCGGAGCTCATCAGTAGAGGATGATAATGATGATAATGGAGGAATGATCATTCTTATACACCAGAAATGTTATTATTATTATTATTATTATTATAGACTACACCTCATGGCATGAGAAGAAAATCAGCCAGTACGGGAGATGTGGGTGTTAACCAACCATGGTGAATATAAGAAGAAAAGAAGAAAAGTAATGGTCAAGACGGAGAAGCATGGGAGGGACAGGTGATGGTGAATCTAGTGAGCAGATTTAAATGCGTCCAGGGTACTGGCATTGCGCGTAGTAGCGGGCAGCGCAAGCCAAGCAGAGTAAGCAACAAAGAGTGGAGAGCGTACAAGGGAGGACGTTTTAGCCAAGGGGAGGGCAACAGAGCATCTTGTCTGGGAGCCATCTGTGATTCGGAACCAGTTATACACGTTAAGATGAGGAGGATGTAGAGCTAGTTTAAATTTGTGAGCAAAAGTGCAAATTAATTTTTGACGGTGGGTCGACAGTGGGCAAGCATTTGCAAGGACATACAGGGAAGCAGAAGGGTAGAGAGGGGGTAGACTAAACAGGATACGAAGAAGTTTTCTATGGTGGATTTCGAGATGCTCAGCGAGAACCGAGGACAAGCCACACCATTATTACAGTATTTTTTCAGGAATATTATAAATTTTTTGATCCATGAAAATCACAGCATTTTGATGTACCCAGTCTTGTACAAGAATGCCTTAGCAGCTGCACAGCATAGAATCTACCTTATACCTCACTCCATATACACTTACAGTCTTAGGCATGCTCTCCCTTAGTGGTGTATATATCTTCATATACACCGCTAAGGGAAATTAGCAGTAGTTGTCAGCGAGGAACAAGCCATT
The DNA here is from genome assembly GCF_964019385.1 of Sycon ciliatum. Classification (NCBI taxonomy): domain Eukaryota; kingdom Metazoa; phylum Porifera; class Calcarea; order Leucosolenida; family Sycettidae; genus Sycon; species Sycon ciliatum. The sequence goes on from NC_088644.1 coordinate 5,683,433, forward strand.
AGGAGGTCACACACGGTGAATATGGAGAGGTATAAATATATTATAACAAAGGAACCTCGTGTATATGTATATATTATAACAAGGGACCGAGTGTATATCGAGAAATATAGACCAGTATAAAAACCGAGGCGAAGCCGAGGTTTTTATAACTGGTCGATATTTCTCGATATACACGAGGTCCCTTGTTATAATATATTTATACCTCTCCACGCGCAAGCTCAAGAGCAAAAAGGAGTGAATATAGCTTTCTTTCCCTAAAAAGGAGTGAATATAGCTTTAGAGAGAAAGCTATATACACTCCTTTTTAGAGAAAGAAAGCTCCTCAGTGAGTTTTTTTCCGATGGTTTTCCTCAGTGGTGTATATACCTCCTCAGTGGTGTATATACCTCCTTAGTGGTGTATATTGAACAGTGTATATGTATCTATTATTGCACGATTAAAGAGGTCAATATATGAAATATAGAACGAGTAAAAGACCGAGGTCCCCCGAGGTCTTTTACGAGGTCTATATTTCATATATTGACCGATTATGAGGGCAATAATAGATTTATCACGACATAGCATACCTAAAACTGTTTTTGCTTTGCTATAGGAAGAAAGGAATACTATTGTAATAGTATAATAGTTTCCTCTGAGACAAAAATGCGATAATACTCATAAAAAGGACACACTTCAGGCTCATTACAAACATCTTGAAAGTTTTTGTCTTCACAAGTATACTTTCAAGCCTTCTCATCAGGTGAAATACAGGCAAGAGAAAAGGAACAGGAACAGTGGATTAAATACAGTAAGAAGGTGGTAAAACAGCGCAAAAAGAAAGAAAGAAAGAAAGAAGATAGCTAAAGTAAACAGCGAAAATTGCAATAATGACATTTGCACCTTTGTGTCATTATTGCAATTTTCGCTGTTTACTTTAGCTATCTTCTTTCTTTCTTTCTTTCTTTTTGCGCTGTTTTACCACCTTCTTACTGTATTTAATCCACTGTTCCTGTTCCTTTTCTCTTGCCTGTATTTCACCTGATGAGAAGGCTTGAAAGTATACTTGTGAAGACAAAAACTTTCAAGATGTTTGTAATGAGCCTGAAGTGTGTCCTTTTTATGAATAGTATAATAGTATGTACATATGCCGTTTACATTGGACATTACTTCTGTGTAAACCGAAGTTTTCAGTTGTCTCTTGTAGTATGTTCCCCAAGTTCTTTGACTATAAGCGGTCAATATATGCTGATATTTGACCGCTTAGAGATCACAAGTTTCTGTGGGGGTCAATAATAAGAGAGTGATAAATTTCCTTATCACTCTCTTATTATTGACCCCCACAGAAACTTGTGATCTCTAAGCGGTCAAATATCAGCATATATTGACCGCTTATATTGACCACTTATTATTGACCACTTAGCCCGAGGACTTAGAACTTTTTCCTCAACTTAGAAAAAAATCAGAACTGAAAGAAGAAAAATCTGAAGCCAAATGCTGGGATTTGAACGCAAACTGTCAGACTCTCAGTCAAAGAACTTGGGGAACATACTACAAGAGACAACTGAAAACTTCGGTTTACACAGAAGTAATGTCCAATGTAAACGGCATATGTACATACTATTATACTATTACAATAGTATTCCTTTCTTCCTATAGCAAAGCAAAAACAGTTTTAGGTATGCTATGTCGTGATAAATCTATTATTGCCCTCATAATCGGTCAATATATGAAATATAGACCTCGTAAAAGACCTCGGGGGACCTCGGTCTTTTACTCGTTCTATATTTCATATATTGACCTCTTTAATCGTGCAATAATAGATACTTATAAACTTCATGGGAGATCTGGTATATGAGTGTGGGTGTATATGGAGTGAGGTATAACGAGATATATACACCAGTTATAAAAACCTCGGCTTCGCCTCGGTTTTCATACTGGTGTATATATCTCTATATACACTCGGTTCCTTGTTATAATATATACGTATTATCTCTAATATAAGCACGGTCCTTTATTTTTCAATGTACCTCCGCCCCGTGCTATTAATGGAGACGTTCCTTTATTGGAGACTGTTCCATTATTATTTCAACCTCATTTCAGAGGCATGTTGCCATGCCAAATTTATATGTCAGACACACATTTCAGGGTTTTTTCGCCGGTACAGATAATGAATTTACACAGTGTGCTTATAATGGAGACTGAGCACTTTATTTTTTGAATGCCGCCCCAAGGTGTTCTATTATTGGAGACGTGCTATTATTGGAGACTGTGCTTATATTAGAGATAATACGGTATCATAGTGCAGCTTGCACTTGAACACTGCGTATGTACATGAAGGTACATGCATGTATACTGGTTGTTGTAAACCACCAGTTCTCAATTGGGAAGGGCCTTCGCGCTTATGGCATTGTATTCGTTGAAATGTTGTATTTCGACTCCGCCGTACCGCTGATGTTGCTGCATGGCATACGCTATATGCGTTGTGTGCGTTTTGCTGTATACGCTGTTATGTCCAGTTTTATCTGCTTATGTTTTGCATGTACGCTGTTTTTGCATGCTATAAATAGCTGGTGTTATTAGTGTTCATTGTTAATTATCAGATGAAGTGAAATATACTGTGTAAAGGAAAAGAGTTGTCCTCGTGCCGTGTGGTCGTACGATCCTGACAATTTAGAGAATCTTGCAGGGTTCACAACATTTGGCGACCACGCCAGGATAGGAGCGAGCATGGCAGAGGAACTATGGAACAATTTGGAAGCCAGATTTATCGACAATGGAGAGCGGTTAGGATTAGAAGGCGAGTTGTTGAAGGTACATGTGGAGCAGAGGCTCCAACAGTACGCGGAGCGTGAGGAGCGCAGTGCCAGACGGCGAGAGGAGGCGCTCCGCACCGAGTTTGCCAAAACACTAAAGGAGATTAACGAGCGCATCGCCAATGCGCAGGAGGGTGAGGGTAAAGCCACGATGGGAGGTACAGAGGAATCTCCCAGTCACAGCGGTGGGCGTCAACCGGTGATGAAAATCCCCTCATATGATGGAACGCAGCCATTGGAGCGTTATCTTGACCTGTTCGAGGACATCTGTTCCAAGAACGAGTTCGAAGAAAGCGAATGGCTGCTGCGACTGCGCATCGCGCTAGCGGGTAGCAAAGCGGAGAGGATATGTATTGGATGCAATAATTACGAGGAAGCAAAACGAGAGTTGCTTGCCTCGCTCGGAAAGACTCCGGATAAAGCGTGGAAGACATTGCTGACAGGCAAGCAGCGGTCAGATGAGTCGTTTCATCAATACGTTGTCCGTGTTTGCCGAGAGGTAGAGGTGTGGGCCACACTCGCTATGACAGAAGATGGCGAGGTGGACACCAAGTATAGCGCCGATATAGGAAAAATGTCCCCGGTGCTGCAAGCAATGGCAAAGCAGGTAATCTTGGAGCAATGCGGACCTGAGATGAAGACGTACCTGGTCGAACGGCAGTGCTACGGGATGTCACTGCTCCAGGTACAGGAGCACGGCGCGTCTTACCAGGTCGCGCACGGACGACAGGGTGATACTGCCAGGAAGCCAGTAGAACGATCCGTGCCAAGGCCCACGGCGTCGGCACAGTGCATGGCGATATCGGTCGCAGATGCAGAGAAGCAGCTAAAGTGGCTGCCACAGGAAGGGAGAAAGGGTTTTCTGCAGCGAGAGAGACTCTGCTGGAACTGCCTTAAGTATGGCCATATGGCCAGAGAATGTCGGTCAGGCTCGAGATGCACGAAATGCCAGAGGAAACACCACCTGCTAATACATGATGTGTTGGATAGAGCAGGTTACAGCCGGGAGAAACCGACTGAGATAGTTACGGAGAAGAATGTTGGGTCGTGCTGTCTACACTCGCCAAGTGTGCGGCTGATGACCGGAGTGGCACGAGTTGAGGGAAGAACTCGAAACGCGAAGGTTCGCGTGTTCCTGGACTCGGGTGCTGAGGCGTCATTCGTGACTGCAGCGTTGGTGTCAGCAATCGATGCAGAACACGTTGGGGTTGAAAATGTAGAGGTGAAGCCGTTTGGCGCGGAACCAACCCAACAGCGCATGGATAAGTACGCCATCACGATCCAGGGTAGCTCCGCTAGCATTCGGGTACGCGCGTTCGTGAAACCAACGCTTGAGCTGGACCTGAAGTGCGCAAGTCCGCAGACCATTGCGCAGTGGCACAGTTGGGGAGTAGAGCTGAGTGACAAGCCTCAACAAGGGACATCAGACGAAATACATATGCTGATTGGTGCAGACGATATCAACGCGGTACTGCACAGCAAGAAGGAAGTTAATGGTGAGACGGTGTGGAGCACAGAGATAGGTAATGTATTATCTGGTCCAGCGTCTGCACCAAGTCGAAACAGTCAGCCGGTGACCGTGTCATGTGTCACAGCCCACATCGACAAACTATGGCAGGTGGATGAACCTCCAGAACAACATCAGCACCTGCCATCTTTCCCGCTATGTCGCCAGGGCAGCGGGTACCAAGTGGGTCTCTTGTGGCGAAATGAGCGTCGCCCAACGGATAACTTTGCTCAAGCTAGAGTCATCGCAACGCGGCTTCTTGAAAAGCTGAAGAGGAATGGGAAGCGTGCGCTCTATGATGATGTGCTGATCAGGGAGTACTGCGAGCTTGGAGCAATTGAGCTGGAGCCATGTGAGAGCGATGCCGGGTACTATGTACCGCATCATGGTGTGTTCCGCGAGCACGCTGCAACCACGAAGTTAAGAGTGGTGTTCAATGCCTCGGCGACGGCGCCAGATGGCAAGTCGTTGAACGACATGGTTGACCCTGGACCGTCGCTATTGCCGAGTCTCGCAGGTATGCTATTACGGTTCCGTGAATATAAGAGCGCGCTGCAAGCGGACATCCGCAAGGCTTTCTTCATGGTCGCGGTTAATCCCGAAGACCGTCCGTACCTGCGTTTCTTGTGGCCCGGTCGAAGCGACAGCGATGAACTGTTAACCTGGAGGCTAACGAAACTGCCATTTGGCGTGAACTGCTCGCCATACATGCTTACTGCGGTGATTCAGCATCACTTGAAGGAGCTACGGGCGTTGTCTGCACCCAAAGAGCGAGATCGTATTGATCTCTTGCTCACGAGTTTCTACGTTGACGATTTGGTCTCTAGTGTCTCAAATGCCTCGGAAGCTAAGGAGATGCAAGAGTTCAGCGTGCGTGTGCTTACGGATGCTGGCATGGAGTTACGCAAGTGGCGAGGCAACGAAATCCCGTGCGATCCAGAGGCCGGAGATCAAGTTCTCGGTCTTAAATGGAAAACCAGTGATGACTTGCTCAGCATAGCAGCGCTAGGCGAGTCCGATAGGCCGTCTGTTTGGACCCGGCGATCCCTCCTCAAGTGTGTTGCGTCAGTGTTTGATCCGCTAGGTCTAGCAGCACCGGCAGTTGTGCCCGGAAAGATACTGCTACAGCAAGCCTGGAAAGTCGGAGGCGACTGGGATGATAAGTTGCCTGATGGCATCGCAGCCGCATGCGCGCAATGGTGGGGAGAGTTGGCCGAAGTGGTGAGCATTGACATACCGCGTTGGATTTGCTGCAATCTTGACACGCCGATTGCGCTTCATGCCTTCGCCGATGCCAGTGAGGAAGCGTTTGGATGTTGTTTGTATGCAGTCGTCAATGGACAGTCGCACTTGGTATTTGCCAAGGCCAAAGTGGTACCCGTGTCTCCACCCACGTTAGCCCGCCTTGAGTTACAAGCAGTATGTCTAGCGGCTCGCTACGCTGAGTTTGTGGTGAAGGAGCTGCGTGTGACCGTCACGCAAGTCTATGGCTGGACTGACAGTCTCACTACCGTTCATTGGATCAGTAATCCATCGTACAAATGGAAAACATTTGTGGCTAACCGCGTCAGTCAAGTCCAAGAGATATCGAAGAAGGTCGGCATTGTGTGGAACCATTGCCCAGGCCTTCACAACCCAGCAGATTTACCGTCGCGTGGGAGTAGTGCACAGCAGATCCGTAGTCCGTTCTGGAGGGGCGGACCAACCTGGATCACGGAGCCCAATGACTGGCCCACCGCATCCTCAACCGCAGCTACAGATGAGTCCAGTGTAGAAGTACGAGTGTCAGCCACCACCTGTAGTCGAGAATCTGATAAGGAATGGTGGCTCCGATTCAGTAAATGGTCGAGGGCACAGGGCATGGTGACTCGGATGTTGCAGTGGAAGCACACTGAGCCTCGTGCTGAACTCTATTTTGCAGCAGACAACGTATTGTACCGCATCGTTCAAGCCGCATGTTTCGCTGAGGATCTTGAGCTGATCAAGCAAGGTCAACCAGTGAAGCCTGGGTCGAAGGTGTATCAGCTTGCACCGTTTCTGGATGAGCACGGAGTGCTCAGAGCGGGGGGACGACTTCAGCACAGCGAGTTGGCGTATGGAGCCAAGCACCCAGTCCTGTTAGGCAAACATCATCTGACCGAGTTGCTGTTGGAGAAAATGCATGTTGAAAGGATGCACCAAGGTGTAGAAGGAGTCTTGTCGTTCATCCGTCAGAAATTCTGGATTATCGGTGGTCGACGGGCGCTACGCAACATTACTCAGCGATGTGTTACATGCCGCCGCTACAAGGCTAAGGCTGCCTCAGAAGTCTGCCCGCCGCTGCCGGAAGACCGAGTTGTTCACGAGAGGCCGTTCGCAACTACCGGCATCGACTATGCTGGTCCGTTGTACGTGCGCCGTGGTGAGTCATCTCCGAAGGTATGGATAGCATTGTTTGTGTGTGCCACCACCAGAGCAGTTCACTTGGAGGTGGTCGATAGTTTAAGTACCGAGTCATTCTTGATGGCATTTCGGAAGTTTGTCGCGAGACGTAGTTTGCTGTCTCGGATCAGGTCTGACAACGCTACAACGTTCAAGGCGGCATCTGACAAACTGGGTGTGCCATGGATGTTCAATCCTCCAGCTGCACCATGGCATGGAGGCTTCTATGAGCGAATGGTTGGTACAGTGAAGAGCGCCTTGAAAAAGGTAATGGGAACAGCGTTTCTGAAGGTCCAGGAGCTTGAGACCCTCTTGTATGAGGTTGAAGCAGTGGTGAATAGTCGTCCGCTAACTTATGTGTCTGATAGCCTGGATGAGCCACCAGTAACCCCTGCAATGATGATGGGTGACATCTGGATGTCGTCAGAGAAGCCAGCAGGTACCCTGGACGCTGCGCAGATGTCATCGAGATTGCGTTACCTCAGTCGGACACTGGAGCATGTCAAGAATCGTTGGGAGGTGGAGTACCTAAGTCTGCTGAACAAACACCAACAGACCATGTCGCGCCCTTTAGCTGTGGGTGATGTTGTCTTTGTTCTCGATGATACCAAGCGCAAACAGTTCTGGCGTTTGGGACGGATCATCGAGTTATTCCCTGGTCGAGATGGTAAGCGTCGTGTTGCCAAGGTTAAGTTGAGTACCAGTACCCTGTTGAGGCCGATCCAAAGGTTAGTGCCGTTAGAAGTATCGTCACAGGACGTGGCTCCTGGGCTTGCAGATACCGCTCAACCTGCTATCGTCCCTCAGCAGCCAGCGTATGAACCGTCAGCACCGTTACCACCACCACGGCAGCAGGAGATAACGCGTTCTGGGCGCGTAGTCAGAGCCCCGGATCGTTTTTGACTTGTGTGCATTGTTGTACGGCGGTGAGAAGCCCTTTGGTGGGGAGAATGTTGTAAACCACCAGTTCTCAATTGGGAAAGGCCTTCGCGCTTATGGCATTGTATTCGTTGAAATGTTGTATTTCGACTCCGCCGTACCGCTGATGTTGCTGCATGGCATACGCTATATGCGTTGTGTGCGTTTTGCTGTATACGCTGTTATGTCCAGTTTTATCTGCTTATGTTTTGCATGTACGCTGTTTTTGCATGCTATAAATAGCTGGTGTTATTAGTGTTCATTGTTAATTATCAGATGAAGTGAAATATACTGTGTAAAGGACAAGAGTTGTCCTCGTGCCGTGTGGTCGTACGATCCTGACAATTTAGAGAATCTTGCAGGGTTCACAACACTGGTTGACTGTATGTATGTATGTATGTATGTATGTATGTATGTATGTATGTATGTATGTATGTATGTATGTATGTATGTATGTATGTACACATAAGTGGGTATACCCAGGTTTCAACAGTGCTCAACACCACAGGGGCGGAGCGTAACCACAAAGGTCAAAAAGAATGGTTTCACCAATTATAGAAACATACGTTGTAACGCTGCGTTTCATGCACGTAGCTAAATGCTAAGGCAATCATCAGACAACTAATGCTTTTGTCGCGGGATAGCTTGTTCTTATTGTGAGGGATACGCATGGGCATGTAGAGGAGGTGTGATCTATCAATGCAGGGCATGCATGGAAAGAGCGAGTGATAATAATTACATCACTGGATGGGCATGCGCAGTAGGCGCGAACTATGCATGAAGCGTGCAGAGGCGGAGAAACCACCAGGCAGGACAAGGGTAAGCCATGGGGGCACTGGGCAGAGGGTGTGATGTGTGGCGGTGGAAGCACACTGTGGTGTCCACATTCAACAGCTGCGGGTATTCAGAGGATGTGGCGGTGATAGTGGTAGCACGCGGTGGCTATGTCACGGCAGAGTAGGTGGAGAGGTAGAACTTGTTTTGGTGTCTGCACTTTGATACCAACTCCGACCTCTTGTTGAGCAGAGTGTGAGGCGTCTTGAAGGTGATGATGCGCAACTTTTCTGCTAAACACAAGCAGCACCTTTTGGATATGTTGCTGTAGGACTTGGCCCGATTTATGACTGCCCATTTGATGCTGTATTCCTCACCTTGGTCAGCCAGCGCCCATGTGTGCTTGGATAGCTCGGTCTTGGTACGGTACTTTTCAGGGAGGGGGAAGTGGTGTACCAGGCCTCCGTCACAACTCCAAGCACCGGCGAGGAAAGGCAATACATCGCCCTGTGCGAGACGCCCTTCAAGGTGCGCTATGGCAACCATCTAACCAGCATGAGGCATGAAAAGTACCGTACCAAGACCGAGCTATCCAAGCACACATGGGCGCTGGCTGACCAAGGTGAGGAATACAGCATCAAATGGGCAGTCATAAATCGGGCCAAGTCCTACAGCAACATATCCAAAAGGTGCTGCTTGTGTTTAGCAGAAAAGTTGCGCATCATCACCTTCAAGACGCCTCACACTCTGCTCAACAAGAGGTCGGAGTTGGTATCAAAGTGCAGACACCAAAACAAGTTCTACCTCTCCACCTACTCTGCCGTGACATAGCCACCGCGTGCTACCACTATCACCGCCACATCCTCTGAATACCCGCAGCTGTTGAATGTGGACACCACAGTGTGCTTCCACCGCCACACATCACACCCTCTGCCCAGTGCCCCCATGGCTTACCCTTGTCCTGCCTGGTGGTTTCTCCGCCTCTGCACGCTTCATGCATAGTTCGCGCCTACTGCGCATGCCCATCCAGTGATGTAATTATTATCACTCGCTCTTTCCATGCATGCCCTGCATTGATAGATCACACCTCCTCTACATGCCCATGCGTATCCCTCACAATAAGAACAAGCTATCCCGCGACAAAAGCATTAGTTGTCTGATGATTGCCTTAGCATTTAGCTACGTGCATGAAACGCAGCGTTACAACGTATGTTTCTATAATTGGTGAAACCATTCTTTTTGACCTTTGTGGTTACGCTCCGCCCCTGTGGTGTTGAGCACTGTTGAAACCTGGGTATACCCACTTATGTGAATTTGCTCCTCTTTGCAGTAGAGCACTCTTTACTTCAGGTTGCTACCAAAGGAATGGACAAACCAACACGGATCGACCTGGGATATTCGCTGAAGAATATACCCATACCGCCCAACAACGCGTATACGGCTAGGCTGATTGAGAAAACGGAGAGTCTGATCAAGAGGATGCGCTGGAAGGCGCACTTCTTCCTCCATGGCGGCGACAACAGCACCCAACCAGCGGAGAAGTTTGGATTCAAAACGAGAACGTGCCCACCTCAGCTGGACGAACTAAAACCGTTCGAGGGTGATTTGCTGCGAATGGTCGGAGACATCAACTTCAGGAGGGTTACAGACGAGTTCCAAGACACGCTTAGGAAGGACATCGAGGACATGAAGGGTAGTGAGCAGCTGATCATCCCAGTGGACAAAACCAGAAACTTATACAAAATGCCGAAGGACAAGTACCAGAAGCTGCTCACCGAAAACGTGACTAGGCACTACCAATCAGCACCAGAGGGAGCCTACAATGAAATAAACACGGAGGCCAGAGAAATCGCCACAGACCGAGACGTCGCAGACAGGATGGATGTCCTCGCAAAGTCAGGTGCATTTCTCACACTCAAGGACCACAAAGAGAATTTCACTCAAGCCCTCCCATGCCGGCTCATAAACCCCGCTAAAACAGAGGTTGGCGTCATCAGCAAGGCGATTCTCGAGCGCATCATCCGGGCAGTTCAGAGCCACACCAAGACCAACCTGTGGAAAAACTCTGCTGAGGTGATCCAGTGGTTCAAGGGAATACAGGACAAGGAGCATTACTCGTTTGTCTGCTTCGACATAGTCGAGTTTTACCCGTCCATCTCGGAGCAGCTACTGAAAACGGCTCTCGAGTTCGCCGCCCAATTCACTCCCATTCCCCAGTGCGACATCGACGTAATTCTCCACGCACGAAAGTCGCTGCTATTTGCCAATGGCAAGGTGTGGGCCAAGAAAGACAGGCAGAGCCTATTCGATGTGACGATGGGAAGTTTTGATGGGGCAGAGGTGTGCCAACTAGTGGGAGCGTTCCTGACCAAACGACTCGCGGATATGTATGATCCGGCTAGTGTCGGGCTGTACCGCGACGACGGACTGGCCGTGCTCAGGACTACTACGGGACACGAGGCGGACTCCATCCGCAAGGCAATCACGAAGCTATTCAAAGACGTTGGCCTACGAATAACCATCAGTACCAACCAAAGGACAGTGGACTTCCTCGACGTCACCTTTGATCTAGCCAGCGGCCGCTACCACCCATACCGCAAACCCAATGACGCACCCAGATACATACACACCAAGTCGAATCACCCGCCGAACATACTCCGGAATCTACCTGCAATGATCAATAGGCGGGTGTCCGACATCTCGTGCGACGAGGAGGCATTCACCAACGCGGCACCCGCATACAGAGCTGCGCTATCTGCCAGCGGATTTCCGGAGGCCATGGTGTTCGACGGCGGTGGGCCTACCAAGAAGAAGAACAAGCGGAGGAGAAACATAACATGGTACAACCCACCATACAGCAAATCTGTATCCACCAACATCGGCCAGAGGTTTTTCAAACTAGTCAGCAAACATTTCCCTGCCGCGTCGCCACTACACAAGATCTTCAACAGAAACACATTGAAGCTGAGCTACTCCTGCATGCCCAACATGTCCTACCTGATGAAGGGACATAACCAAAAGGTACTAACGCCTGGTGAAGAGAGATCTGCGGCAGGGTGCAACTGCCGAGCCAAGCCATCATGCCCTTTGGGCGGCGGATGCTTGGAGGGGGAAGTGGTGTACCAGGCCTCCGTCACAACTCCAAGCACCGGCGAGGAAAGGCAATACATCGCCCTGTGCGAGACGCCCTTCAAGGTGCGCTATGGCAACCATCTAACCAGCATGAGGCATGAAAAGTACCGTACCAAGACCGAGCTATCCAAGCACACATGGGCGCTGGCTGACCAAGGTGAGGAATACAGCATCAAATGGGCAGTCATAAATCGGGCCAAGTCCTACAGCAACATATCCAAAAGGTGCTGCTTGTGTTTAGCAGAAAAGTTGCGCATCATTACCTTCAAGACGCCTCACACTCTGCTCAACAAGAGGTCGGAGTTGGTATCAAAGTGCAGACACCAAAACAAGTTCTACCTCTCCACCTACTCTGCCGTGACATAGCCACCGCGTGCTACCACTATCACCGCCACATCCTCTGAATACCCGCAGCTGTTGAATGTGGACACCACAGTGTGCTTCCACCGCCACACATCACACCCTCTGCCCAGTGCCCCCATGGCTTACCCTTGTCCTGCCTGGTGGTTTCTCCGCCTCTGCACGCTTCATGCATAGTTCGCGCCTACTGCGCATGCCCATCCAGTGATGTAATTATTATCACTCGCTCTTTCCATGCATGCCCTGCATTGATAGCTCACACCTCCTCTACATGCCCATGCGTATCCCTCACAATAAGAACAAGCTATCCCGCGACAAAAGCATTAGTTGTCTGATGATTGCCTTAGCATTTAGCTATGTGCATGAAACGCAGCGTTACAACGTATGTTTCTATAATTGGTGAAACCATTCTTTTTGACCTTTATGTATGTATGTATGTATGTATGTACCGATTGGCGTACAAGGATGTGTGGACTTCGATCTAACCGGCTGGCTGGCACTCAGTCTTTATGCCCCTTTTCTTTTCCATTATATCAAGCACAACAATGAGTGCTGTGAGGATGTATGGCTATAGTGAATGGCTAGAGCGGAGTCTTCGTGCATATTGGGAGCGGAGTCTCTGCGCATATTTACCATGTACTCTCTTTTAGACTGTTTTATTAGACAGTTATTATTAGTGTAAATTTTAACTTGCAACTGAGGATGCAGTGTGGCTTGTCGGAACAATAAAATGAAGTTTTAAATTAGCTGTTTCCATCCATACAATAAATGAAGAAATACGCGAGAAGACTGCATCGGATAGAATTACTCTCTACTAAAATCCCAAGTACTCTGTGCGGTTTACATAGTTTGCAAACACAAATTAAAGTTCCTTCATCACGTTGATCATCCTGAAAATACTTTAAAAAAAAGTAGAATTTGAGCAATGACTCCAATATGTGACAATCGTACGTCGAACACCGGCAATGGCGGCCGTTAGCAGCCACAGTGGAATGCAGCATATGATACCGGATGTCGCAACATCAGGTGTTATACTGGTTGGCACGGCTGTTTCAAGACTTCGTAATTTCATATACGCAGGTAGATGTGACTGAGCACCGTACTGATGCCGACCTTCCTCGGTATCTTCTTCCACATATTAAATGACTGGCACAATACTCCCAAGCAATGGCACCAGAACCCTAGTTAAGTACAACTTGCCGATTCTTTGATTTCCCCAATGCTGACATCCGTCAGTGCTAGACTGCCTTGAATGGAACAACGGGGATTGTACAAACACCTGCACATACACCTGAAACACACACACACACACACACATACACACACACGTCACACACACACACACACACACACACACACATGCACACACATGCACACACACACACACACACATGCACACACACACACACATGCACATATAAACACATGCGTGCATGCACACGCACATGCACACACACACACGTCACACACACACACACAGTCATAAACAACATTGTGGAAAGGGCTATATGAACAAATGTTCAATTAGCTGCCAGTACATGCAGAGGCCAGGGTGACTCACGTTATTACTTCAAGTAGTTGACTTGTGAAAGCCCACCAACACAAATTACAATACTGAAAAAGGAGCGTCATTAGACAAGACATCATCTGCCATTGTTACGTATCAATGCAATCTAACGCATTCATCCAACTTTACCGAAGTAAGTTTGGATTCTTACCATCTCTTCACATTCACGATGTTGTCAAGTAGAGGTCACTCCTTCCTTTCTTCAGCTTCTCCACTAGCAGTATTGGTAGCAGTTTGTCTCACCGGTGCCGGGGAATCATCAGCATGGTTTGCTGCACCTGAATGTGATTCTCCCTGAAAGAACAGTAGAGGGCCATGTACTTGTATTAGAAACACATTGTGAATTATAGACGATGATTCAGAGAGTTTGCCCAAACATATACTATGCCTCTCCCGAATTCTGCACACCTTTGCTTAAGAAGAACACTACCGGCCTTACAGATCGAACTGCAGGAGTAACTTATGCACATCTCTATCAAATTACTATGAGTATGACCGTACATGTACATAGTTCCTTCTCAGACTGCTATACTGGCCATTGCATGCAGTTACTTTCGGGATTTATCCTGACGGTGGGGAGTAGGACATCTCACACAATCTATTGTAGCTAGCTAGAACCCTAAGTCCCTGTCAGTGAGAACATTTTACGTGAATGCACAGCCATGGCAAACTGTTGGCCTGCAGTGGACATGTATGTTGCAAACCTGAGTAACTTGAGCCATGGCTTTCACTAAACATTCTGTGTAACCAAGGGTGCATGTATATTCACAAGCATCAGAGCACTCATGATACCTGCATGCCAGGTGGAGATGGAGCATCATCTTCGAAATAGAGGTTCCCAAGGCGTGCTGTCCTTGTTTCCGCCTCCTCCGCACAGTCACTGTCTCCAGCCGTGTCCAAAATCAAGGCAGTGGGTGAAGCAGCCCTGCTACTGTCACTGGAGAACCCTTCCCAGGGAACACACTTTGACTCGTAATCCGTCACTTTCTTGATATGCTCAACAGGATGGATGCTATCGGTCTCTGCATCTGCTTCATGGTCCTTGCCTTCATCACCAAAACCGATGGGCACCGTAGCTGCGGTTGCTAGGAGTCTCCGACTACTGTTGCCAACTGAGTCCTCTCCTCCTGTGTGCCTTCCGCCCATCTGTTCAGACTCGTTCTCGTTTGCGTCATGTTCATTCGGAATGCTCATGGCGGCGTGCACCGGCTGTGGCTTGCGGCGTACTAGTATGTCGACCACCTCGCGATCATCCCTGCGCACTTGTGACAAGTACGGGGCTTTGTTTAGCTTCTGCTGGGCTGATGTCAGATAGTACTTGGAAACACTCAGCTGGGATTCAAGCTGCAGGGAAAAATGAGGCCAAGCAGACACATACAAAAACTGTGTTGGTACATGCCCAGTCTGCTGGAGACAGAGATCAAAGAAAATCAATAATTTGGTGGCTTCACTCACCTTGTCAACAAGTGCTTGCTTGACATCCAGGCACTGGCGAAGATCTGATATTTCGAATACTTGCCGCTGGACATGATGTTGCATGTCGTTGTAAGCCCGGTCCAACTCAGCAATGCGTGCTTGATAATCTTTCAATGAACTAAATACGCAAACACAGGCCAACAAAATGATATCGTACGTACACGTATGTCAGCCCTGCTGGACTCTCTTGAAGGTGATTCTGTGTCTACCGAATCTTATCCGAAGAAGACAATCATTTTTCTGTGATACCAGTGAAGTCGTGTCTGCATACCTGGAAGCACAGAGCTGTGAGGAGAACTCATGAAAGTAATCCATTTGCATGTAGTTCAAGGTGAAGAAAGCTTTACCTACGCAGCTGGCTCTCCTCTCTAAGTTATTAACCTCTCAGTTAACTACACGTACTCTTGATCTCTAATGTAGATCTGATGTCTCTCAGGTCAACTTCTCGCTTATCTCATCAAATCAAAAAATTCAAGGGTGGCGTGTGACTGAGTTTTCAGCATCCGTAGGAACACCACTACCCTGCAGAGATCTAAGGCACAGATACAGCTCCTAAAGCGGTGGGAGGTGAGTTGATCAAACCCACCAACAAAGTGGTAAAAGACCAAAAATCCAATTCGCTGCATCTACGTTTCCCTGCGTGCCAGGCCACGATTTCCCAATTAACTGTGGGTCGCAGCACGGCTGGAAAAAATCCTTCCGCTTGCGAGCCAGCATGACTTGAACCTTGTGCCCTCTGCTTCCCAAGTAGTGCCCAGGTGGTTGGGATATGAAGCCATGCACAGTACGGGTACACTCCTACCTGCTCTTCTTTTGCAACTGTAGATCCTTTGCAGCGCATTGGTCTTCCAAGTAGATACAGTAAGCCTTCAAATCTGGAAAGTTGCTGTCCAGTAGCATCTCACCAGCTCTGGTAAAGGAGCAGACGCAGAAAGGCGCAGAAATACAGATGGGTAATACAGAATAGCTTGTTGGTACTGTGTGTAAAATCATGGCCAGGAGCCATGATTACCTACTAGCATGAGTAGACTGAATTCTAATCTAATGATTTAGTATGTGTCTGACACAATGATCGATGCAGGGTATTGTGCACCCTACTTCCGAACAAGATTATGCATGTGTCTCAGACCCATACAGAACCGCATGTGAATACCCATTGCAACATACATGAGTTACTTTGAACCCGTGCCATTAGTGGGATATGATTCACAGATCAACGTTAGTGGCCGCGGTCGGAAAGCATTGCAATCGACAATGCCCAATGCATCAGCAAAAGGAAACATCATCCCGAGGCAGGGAGGGTAAATGCGCACACATCAACAGCTGTGTAGTAAATACTAGTAATAGAAAATAATTGCATGGTAAAAGATCCTTGACTATAAAAGCTATTCTCCATTCTGTTTTTTTGTCCCCAGAGTTTAAAGCTATATTACTCGAATAAATTTTGTCTGATGATGGCGCAAGCGTGAAACTCTGAGTTGCAATATAATTATGTTCCACCTCACTTGTAAAGCTATACTGCGAAGGGTTTCCCCAGAGGATCGACGTAATTGGCTGCATACTTGATACTGACACCTTACCCATCATGATACTTGCCAACTTGTCTGGCTGTCTGCTCTTCATTGTCACGATCACCACTACGCAGCGAGCTATTCGTCAGGTCCGTCTGGTCAGCCTCGTGACCACGCATTGCGCGTGCACCGCTTTTGTTGATCTCCTCCTGGTCTGAGAGCCTTGCTAGAGGCGGCGGACCAAGTGTCCTGATACGCTTTGGACTCCCTGTCGTAGTGCCTATGAACACACACACAAATTTAATGAAAAATGGGATTCCTGTCCACACAGAATTGCATTCGGCATACAACTCAAAGTATACAGTAAACACATGCCACGGGTCACACGAGAGAACATCTGATATCAAACTCCAAGCAAATAAGTCACGGTTTGTGTGCGACTTGGTAAAAACGAGTACTCCACCACCCTTCATGCTCAAGGTGCAAATGAAGCCACTAAAGCGTTGAGAGTTGAGTAGATCATAAAGTTCAAGTAAGTTATAGCATAATTCTGTCTCAGTTCCAGCAGAAAAAAGGAATTCAGGTTCTTCAAAGATGGCGGGCTAAAGAATAGTCAAGCTGGTAAAGAGAAACGACACGGACCGAAACACTGCCAAATAATAAGTTTTCAGCGATTTTCTTTGTTGGAGCGGATGCGTCGACCACGTATCAACACAGAGTTAAAGTTTAAAAAAATGCTAGAATGTAATAGCATGTGGATACCCTACATTTTGAAACCATGACCAGTCCGCATTCGGAAACAGCACCGGCTACCGGAACAAAATAATTACCGTATGTCCGCACCTTTAAACCCATGGAATTATATTCGATTATAAAGCCAGTCTCAGTTATAAAGCCATGGGCTTAATAAACGAAATGACATTTGAAGTATATTTTTCAAAAATGAAGGAATAAGTACTATGCTAACAAACTTACAGCCCAGCAGAAAGGGTGAACAAGTAGATTTAGATTACAATTTCTGTGTGGACTTTGACTTTTATGGCATGGCGTAGTGGGCGAGTCATTTTGCATCTAAAATACCTAGGAAAGCAGCGGTGTTTCAAATATAAGGCCATGGCTTTAAAGGCGCTGACATACGGTATAAGAATCTAGGCGCGCTCTTTTTCATCAAATATGTACATTCCATTAGCCCAAGGTCTCCTCAATGTGACCTAGCTTATGCAGTACTCAAGTCAAAACACATCGCGTGGGGTGTTATAAAAAAAAAATAAAAAACCATAAATTCAGACAAGGGCACCGCCATATCAGTCGCTAAACTGTGCATTTGAAGGTCTAGTTTCTGATAGGCATTGAGCTTCCTCATAACACTAATATAATAATAACATCTATTTCCTACTGTTGGTGGGATATCATACTGCTCACTAACCTCCATGAAATGCCGGGAAGTCTTCAGTCCTATGGAGTCAATTCACTGTGACCTCAAGGGACAGTCAGATTTTCCCCGCTCCAGTCAAACCCTACATCTATGGGTCAGATGATGTCGGCCACATTAGATTTGCTGTCACATGCCTTGATCATTTTCTGCACAAATTTAGTTGCATGACAAAGATGTGAAACCATTCTATTGCGGATAGCTTTTTGTTACCTAATTGACCAAGGCTAATATTCGAGATCACTTACCAGATTCTCCTTGGCCTTCCGGCTTCCGATAAGGCTGGAATGCCGAGTGCTTTCTCTTCTTACGGTTCCCTTGCTGGGACTCCGACTGGCCAGCGTTGTCACCTGCAGCAGCCTCACCGCTGTCTGCTGCTCCTTGAGCTTCTGACGGATCAGACTGAGCATCGAGTGGCGAGCCTTCGCTGCGCCCCGTTCGGCCATGCGTCTGCCAGCCGCGCGGACGTTGCTTTCTAGAAGGACGCTTGGCGCGGCAGTTCAACAGTACCCGCAATGGTGGCGTCGTGCATATCACCTCTCTCAAGTCATGCCTCTCCAGCTCAGTGGCGAGGGAATCCAAGAAGCCAATCAAGTTGCACGACTGTGCACGCCACCACAGAACAGAAAAGAGGAGGATACAGAATAAGTACTGGAAAACTAAACATGTAGATGATCATGGTATAGCTGTAAGGTGGGAGACACATGGAGAAATCCTAGCCCCGGCTACCCTAGACACCCCACCACCACTCCAAACACACATACTAACAGTTAGTAGGCACATGCCCATGCATAACCAGAGCCGGTGCAGGACAGCCGTGGCGAGTTACCGAGCATAACCACCCATGCACACGCACACTCAAACATATGTGCATGCAGCGCATACGGACATTCTCTATTGCATTGGCAGCAGCAGCAGCAGCAGCAGCAGCAGTAAATGGGTACGGTGAAATCATCACTTACACGATAAGACCAATACAGGTTGTAGTCCATCTGCTGAATGAGACTTTCACAGCGTCGACATAAGTCCACGTCCTCAGCATGTACCACAATAACATCAGGTGGTTGGCGTGGAAACGATAGCTGGAGTATAATATGAAGGGTTACACTGCTCACTGATCCTGGACCAAAACACAGGAACGTTCATGCGAGACATCAGTAAAGTTTGCACGTCCGCCTTACCACCAGCTACACAATTGTGTTGAGGAACAACAACAACAACAACAACAACAACAACAACAACAACAACAACAACAACAACACTGTTGTTGTTGTTGTTGTTGTTGTTGAACAACAACAACAACAACAGCAGCAGCAGCAGCAGCAGCAGCAGCAGCAACAGCAGCAGCAGCAGCAGCAGCAGCAGCAGCAGCAGCAGCAGCAGCAGCAGCAGCAGCAACAACAACAACAACAACAACAACAACAACAACAACAACAACAACAACAACAACAACACTTATAATATTATTATTATTATATTATACACGTAGATCATGTCCATGATGCCTTTCCTCTGCGCAGGTCCACCGCACTATTGTTTTTAAGATTAACATCATTATTACTTCTGCATATGCATTACATACTATGATCATGCTGGCTTCATCCCTTATCTCCTAAGCTACCCCCCCCCCCCCCCCGGTGCGTCTGCCCAGTGTTGACTCCGAGACCCACGGTCGGACGAGCTGCCCAGGCCTCACCACCACTGCCGTTTCCGTGCTGCCTTCTCGATACATACGTATGTACACTGTTATTATCATGTGCACATTCACATGTCTGAAGGTTTGTGGTTTTTCAATAAAAAAAAACAAAAACAAAAACAACAACAACAACAACAACAACAACAGCTGGCTTTAACAGGAAATTTCGCATGCAGTGCATGCTGATGATGTGTAGACTTCCCAAACCGAATATGCCAATATGGGGCAGTTGTAGGGGTGCCAGGATGTATAGAGTGCATCATGAGATTCATAACTTCTCGCAAGTGATTAAAAAAACTGGTATCATCCCCAAAGGGAAGTGGTCTGCTCCCCGTGTTGTGGCTCACGTCTCCCATCAGCCTGGACAGCACTTTTTTTTAAAAGATTGGTGGCTACCACCCAAGCACAAGTAAACGGCACTGATGAAGCTCTCTATTCAATCTTGCAGGAAAGCAGCACTCCCAGCGGAATGCAACACGTATACTTCAGCCTTTAAAAGCCTATGATTATAATCTTTAGCCTTTAAGACAACTAGTCGGGTGCAGAGCCAAGGATTAATTTATCCCCTTCCTTGCAAGGTCCTCATTTCTTCTTTAATATAATGTATGTATTTTATGCTTCTAGAGTTGCACGCTTCCAGTGGTTCCTGGTGAGAAGAGCCAGGCCCATCGAAGGGATGACATGTTTAGCTATTCCTACTCGGTTTGTCTTCTTGCCAGGATGTGGTTTCTGTCAAAGGAGGCACGCATGCATGTCTTAGGTGTTCCTGTTTTATTATTATTTTTATTTTTATTATTATTCCACAATCACGATGACATAGTGCCAATAAGCATGTGATGCGGGCGATTTTAAGCAGCCATGGTGGGGAAATCCTATAATTATACATGTAGGTAGGTCGCAATAGGTAGGTACACAAGTGAATGTAAGAGAAGGTTTTCAAACCAGGTATTTCCATGGATGTCAACACTGATATTTATGTGCCGACAGTGCGTCTTGAAAATCAGGCTTGCATTCAAACAGGATTCTACTAGGAGGCTCGTGTTCATACGAAACACTACAGTACATGTCTCTCTGTGTCCACACGTGTACATGTGTGAAATCAGACATGTTTCAAATGTTTCAACTGCACACAACCCTTTCTCAATATTCACAGCCTCCACTGTAGCCATCCAGTATATCCATACATCTCCGCAACACTCTCCAAGCGGTCTCTGGGCTATGCCAATTCCCAATTTTAATGTATTTCATCGATTGGTGCAGCCCAGAGACCGCTTGGAGAGTGTTGGGAGGGTGCATGGCACACAACCCTGATACCTCTTTTAGGCTGCCCCCCCCCCCCCCACCCGGACCCTATGTTGGTTGTTACTCGTGTCTTACCACAATAGATCACGTGAAACGTTCCCTCCAGAGTGATGGGCTCTCCACTTTCACCAACTGCCGACACACAGGATCAAGGAAAGAAGAATAATGCTCTCTCTCTCTCATACTGTTCATAGTCGCATCCTCTTTACACGTTCTCTCAATTCTTCATCCTCCTCACTGTGACCATATTAATTTTATATGCAATCTCGTGGCTTGACACTTAGTCTCAACGCACACCAACTGAAATGTCTCCCCGCTGCAAAAAAAACATCCTTAGTCTCCTCACCAATGTTCTGGGTTTTGCCCACCATTCGGCATTCGCCTCAGATTAGGGTCAACATTAAAAAGGTTGCATTCAGTAGAATTCTGATAAGACGCACCCCATGGTGAACAGGAAAGTGTACTGAGTATCCGGGGCATTTCTTATCTGAACAGGGGCATAGCTGGTCCCCCTTTTAGGAGGGGGGGGGGGGGTGCACAGCCACATATGTGTAGGATGGCTGGTGCATGTCATTCATCGTCATTATATGAATGCTGAACCTACGTTGACATTTTAGGGGTGCCGCCTTGTCTTGCTCGCTCTTTCCTCAGTTTACAGCAGAAATGAATAGCCTTTGTCACTTGCAAACATGCATAATGGAATGCAATAAAGTACTGCTGACCCCCCCCCCCTTCCCACCTACTCTAACTTCCGTAACTTGTCAATCGCCTATTCGTGAAGCGACTTTGGCACACATGGCAACATACGGTCCCCCCCCCCCCCTTGCCGTAAAACCAACCCAGAAGCAACACAGTGTATCGGAAGAGGATGAGCAGTATTTGCGGGCGTGGTGGGAGGGATCAGCTTCAATTAAGCTGATAATCATCGGCAAATGAAGTTTTCGCTGGGATCCTGTGCTGCTACAAGTTATCTTTATGGTTCAATGTCCAACAAGGATGCGGACTACTCACCATTTTCTAGGTTGAACTGTGCTTTTGCTATCTCTATTGCATCGTGCAATCCCGCCTGCAAATGAACACAGTGCATGTGACACGTTCATACGCATGCCCACATGCATATATGCACACATGCACATGCATTCACAGGCACACACACACACACACACACACACACACACACACACACACACACACGTACATGAGCGCACACACACACGCACACACACACACACACACACACACACACACACACACACACACACACACACACACACACACACACACACACACATGCATCCACTCATACTGATGTTCATGTACATGTAGGTGGTCTGGTGAGGAGAAAAATACTGCATGCAAGCTTATAAATAACTGGTTAATGAAATCCGGTACCAGGAGAGAATGCAACACTGGACTTTTTCTGTAGTCGCATTGTCCACGTTGCTCACCCAAAAGATAGTGCATGATCACAGGAATTACAAAACAGCATGCGTACCCAACACCCGCAGTCATAGTAAAACATTGTTTTGGCAAGCCTGAAAAAGGAGGAGCTGGGGTGGCTGACCTTGTCCATGCAAGTTCAAATCTGTATTTCTGGTAAAGTACGCTGCTTGTCAGATTGCAACAGTAAACCCAACAGGCTGAAAGACCTCCTTACTGTCACACAAAACGCATGGGACCTGCGTGAGAAACTGAAGGAAAACCCAAAGTATGCAGAGCTCAATGCCTCCAAAACGTTCGGCTGCACATGAGTGTGTGCATATCACTGGAATGCAACACTATACACATAATGGGTTATGGCAGGCATTTGACAGTAATATCTTACCTGCGCCTCCTGCAACCGTAGCATCTCGGAATGCTGCTCCTGCGTAATGCCCGTATGCGACCACCCAACTTGCACCTGCCCCATGCTCTGCCCTGCCCAGGGCATTGCGCCCTGCCCCGGCGCATGGGAAACACGGCCCATTGCCCAGCCATGGCCAGAGGCTTGCATACCACCACCCGATACCATCTGTTGCTGCTGCTGCTGCTGCTGCTGCTGCTGCTGCTGCCAGTGCACCTGGTCAGAGGTCTGAGAAGTAGTCTGGCCATAGTCTGCAAACGTTGGCACTGGATTGGGAGAATAGTACAGGTGCAGTGAGCATCATCAACACCACAGCGACGCGTCAAGATGTATTCGAACTGATATGGTCATGTAACTGCTGATATAGAACAACATACTAATCAAAACTTCAGATGAAGCATACTTATACTTACAAGTAGGTCTACCACTAGTCTACAGTAAATATACAACATTTCTGCGCTGCAACACTTTCTGCACTTCACACACGGATTTTGACATTTCGGCAGCGATTTATTTTCGGCACGGGGTTAATTAATACTAGTACTTTGTAAATCTCCAAAGCCGCTGTGAGAATTTGATCAGGGTTTTAATTTCGGCGTTTTAGTTCGATGCCGACTATAGCCGAAAATCAATACTGTAGTTGCCGAAATGTTGTGTCCTGTCAACTTTGCGTATAATGACACTCGGCGTAGCATCAGAAAAGTGTCCTTATTCGCGAAGTGTCCTTATACCCGAAGTCTCATTATACGTGTTACAGTTGGATGGGACTTTGCTCTGGGCAAGGAAATTCTGCCGTTATTCGCGAATTGTCGTTATATCCGCAGTCGTTCATAGCCAAGTTGACTGTGTTCACAGTGCTACTTCATAGATAGGCACCATCATAGATCATACACTGGTGCATGATTGATGGTGTTTGCATGGTCCAGGCGTTTGGTACTTTGATACTGGGTGAAACCTGGGGCTGCAGACTAGCACAGGGACACATCTGCATCTGTCCACAGACCTAGTGCACAAAGACTCTACTTGAAAATCATTGGGCGTGACGCACAGCAGTTTACACTGCACATGTACACATTATGAGATTATGAGATTTTTGCATTAGCGCAAGTCACATGAGGTACACTGGTTCCACTTGGATGCATTTTTCTATTGAAACTGAATAGCCCAGCTATCATTGATTTGTGGCGAAACCAAAAGCCTTTTTCTGCTGTACCGGTAGAGGGTCTAGCTATAGTACCATGGACGATCTACAATAATCTTTGTGCTGAATGACTACTGTATCAGTGTATGTACATGATGTAGCCAAGTCCAAGACTCAAGACTAGAGTATCAACGCCCCCTATCAACAACACGTGGATCTACGCCGCGTAGGTCCGCGCCGCGTAGCCTTGCTATCGACACTGCACTGATGCACTGATGCAGTGATGGCATGAGTGATGCACGATGACAATGATGTAGTATACAGTGTACTGCGGCAGTGCAGTGCATGCATGCAGGGCATTGCAAGTGGCACGTGTGGTGACCAGCAGTTGGACGCGTGCTTGTCAGCAGCCACCAAGCTGCTTGGCAGCAGCACTGCCAACAGCAGCGGCCTCCTGTTCCTTTTCGCCTGGGTGGAAACACAAAGAAAAAGAGAAAGACATTCGGTTGCTACTTACTTGCTGCCGTCACCGGACATGGCTTGATGGGCGCTTGCCCAGTGGTGCGCTGTGCCAGCACGGGTATCATGGCTCGCTTTCTACGATTTGCGGCAGCAGTCTCCGTTGGCGGCACGGCAATGCGAAAGATGCGGCAGTCGTCTCGATCCACATTCTCATCCATTATCTCCACGAACACGTGTTTCATGGTGTTCAGAGCGCTCCGAAAGTTAATCTTCCAGCGCGACGGGTCCGGATCAGTTTCTTTGTATTTACCAGAGTTGATCGCCCATGCTTTGAACAGTGCTGCGTCCTTCTCCTGGATATAGTCATGCCGCTTCATGTGCTTCCAGGGCATGCGAAAAATCCGCTTGTCCCTGTCGATCCAGTGCAGTCCCTCGATTGTCTCCTCGTCGAGCAGTTGCTCCAGGAATGGTAGGAATAACTTCCTCTCCGTCTTCAGCTCAGGGGCGGAATAGAGAGAACCGGCCATGTTACCTGGTTGGCCGTGAAGACCGGTCATATACGACGGACCGGCCATCATACTCAAACTTGAGCCGGAGCCGTTCATACCGGGGACACAAGCACTATGCTGCACCATGGACGACGGCCCAAGGGGAGAGATGAAAGACGAGGCTGCTGCTCCAGTTGCTTGTGCAGGGGTTGGCAACACACTTCCATTCGATCCGGAAGAAGCATGGTTAATATAAGAGCTCAGCGGGTCCACGCTAGGGCACCGTTGCATGGCTCCTATGTCACTCTCACGCTCCATCTCAGTCGCTCCCCGAGCACAGATAGCAGCGGCGGCGGCAGCAGCAGCCTCATCGAATTCAAGGCCGAAGTTACAGGACTTTGCGCACGCAGCCTGCCGCTTTCGACCAGCTTGTGCAAGTACGAATACACGGATGCCTGGCTATTGAGGCTTTGTTCCGACACTTGCTTGTGTGTTCGAACACTACTACGGGGCTAGTCGGTCACTGTGCAAACCAAAACTAAAAGATTTTAGCTCCGTCTTGCTATTGACTTTCACTGTTGTTGACTTTCCTACTAGCAGTGCTAGAAAGTACAAGACAGTATAGCTGTTGAAGCAGAGCTGCTCGTACATCCAGCGCGCAGCTTGAAGACTGCCGGCCATTCTGCAACTGGTGACACCTGCGGGACACACGATGAGGTGCAGTTGTGGATTCGCAATAGCACCTCGCTCGGGCGCGATGCGTGGCCGTGGAGAGGAAGACAGCTGTAGTAGACATGCTGAACCTCCCTGCCACTGCCAGCCACGGGCTGGCAGTCTATTTTTCTCTCCATCACTCTCGTTGTTCTACAACTGGTAACGTTACTGTAGGCCGTTGGACATGCACACTTCAGTCTGAGGTTTTACGACTGTCAACCGAATGCTGTGCGTTCTAAAGAGTACAGCGCTGCTCAATGAAATCCAGTCGCATCAGTAAAGTTTGCGCCTTGCATTGTTCCACAGCCCAGTGTTCGCAAGTCTATGGCTGCGCAACGCCGGGCGAGTACGTGAGTGACGCGACTGGATTTCATTGCATTTCAACACTGTGCGCGAACAATTTCGTTAGTTGTCACCTTGCACGACCGCAAGTACGAGGCCCTTGGCCTGGTCCCCGGTTTTCGCGCTTGCAGTATTAGCGAGGTGGGCTCTGGTG
The DNA here is from genome assembly GCF_964019385.1 of Sycon ciliatum. Classification (NCBI taxonomy): domain Eukaryota; kingdom Metazoa; phylum Porifera; class Calcarea; order Leucosolenida; family Sycettidae; genus Sycon; species Sycon ciliatum. The sequence continues at coordinate 5,709,465 of NC_088644.1, forward strand.
GAATAGGAACAGAACTGATATCTCTGGAAACGATCGCGTAGGCCTTCGGCTCAGAAGGCCGCGTCCTTACTGGACATGAGACGAGGAGAAACTGAATGCCATGCCAGCATGTCGTAAGTAACATCGTTTGTAATCGCAGTCATCATGGTCATGAGTTAGTTGCGCTTGCAACCACAGTCACAGTCACAGGCGCTACGCACAGGCATGTGAGGCTTCATTGGATGGCGTTGTTGTCGACAACAGAGGGAGAGAGAGAGAGAGAGAGAGAGAGATAGGCCCAGGGCTGCGATCAATTCACTTGCCGAAACTTCAAACACGAAAACACAGCGAGCCGCCTTTGTGGTCCGATCTCACCATGCTCACAGTCAGAAGTCTTTGCTGTGACCTGTACTGTGAGCATGGTCATGACCTGTACTGTAGAGTGTAGTGTAGATCTACCATGTGTACGGGGGTGGCTTCGAAGCTTCGCACAGGCAATCAGTAAACTGTTTGAAAAAAATAATGACCATCAAGTAGATAACCATGGTGATGATATCTGATTGCCATACTTACCAAAACCTATTCAAATGTGAGATACCGCTTACTGGCACTCTGCTTAATTTACACACCGGCACACTACAATCATGGCCACATGGGCCAAGCAGGTACGGTACAGCTGAGACAGGAAGTCGCACTACTCACATGCACTAGTTGTCATGGTATTGGGTAGCTCGTGCAACTCTCGACTCAAATACAGGGTTCTACTTCTGGCCAAAGGGGGTGGGGGGGGGGGGGCGCAGCGCCCCCCCCCCCCCAGGCCCCTACTCATTTTCCGATTTTTGTGTTTTTCATACCATTCCACGAAAATGCAGTCGATTGTCAGTACTAGAGTGTTCTTTTTAGAGCCACATTTGTCTGGGGTGAAGTCAGGTGTTCGCCCCGTACGTTGCATTTCGCATTGAAAATTGTATTGTATTGTATTTGTATTGTATTTATTTAAAAGGATTCTCCAAAAGCAAATGGATGCTTATCACGGAAGTCTCCCACATAAATATCGCAAGAAAAATGGGGAAATGGGGGAGAGGAGAGTGGAAGATGAAGCATGGGTTACGGCTAGGCATATGCGGATAGTGCCGGCAGAAAAATTGGCAGAATTCGGTACTTTTTCTGGTAAGTTTCATGCATGTTTGGTATGTGGATAAAGAAATGGAGTAGAATTCGAGGAATTGCCCGCCATAAGGTTTGTATGGTTCTGCCAATTTTACTGCTTTTCGAGCAGAATCTGCCACCTTTTCGAGCATTATCCGCCGATGCTTAGTTACGGCAAGAGGGGGGGGGGGGGTTATACTCTTCGTTACGGGGTAACTGTTTTCCCTGCCCCCCCCCCTCCTACTATTTTGAACTGGCTAGAACCCTGAAATATCATGATTATTATGATTACTGCGCTCACACAGATCGAGTCACCCGCGGCCAAGTCAATAATTCCCTTTCTTTACCCATTGTGCAAGCTCAAGCTGGATACCAATCTATTTCATTCCTGCAAATTTACAGGCAGCCCAAGCGCCAGTGAACTGAGTGTCCTAAGATATTCATTGACGTGTTGAGTGTTAGGCATTTCCCAAATCGGCCGGCCGAACAATTCGCCGAAAACTGTGGTTTTGAAGAAGTCTTTTCGCCGAATATGCAATTTTGGGACGGAATTCGCCGAAAATCGATGTTTTTGTGCCTCAACAGCATGCAAATACAATCCCTGTAACCATTATACTGCGAAAGGTGACTGCGACTTAAGTCATTACCTAGATCGGCCAGCAGGAAAAGACCACGAAATCAATGGCGGTGAAGAAATCTCGGCTAGTTGAGCCTAACTTGCAAATTTCGCACTGAATTCGCCGAAAATGGATGTTTTAGTGCCTCCAAGTCTAAGCATGCAGGTAAATGTACTGTATTACAAGCGGTGCTGCTTTGAGCCGAATTCTGACTTTGGGGCTGATATTATGGCCGAATTTGGACATTCTCTTAGCCGATGGAAAAGCCGATTAGGCGAAAAAATCGGGCCGATTTGGGAAATGCCTATTGAGGGTCCATAGGCCATGCTCCACTTCAACGCAATCGCAAGATGAAGCAGCCTTCAGTGCCAAGAGGAGTAGTAAGCTTTCTATCTTCTCTTGGTGCCATATACACAATGTATGATAGCTGTTGTATTTACTTCACAAGCGAAACAGGTTTTCAGCATTTCAGCATTGCACTGGGACTGAGACTTGGAAAGTGATCAAGGAGTTGACAGGCATACAGGCGAATGCAGTTGATGTACGGAGTCAACAGTGCACAGTGAATTTTCGGCTAGTGTGTTTCTGTGGTAGGGATTGGCGGATAATGCTCGAAAAGGTGGCAGATTCTGCTCGAAAAGCAGTGAAATTGGCAGAACCATACAAACCTTATGGCGGGCAATTCCTCGAATTCTGCTCCATTTCTTTATCCACATACCAAACATGCATGAAACTTACCAGAAAAAGTACCGAATTCTGCCAATTTTTCTGCCGGCATTATCCGCATATGCCTACTCTGTGGTATAGCGGACTGAAGAATAGGAAACGTGTTTCGCAATATTTATACAATGTTATTGTACATAGTATATACCCATTTCATTTTTGCCTCTCTCTCTCTCTCTCATCCCCTCTGTCGTTCACATACACTTGTTTATAAAAGGAGGCGAAACCGCCTGTTTGTGGAGCAACGCTAATTAAATACACTTCAACAACGTTAGCCCGCACACAAATGCTCGTACACGTGGCCAGGATACAGCTGCCTTAGTATTACCTACTGAGTACTGTACATATTGGGTATGGACTGCGCTCAGTTTCTTTTCTGGCGGCAAGTCGGTGGAACACTCTTCCTCCAAATTGTCGTCAGGCACAATCTGCTGGTACTTTTGCTCACCTCACAAAGATTCACCTAGGGTTCCCTGTAACAAGGCCATGCCTGTTGGGACTCCCCTAGTCAAATAATAGATACTACTACTACTACTACAGTACTACTACTAACAACAACGATTCGAGACACATTGTTTGAAAGTCGTGGAAGATCCAGTTCGCCCTGTGTACTGCTACCCCTTGAGGCTTTGGGGCTCTGCCCGCGGTTTCTTCTCGGGATTCTCACCTACATGTACCCGGTACATGTACTTCAGATCTGTCATGTTTCCAGAATTGATGTACATGTACAATCATGTGCATATATGCACAGTAAAACCTCGCTAAGAAGAACACTGATAAAACAAACTTTCGCTTTTAAGAAGAACTAGTATTTGTAACTCTATTCACTGGGTATAAGATAGTATGGATAAGAAGAACTCCCGTTATTGCGAACAAATCCCGTCGGTCCCTTGGTGTTCGTCCTAAAGATGTTTGACTGTACGCTTAGTAAGTTAGTTAGTACCCGTATCAGTTGCTCAGGAACAACGGCTACAGAGCTAGAGGCTGTTCAACTGTGCTGCTCGGGCAAGCTGCAAGTCTCCACCGACGACCTGCTCAGTGCATGCTCACTGCTCACACCTACTGAATTGAATGAATCATTGAATGACTTATTATGTATTTACTTGTGATCTAAAGGTTTCTGTGAACTATTTTAAAAACTAATAATTACGTGTACGGTGTACGGTGTACATGTTGTAGTAGATTCGTTGTTTCATTTGGTGCTGTTGAGTGTTGGCATGATGCAAGTAGCACGCTATTTCAGCCCTTGTTTTACTGTCCTTCCGTCAACCTGCACTCCTGGAGGTCGAAGCAACTAATACTTGCTTCCCAGTGGGTCCACTGCTATGAGGCTTATGCCTAATCTTTATAACGTTACTAGCATCACCCCAGGCCAGCGTTGCCTGGCCGAATGTGGCATGCGATATGCGGGTGAAGCAAGTACATGAACAGCACACGTGCTCAGCACACGTGCTCAGCACGTGGTGGTGGCCAGACCGCTGAAGTCCTGGTGAGGGAGGTTCTTCATGGTTGGAAGGAGAAGGAGGGACGTCTGTTACGCCTTCGGGAGGCTGGTCAGGGTTGTCCATCACCTGGTGGCGGATGAAGCGGCTCAAAAAATTCATAAACTTACGAACAAAAGTGCGATGCGCTCTTCACTGCAGATCAGATGCAGAGTGCAGTCAGTGCTGATCTTTTGTATCCTTTTGACGTTTTGTTGCAGATGTTTCTATTTGCAGAGAACGGTTCACGTGGTCCGCAGCGCTTGTGCGGCTGCTAGTGCCTAGGCTAGGCTAGGCTAGGTACTAGGTGGCTACATGATTCGCACGCTTCGCGTGCTCAGTGCTTCTGCGCGCGGCTGCTACTGCTACTCGTAGTCTCGTACTGATCGTGTCTGCATTACCACCTTCAGCACGTGGTGGTGGCTACACGATTCGAACGCTTCGCGTGCTCAGTGCTTCTGTGGCTGCTTCCGCTAGCTACACGATTCGCACGCTTCGCGTGCTCAGTGCTTCTGCGGCCGCTAGCTACACTGTGCTACACTGTTCGCGCGCACGCTTCGCGTGCTCAGGGCAGCGCTGCTCCGCAGCGCTTCAGCGTGACATACACACACACGTCACAGGTGCCTCTTCTTTATAAGGAGCGTGACACACACACACACACACACACACACACACAGACACACGTCACAGGTGCCTCTTCTTTATAAGTAAAGATACAACACAACAGCACAACTAGTTTTTTTAGTGGCAGAGATATGTTTTTTTTTTTCGTATTTTGGCACCTATGATCAGGGGATGGCCCACGCCTGGTAAAAAAAAAGTAAGTAATTAAAGAGAAAATTAAAAATAAGAGGTACTGTGTTCCGGCTCTCCGCCCTCTCCGCGAACATAAGAGAACTAGAGGAGAACAAACAAACACAAGAAGCAAGAATGACACGAAAAGCAGAAATTATGAGAACATGGTATAAATGAGCACGGCCATCAACCTCAACAGGGGATAGCCGCCTCGGCAACAACAAGAGCAGCTGAGTCCGCGGCAAATACCTGTGCATAGAGCCGCCTAGCACCCCTCAGGCACATCACACTGGATCGGACCAAGGCAAAGCTGATTTGACACCGGATCGAAGCCATCACGGCACTGTAGGCCTCTCCCGTCTTGTCGGCGATGAGGGACGCTATCCTCTTGTACAGAGAGGTGGCAGATTTCCCCATGCCTCCCGTAGTGGAGAACACTGCGGGAACAAAGCTGGAGTGTTCCACTTCTTGGATTCTCTGCTCATAGGCACGGCGCTTGGCTTTTTCGTGACGGGTGTAGCTAGCAGCAAGTGAGTTGAGGCGATTCGAGGACGCAAAAGGGTTAAACACCCGGACATCAATGTAGGTGCGCTCGAACCGCCCTCCCCAAATACCACTAGCCACCACGTCAAGGCGGGCTTGGTCGTCGCCCACAGCAGTACGGTACCGGAGCTGCTCTCCAGTGAGTGGCTGCAAATGTGGCTCAATAGCCACCTGGTGGCCAACACGCTTCGCAAGGCGAGCTGTCACGTCGCGTACCTCGTTGTGGCGGAGGGTTGGGAAACCGCGTAACGGGCAGGAGAGGGCATGGCTGACGGTGAACTGCTGTCCACAGGAACATGATGTTGGCAGTCGTACTGGGTGCCAGCCATACCGGAGGTGCACAGCATCGCGGAACTCAGCCTTCGTGAGGGTGAAGCCGTGGGCCTTTAGGGGCCGGCAGGTGAGCCAGCTGGATGCTCCCCGCTCCGAAGCAAGGTCGATGGTACGTTGAACCTCTGGAGGTGCGGCAGAATGCAGAGCGACGGCCTCGGCTTGGAGTGATGTCTTTGCCTTCGCCCTCAACAGCTGCTTGTTCTTCCGCACTTCCTGCAGGGCATCGCCAAGCGTGGCAGTCTGCTGCTGAATGCGCCGCACCAGGGGGCCAACGATGGTCTTGGAGTGGGCGTACTGGGCCCCGAGGGAGGCTGGTGTGATGAGCCCCAGACCACCATGTCGACAGGGCAGAGCCAGAAGCTGTCGCTCATCATCGTTGACGGTCCTGCCACCTAAGAGAGCGGGGATGAACTTGTTTCTGATGGAATCCTCCAATGGCTGCATGTACAAATGTAGGTCAGCCATGACTCGAGACAGGAAGGACCATTTGCTTCGCAGGCCGTGAACAAACGCTGCATATGCAGCTTGGGGCTGTGACGAAGCAATAGTGCTGAGCGACATCACCTCCTCTACCCAGGATTGAACCTTGCGCTCCATAAAGCAGCGGGAGAATTCTGCTGAGCCAAGCGCGGCTCCCAGATGCCGACATCCATCTGTGCGGATGTCAATTCCAGTTCCAGCAAATATGCTGGTGGCCTCATTCAGAAACCGTGGTTTGACAAGGAGGACAGACTTGGTCGGGTTGAGGAAATAGCCGCACGATGGACCACTCTCGTTGAGGCGATCCCACCAAATTCGTACTGCTTGCAACTTGCCTCCTGCGGCAGAATCATCCGCAAACCAAGACTGCGTGGCACCGTCTGTTGCTGCTTCTTCAATGAGGGGGAGAACACCGAGAGCGTACATCGCCATAGCGACCGGGTCGCCTTGGGTGGTACCTTCGCTGGACTTGATACACTCACCACTCACGAACAGATTGGCCGGCTCTCTGTATGTGTTGATGACTGTCGGAGCTAAGGACGGGCAGGTGTGTTGGATGTTCCGCATGCATACTTCTCTGTTCAGACAATTGACAACTAGTAGTGGCCTTGCACAAGCTACTTATCGTTCTCAAATACTAGTACTACATGGCAGTAACGAGTTTAGAGCCAATACTGCAAATGAAATACAGAATCGTGCTAATTGTAGGCTCGTGGACAGCGCCACGTTTTAGAGGCACAGTAAAACTTGCGCCATCCCATATGGCCATACCATCCCATATGGCCATACCATCCCATATGGCCATACCATGACACGGTGCAAACAAAAGCGGTCGTTTAAAAAAGCCCATGTGGTCTTTAGAACCAGGTCCCATACATTCGCGGCACATCGGATCGTGTACAATGCATGTACATGTACGTCGAATCCTTGTCGAGTCCTTCTCGGTCGTCGAGCCTTGTAAGACGTAGTAATATTACTAACAATAATGTTGTCATGATGTTGTCATCGTCAAACTAACTTGTTCGAGATACATGTACGACTTACATGACTGTACTTTGTTTTGCAATCATCAGACTACCGACGTATTACCATGATTACCTAGTAAGATCTACCTAGCTAGTAGCGGCGAGGTCGAGGCGACGAGGCCCCGAATGATTTGGCAACATTGCGTCATTGGCATCACATCGCAAACATCCACAAATAGTCCATCCGTCCAATCGAAAACCCTGCACTGAGCTTCCAAGTAAATGCGACTACAGCACGTAGAGAGGAGCTGGACTTTCTTCGTCGCCAAGTTTTTACTGTGCGGTTCACCATGGTTCACTGCCCTTGAGAGTGCTCGGAGCTCTGATCTAGAGTTTTTTTTAGGATTTTCGAATATTCTTTTTAAAAGCTATCAGCAACGATAGCTCAGTGACAGCTAACTGTCAAGTATGTTATGCACCAATTGTGTTGGTGCTATCGCATGCGTGCTATCTTGAAAACCTTCCTTCGCTACTTGGCCCACCACTTCATGAGATGACGGCGTACCTGCACTATAGTTTTTTTGGGATTCTCTCTTTTTTAATTTTTTTAATTTTTTATTGAAAGCCGCACACCTTCAGACATGGTAATATGCACATACATGTATACAGTCTACATGCGTAGTATGTATAGAGAAGGCAGCACAGAAACGGCAGAGTATATTACATGTATCGTACTAGTCTCTCTCTCTCTCT
>NC_088644.1:5717482-5782482 GCF_964019385.1 Sycon ciliatum
GGTATCTTCTTCCACATATTAACTGACTGGCACAATACTCCCAAGCAATGGCACCAGAATCCTAGTTAACTACAACTTGCCGATTCTTTGGTTTCCCCAATGCTGAAATCCGTCAGTGCTAGACTGCCTTGAATGGAACAACGGGGATTGTACAAACACCTGCACATACACCTGAAACACACACACACACACACACACACACACACACACACACACACACACACACACACACACACACACACACACACACACACATACACACATGCACACACACACACACACACACACACACACACACACACACACACACACACACACACACACACACACACACACACACACACACACACACACACACACACACACAGAGTCATAAACAACATTGTGGAAAGGGCTATGTGAACAAATGTTCAATTAGCTGCCAGTACATGCACAGGCCAGGGTGACTCACGTTATTACTTCAAGTAGTTGACTTGTGAAAGCCCACCAACACAAATTACAATACTGAAAAGGAGCGTCATTAGACAAGACATCATCTGCCATTGTTACGTATTAATGCAATCTAACGCATTCATCCAACTTTACCGAAGTATGTTTGGATTCTTACCATCTCTTCACATTCACGATGTTGTCAAGTAGAGGTCACTCCTTCCTTTCTTCAGCTTCCCCACTAGCAGTATTGGTAGCAGTTTGTCTCACCGGTGCCGGGGAATCATCAGCATGGTTTGCTGCACCTGAATGTGATTCTCCCTGAAAGAACAGTAGAGGGCCATGTACTTGTATTAGAAACACATTGTGAATTATAGACGATGATTCAGAGAGTTTGACCAAACATATACTATGCCTCTCCCGAATTCTGCACACCTTTGCTTAAGAAAAACACTACCGGCCTTACAGATCGAACTGCAGAAGTAACTTATGCACATCTCTATCAACTTACTATGAGAATGACCGTACATGTACATAGTTCCTTCTCAGACTGCTATACTGACCAGGGGCATCGGAAGGTAATTTAGTGTGGTACGGTCAGCCATCTGAAGTACAATTCACTCGTGTGGGAGGGATGGCTGAGCCGAAATATTTTGGAAATTTGAGCCCAAATCAGTGCATTTTATTGATTCACAGGGTGCTTGGGGCAAATTGTGGTACGGTCAATACCGTAGTGACCGTACCGTGTCCGATGCCCCTGCTGACCATTGCATGCAGTTACTTTCGGGATTTATCCTGACGGTGGGGAGTAGGGCATCTCACACAATCTATTGTAGCTAGAACCCTAAGTCCCTGTCAGTGAGAACATTTTACGTGAATACACAGCCATGGCAAACTGTTGGCCTGCAGTGGACATGTATGTTGCAAACCTGAGTAACTTGAGCCATGGCTTTCACTAAACTTTCTGTATAACCAAGGGTGCATGTATATTCACAAGCATCAGAGCACTCATGATACCTGCATGCCAGGTGGAGATGGAGCATCATCTTCGAAATAGAGGTTCCCAAGGCGTGCTGTCCTTGTTTCCGTCTCCTCCGCGCAGTCACTGTCTCCAGCCGTGTCCAAAACCAAGGCAGTGGGTGAAGCAGCCCTACTACTGTCACTGGAGAACCCTTCCCAGGGAACACACTTTGACTCGTAATCCGTCACTTTCTTGATATGCTCAACAGGATGGATGCTATCGGTCTCTGCATCTGCTTCATGGTCCTTGCCTTCATCACCAAAACCGATGGGCACCGTAGCTGCGGTTGCTAGGAGTCTCCGACTACTGTTGCCAACTGAGTCCTCTCCTCCTGTGTGCCTTCCGCCCATCTGTTCAGACTCGTTCTCGTTTGCGTCATTTTCATTCGGAATGCTCATGGCGGCGTGCACCGGCTGTGGCTTGCGGCGTACTAGTATGTCGACCACCTCGCGATCATCCCTGCGCACTTGTGACAAGTACGGGGCTTTGTTTAGCTTCTGCTGGGCTGATGTCAGATAGTACTTGGAAACACTCAGCTGGGATTCAAGCTGCAGGGAAAAATGAGGCCAAGCAGACACATACAAAAACTGTGTTGGTACATGCCCAGTCTGGTGGAGACAGGAGATCAAAGAAAATCAATAATTTGGTGGCTTCACTCACCTTGTCAACAAGTGCTTGCTTGACATCCAGGCACTGGCGAAGATCTGATATTTCGAATACTTGCCGCTGGACATGATGTTGCATGTCGTTGTAAGCCCGGTCCAACTCAGCAATGCGTGCTTGATAATCTTTCAATGAGCTAAATACGCAAACACAGGCCAAAAAATGATACCGTACGTACATGTATGTCAGCCCTGCTGGACTCTCTTGAAGGTGATTCTGTGTCTACCGAATCTTATCCGAAGAAGACAATCATTTTTCTGTGATGCCAGTGAAGTCGTGTCTGCATACCTGGAAGCACATAGCTGTGAGGAGAACTCATGAAAGTCATCCATTTGCATGTAGTTCAAGGCGAAGAAAGCTTTTACCTACGCAGCTGGCTCTCCTCTCTAAGTTATTCACCTCTCAGTTAACTACACGTACTCTTGATCTCTAATGTAGATCTGATGTCTCCCAGGTCAACTTCTCGCTTATCTCATCAAATCAAACCATTCAAGGGTGGCGTGTGACTGAGTTAGACTGAGTTTTCAGCATCCGTAGGAACACCACTACCCTGCAAAGATCTAAGGCGCAGATACAGCTCCTAAAGCGGTGGGAGGTGAGTTGATCAAACCCACCAACAAAGTGGGAAAAGACCAAAAATCCAATTCGCTGCATCTACGTTTCCCTGCGTGCCAGGCCACGATTTCCCAATTAACTGTGGGTCGCAGCACGGCTGGAAAAATCCTCCCGCTTGCAAGCCAGCATGACTTGAACCTTGTGCCCTCTGCTTCCCAAGTACTTCGAAGTAGTGCCCGGGTGGTCGGGATATGAAGCCATGCACAGTACGGGTACACTCCTACCTGCTCTTCTTTTGCAACTGTAGATCCTTTGCAGCGCATTGGTCTTCCAAGTAGATACAGTAAGCCTTCAAATCTGGAAAGTTGCTGTCCAGTAGCATCTCACCAGCTCTGGTAAAGGAGCAGACGCAGAAAGGCGCAGAAATACAGATGGATAATACAGAATAGCTTGTTGGTACTGTGTGTAAAATCATGGCCAGGAGCCATGATGACCTACTAGCATGAGTAAACTGAATTCTAATCTAATGATTTAGTATGTGTCTGACACAATGATCGATGCAGGGCATTGTGCACCCTACTTCAGAACAAGATTATGCATGTGTCTCAGACCCATACAGAACCGTATGTGAATACCCATTGCAACATACATGAGTTACTTTGAACCCATGCCATTAGTGGGATATGATTCACAGATCAATGTTAGTGGCTGCGGTCGGAAAGCATTGCAATCGACAATGCCCAATGCATCAGCAAAAGGAAACATCATCCCGAGGCAGGGAGGGTAAATACGCACACATCAACAACTGTGTAGTAATAGAAAATAATTACATGGTAAAAAAACCTTGACTATAAAAGCTATTCTCCATTCTGTTTTTTTGTAGTCAGAGTTTAAAGCTATATTACTCGAATAATTTTTGTCTGATGATGGCACAAGCGTGAAACTCTGAGTTGCAATATAATTATGTTCCACCTCACTTGTAAAGCTATACTGCGAAGGGTTTCCCCAGAGGATCGACGTAATTGGCTGCATACTTGATACTGACACCTTACCCATCATGATACTTGCCAACTTGTCTGGCTGTCTGCTCTTCATTGTCACGATCACCACCACGCAGCGAGCTATTCGTCAGGTCCGTCTGGTCAGCCTCGTGACCACGCATTGCGCGTGCACCGCTTTTGTTGATCTCCTCCTGGTCTGAGAGCCTTGCTAGAGGTGGCGGGCCAAGTGTCCTGATACGCTTTGGACTCCCTGTCGTAGTACCTATGAACACACACACACACAAATTTAATGAAAAATGGGATTCCTGTCCACACAGAATTGCATTCGGCATACAACTCGAAGTATACAGTAAACACATGCCACGGGTCACACGAGAGAACATCTGATATCAAACTCCAAGCAAATAAGTCACGGTTTGTGTGCGACTTGGTAAAAACGAGTTCCCCACATCCGCGGGAACTCCACCACCCTTCATGCTCAAGGTGCAAATGAAGCCACTAAAGCGTTGAGAGTTGAGTAGATCATAAAGTTCAAGTAAGTTATAGCATAATTCTGTCTCAGTTCCAGCAGAAAAAAGGAATTCAGGTTCTTCAAAGATGGCGGGCTAAAGAATAGTCAAGCTGGTAAAGAGAAACGACACGGACCGAAACACTGCCAAAATAATAAGTTTTCAGCGATTTTCTTTGTTGGAGCGGATGCGTCATGACCACGTATCAACACAGAGTTAAAGATTAAAAAAATGCTAGAATGTAATAGCATGTGGATACCCTACATTTTGAAACCATGACCAGTCCGCATTCGGAAACAGCACCGGCTACCGGAACAAAATAATTACCGTATGTCCGCACCTTTAAACCCATGGAATTATATTCGATTATAAAGCCAGTCTCAGTTATAAAGCCATGGGCTTAATAAACGAAATGACATTTGAAGTATATTTTTCAAAAATGAAGGAATAAGTACTATGCTAACAAACTTACAGCCCAGCAGAAAGGGTGAACAAGTAGATTTAGATTACAATTTCTGTGTGGACTTTGACTTTTATGGCATGGTGTAGTGGGCGAGTCATTTTGCATCTAAAATACCTAGGAAAGCAGCGGTGTTTCAAATATAAGGCCATGGCTTTAAAGGCGCTGACATACGGTATAAGAATCTAGGCGCGCTCTTTTTCATCAAATATGTACATTCCATTAGCCCAAGGTCTCCTCAATGTGACCTAGCTTATGCAGTACTAAGTCAAAACACATCGCGTGGGGTGTTGTAAAAAAATATAAAAAACCATAAATTCAGACAAGGGCACCGCCATATCAGTCGCTAAACTGTGCATTTGAAGGTCTAGTTTCTGATAGGCATTGAGCTTCCTCATAACACTAATATAATAATAAAATCTATTTCCTACTGTTGGTGGGATATCATACTGCTCACTAACGGCTCCATGAAATGCCGGGAAGTCTTCAGTCCTATGGAGTCAATTCACTGTGACCTCAAGGGACAGTCAGATTTTCCCCGCTCCAGTCAAACCCTACATCTATGGGTCAGATGATGTCGGCCACATTAGATTTGCTGTCACATGCCTTGATCATTTTCTGCACAAATTTAGTTGCATGACAAAGATGTGAAACCATTCTATTGCGGATAGCTTTTCGTTACCTAATTGACCAAGGCTAATTCGAGATCACTTACCAGATTCTCCTTGGCCTTCCGGCTTCCGATAAGGCTGGAATGCCGAGTGCTTTCTCTTCTTACGGTTCCCTTGCTGGGACTCCGCCTGGCCAGCGTTGTCACCTGCAGCAGCCTCACCGCTGTCTGCTGCTCCTTGAGCTTCTGACGGATCAGACTGAGCATCGAGTGGCGAGCCTTCGCTGCGCCCCGCTCGGCCATGTGTCTGCCAGCCACGCGAACGTTGCTTTCTAGAAGGACGCTTGGCGCGGCAGTTCAACAGTACCCGCAATGGTGGCGTCGTGCATATCACCTCTCTCAAGTCATGCCTCTCCAGCTCAGTGGCGAGGGAATCCAAGAAGCCAATCAAGTTGCACGACTGCGCACGCCACCACAGAACAGAAAAGAGGAGGATACAGAATAAGTACTGGAAAACTAAACATGTAGATGATCATGGTATAGCTGTAGAGACACATGGAGAAATCCTAGCCCTAGCTACCCTAGAAACCCCACCACCACTCCAAACATACACACACTAACAGTCAGTAGGCACATGCCCATGCGTAACCAGAGCCGGTGCAGGACAGCCGTGGCGAGTTACCGAGCATAACCACCCAAGCACACGCACACGCAAACATATGTGCATGCAGCGCATACGGACATTCTCTATTGCATTGGCAGCAGCAGCAGCAGCAGCAGCAGGAGCAGCAGTAAATGGGTACGGTGAAATCATCACTTACACGATAAGACCAATACAGGTTGTAGTCCATCTGCTGAATGAGACTTTCACAGCGTCGACATAAGTCCACGTCCTCAGCATGTACCACAATAACATCAGGTGGTTGGCGTGGAAACGATAGCTGGAGTATAATATGAAGGGTTACACTGCTCACTGATCCTGGACCAAAACACAGGAACGTTCATGCGAGACATCAGTAAAGTTTGCACGTCCGCCATACCACCGGCTACACAATTGTGTTGAGCAACAACAACGACTGGCTTTAACAGGAAGTTTCGCATGCATTGCATGCTGAAGATGTGTAGACTTCCCAAACCGAATATGCCAATATGGGGCAGTTGTAGGGGTGCCAAGATGTATAGAGTGCATCATAAGATTCATAACTTCTCGCAAGTGATTAAACAAACTGGTATCATCCCCAAAGGGAAGTGATCTGCTCCCCGTGTTGTGGCTCACCTCTCCCATCAGCCTGGACAGCACTTTTTTTTAAGATTGGTGGCTACCACCCAAGCACAAGTAAACGGCACTGATGAAGCTCCCTATTCAATCTTGCAGGAAAGCAGCACTCCCAGCGGAATGCAACACGTATACTTTACCCGTTAAAAGCCTACGATAAAATCTTTTGCCTTTAAGACAATCAGACTCGGGTGGAGAGCCAAGGATTAATTTATCCCCTGCCTTTCAAGGTCCTCATTTCTTCTTTAATATAATGTATGTATGTTATGCTTCTAGAGTTGCACGCTTCCAGTGGTCCCCGGTGAGAAGAGCCAGGCCGATCGAAGGGATGACGTGTTTAGCTATTCTTACCCGGTTTGTCTTCTTGCCAGGATGTGGTTTCTGTCAAAGGAGGCACGCATGCATAACTTAGGTCTTGCTGTTTCCTATAATTATACATGTAGGTAGGTCGCAATAGATAGGTACATAAGTGAATGTAAGAGAAGGTTTTCAAACCAGGTATTTCCATGGATGTCAACACTGATATTTATGTGCCAACAGTGCGTCTTGGAAACCAGGCTTTCATTCAAAGATTTCAAACATGATTCTATATGAGGCCGGTTTTCATACGAAACACTACAGTCCATGTCTCTCTGTATCCACACGTGTACATGTGTGAAATCAGTCATGTTTCAAATGTTTCAACTGCCTACAACCCGTTCTCAATATTCAAAGCCTCCACTGTAGCCATCCATTATATCCATACATCCCCACAACACTCTCCAAGCGTTCTCTGGGCTATGCCAATTCCCAATGTTTTAATGTATTTCATCGATTGGTGCAGCCCAGAGACCGCTTGGAGAGTGTTGGGAGGGTGCATGGCACACAACCCTGATACCTCTTTTAGGCTGCCCCCCCCCCCCCCACCCGGACCCTATGTTGGTTGTTACTCGTGTCTTACCACAATAGATCACGTGAAACGTTCCCTCCAGAGTGATGGGCTCTCCACTTTCACCAACTGCCGACACACAGGATCAAGGAAAGAAGAAACAAAGAATGGTAAACCGATAATGCTCTCTCTCTCTCTCTCTCTCTCTCTCTCATCCTGTTCATAGTCGCATCCTCTTTACACATTCTCTCAATTCTTCATCCTCTTCACTGTGATCATATTAATTTTATATGCAATCTCGTGGCTTGACACTTAGTCTCAACGCACACCAACTGAAATGTCTCCCCGCTGCAAAAAACATCCTCAGTCTCCTCACCAATGTTCTGGGTTTTGCCCACCATTCGGCATTCGCCTCAGATTAGGGTCAACATTAAAAAGGTTGCATTCAGTAGAATTCTGATAAGACGCACCCCATGGTGAACAGGAAAGTGTACCGAGTATCCGGGGCATTTCTTATCTGAACAGGGGCATAGCTGGTCCCCCTTTTAGGGGGGGGGGGGGTGCACAGCCACATATGTGTAGGATGGCTGGTGCATGTCATTCATCGTCATTATGTGAATGCTGAACCTACGTTGACATTTTAGGGGTGCCGCCTTGTCTTGCTCGCTCTTTCCTCAGTTTACAGCAGAAATGAGTAGCCTTTGTCATTTGCAAACATGCATAATGGAATGCCATAAAGTACTGCTGACCCCCCCCCCCCCCTTCCCACCTGCTCTAACTTCCGTAACTTGTCAATTGCCTACTATTCGTGAAGCGACTTTGGCACACATGGCAACATACGGTCCCCCCCCCCCCCCCCCCGCCCTTGCCGTAAAACCAACCCAGAAGCAACACAGTGTATTGGAAGAGGATGAGCAGTATTTGCGGGTGTGGTGAGAGGGATAAGCTTCAAATAAGCTGATAATCAAATGAAGTTTTCGCTGGAATCCTGTGCTGCTACAAGTTATCTTTATGGTTCAATGTCCAACAAGGATGCGGACTACTCACCGTTTTCTAGGTTGAACTGTGCTTTTGCTATCTCTATTGCATCGTGCAATCCCGCCTGCAAATGAACACAGTGCATGTGACACATACATACGCATGCACACATGCACACACATGCACATGCACACACATACACGTGCACGTACATGAGCGCACACGCACACACAGACACACACACACACACACACACACACGCACACATGCATCCACTCATACTGATGTTCATGTACATGTAGGTGGTCTGGTGAGGAGAAAAATACTGCATGCAAGCTTATAAATAACTGGTTAATGAAATCCGGTACCAGGAGAGAATGCAACACTGGACTTTTTTTGTAGTCGCATTGTCCACGTCGCTCACCCAAAAGATAGTGCATGACCGCAGGAACTACAAAACAGCATGCATACCCAACACCCGCAGTCATAGTAAAACATTGTTTTGGCAAGCATGAAAAAGGAGGAGCTGGGGTGGTTGACCTTGTCCATGAAAGTTAACATCTGTATTTCTGGTAAAGTACGCTGCTTGTCAGATTGCAACAGCAAACCCAACAGGCTGAAAGAACTCCTTACTGTCACACAAAACACATGGGACCTGCGTGAGAAACTGAAGGAAATCCCAAAGTATGCAGAGCCCAATGCCTCCAAAACGTTCGGCTGCACATGAGTGTGTGCATATCACTGGAATGCAACACTATACACACAATGGGGTACGGTAAGCATTTGGCAGGAATATCTTACCTGCGCCTCCTGCAACCGTAGCATCTCGGAATGCTGCTCCTGCGTAATGCCCGTATGCGACCACCCAACTTGCACTTGCCCCATGCTCTGCCCTGCCCAGGGCATTGCGCCCTGCCCCGGCGCATGGGAAACACGGCCCATTGCCCAGCCATGGCCAGAGGCTTGCATACCA
Organism: Sycon ciliatum; assembly: GCF_964019385.1. NCBI lineage: Eukaryota > Metazoa > Porifera > Calcarea > Leucosolenida > Sycettidae > Sycon > Sycon ciliatum. The sequence goes on from NC_088644.1 coordinate 5,726,826, forward strand.
CCACCCGATACCATCTGCTGCTGCTGCTGCTGCTGCTGCTGCTGCTGCTGCTGCTGCCAGTGCACCTGGTCAGAGGTCTGAGAAGTAGTCTGGCCATAGTCTGCAAACGTTGGCACTGGATTGGGAGAATAGTACAGGTGCAATGAGCATCATCTACACACAACACAGCGACGAGTCAAGATGTATTCAAATTAATACGGTCATGTAACTGCTGATATAGAACAACATACTAATCAAAACTTCAGATGAAGCATACTTATACATACAAGTAGGTCTACCACTAGTCTACAGTAAATATACAACATTTCTGCGCTGCAACACTTTCTGCACTTCACACACGGATTTTGACATTTCGGCAGCGATTTATTTTCGGCACGGGGTTAATACTAGTACTTTGTAAATCTCCAAAGCCGCTGTGAGAATTTGATCGGGGTTTTAATTTCGGCGTTTTAGGTCGATGCCGAATATAGCCGAAAATCAATCCTGTAGTTGCCGAAATGTTGTGTACTGTCAACTTTGCGTATAATGACACTCGGCGGGGCATCAGAAAAGTGTCCTTATTCACGAAGTGTCGTTATACCCGAAGTCTCATTATACGTGTTACAGTTGGATGGGACTTTACTCTGGGCATGGACATTCTGTCGTTATTCGCGAATTGTCGTTATATCCGCAGTCGTTCATAGCGAAGTTGACTGTGTTCACAGTGCTACCACTTCATAGATAGGCACCATCATAGATCATACACTGGTGCATGATTGATGGTGTTTGCATGGTCCAGGTGTTTGGTACTTTGATACTGGGTGAAACCTGGGGCTGCAGACTAGCACAGGGACACATCTGCATCTGTCCACAGCCCTAGTGCACAAAGACTCTACTTGAAAATCATTGGGCGTGACGCACAGCAGTTTACACTGCACATGTACACATTATGAGTGCCATTATGAGATTTTTGCATTAGCTCAAGTCACATGAGGTACAATGGTTCCGCTTGGATGCGTTTTTCTATTGAAACTGAATAGCCCAGCTATAATTGATTTGTGGCGAAACCAAAAGCCTTTTTCTGCTGTACGGGTAGAGGGTCTAGCTATAGTACCATGGACGATCTACAATAATCTTTGTGCTGAATGACTACTGAGTACTGTATCAGTGTATGTAGCCAAGTCCAAGACTCAAGACTAGAGTCAGTAGAGACTAGAGTACCAACGCCCCCTATCAACAACACGTGGATCTACGCCGCGTAGGTCCGCGCCGCGTAGCCTTCCTATCCACACTGCACTGATGCACTGATGCAGTGATGGCATGAGTGATGCATGATGACAGTGATGTAGATATTAGAGTGTACTGCGGTATGCAGGGCATTGCAAGTGGCACGTGTGGTGACCAGCAGTTGGACGCGTGCTTGTCAGCAGCCACCAAGCTGCTTGGCAGCAGCACTGCCAACAGCAGCGGCCTCCTGTTCCTTTTCGCCTGGGTGGAAACACAAAGAAAAAGAGAAAGACATTCGGTTGCTACTTACTTGCTGCCGTCACCGGACATGGCTTGATGGGCGCTTGCCCAGTGGTGCGCTGTGCCAGCACGGGTATCATGGCTCGCTTTCTACGATTTGCGGCAGCAGTCTCCGTTGGCGGCACGGCAATGCGAAAGATGCGGCAGTCGTCTCGATCCACATTCTCATCCATTATCTCCACGAACACGTGTTTCATGGTGTTCAGAGCGCTCCGAAAGTTAATCTTCCAGCGCGACGGGTCCGGATCAGTTTCTTTGTATTTACCAGAGTTGATCGCCCATGCTTTGAACAGTGCTGCGTCCTTCTCCTGGATATAGTCATGCCGCTTCATGTGCTTCCAGGGCATGCGAAAAATCCGCTTGTCCCTGTCGATCCAGTGCAGTCCCTCGATTGTCTCCTCGTCGAGCAGTTGCTCCAGGAATGGTAGGAATAACTTCCTCTCCGTTTTCAGCTCAGGGGCGGAATAGAGAGAACCGGCCATGTTACCTGGTTGGCCGTGAAAACCGGTCATATACGACGGACCGGCCATCATACTCAAACTTGAGCCGGAGCCGTTCATACCGGGGACACAAGCACTATGCTGCACCATGGACGACGGCCCAAGGGGAGAGATGAAAGACGAGGCTGCTGCTCCAGTTGCTTGTGCAGGGGTTGGCAACACACTTCCATTCGATCCGGAAGAAGCATGGTTAATATAAGAGCTCAGCGGGTCCACGCTAGGGCACCGTTGCATGGCTCCTATGTCACTCTCACGCTCCATCTCAGTCGCTCCGCGAGCACAGATACTGGGGAGATAGCAGCGGCGGCGGCAGCAGCAGCCTCATCGAATTCAAGGCCGAAGTTACAGGACTTTGCGCACGCAGCCTGCCGCTTTCGACCAGCTTGTGCAAGTACGAATACACGGATGCCTGGCTATTGAGGCTTTGTTCCGACACTTGCTTGTGTGTTCGAACACCACTACGGGGCTAGTCGGTCACTGTGCAAACCAAAACTAAAAGATTTTAGCTCCGTCTTGCTATTGACTTTCACTGTTGTTGACTTTCCTACTACCAGTACCAGTGCTAGAAAGTACAAGTATGGCTGTTGAAGCAGAGCTGCTCGTACATCCAGCGCGCAGCTTGAAGACTGCCGGCCATTCTGCAACTGGTGACACCTGCGGGACACACGATGAGGTGCAGTTGTGGATTCGCAATCGCACCTCGCTCGGGCGCGATGCGTGGCCGTGGAGAGGAAGACAGCTGTAGTAGACATGCTGAACCTCCCTGCCACTGCCAGCCACGGGCTGGCAGTCTATTTTTCTCTCCATCACTCTCGTCGTTCTACAACTGGTAACGTTAATGTAGGCCGTTGGACATGCACACTTCAGTCTGAGGTTTTACGACTGTCAACCGAATGCTGTGCGTTCTACAGAGTTCAGCGCTGCTCAATGAAATCCAGTCGCATCAGTAAAGTTTGCGCCTTGCATCGTTCCACAGCCCAGTGTTCACAAGTCTATGGCTGCGCAACGCCGGGCGAGTACGTGAGTGACGCGACTGGATTTCATTGCATTTCAACACTGTGCGCGAACAATTTCGTTAGTTGTCACCTTGCACGACCGCAAGTACGAGGCCCTTGGCCTGGTCCCCGGTTTTCGCGCTTGCAGTATTAGCGAGGTGGGCTCTGGTGGAATAGGAACAGAACTGATATCTCTGGAAACGATCGCGTAGGCCTTCGGCTCAGAAGGCCGCGTCCTTACTGGACATGAGACGAGGAGAAACTGAATGCCATGCCAGCATGTCGTAAGTAACATCGTTTGTAATCGCAGTCATGAGTTAGTTGCGCTTGCAACCACAGGCACAGGCATTCCAGAGAGGCTTCATTGGATGGCGTTGTTGATAACAGAGGGAGACTGAGAGAGAGAGGCCCAGGGCTGCGATCAATTCACTTGCCGAAACTTCAAACACGAAAACACAGCGAGCCGCCTTTGTGCCATTTTGGTCCGATCTCACAGAAGTCTTTGCTGTGAGCATGGTCATGACCTGTACCATGTGTACGGGGGTGGCTTCGAAGCTTTGCGCGCGCAGGCGATCAGTAAACTGTTTGAAAAAATAATGACCATCAAGTAGGTAACCATGGTGATGATATCTGATTGCCATACTTACCAAAACCTATTCAAATGTGAGATACCGCTTACTAGCACTCTGCTTTACACACCGGCACACCATGCACACTGCTAATAGTAATAATCACTACATGGGCCAAGCAGGTACAGCTGAGACAGGAAGTCGCACTGTGCTACTCACATCATGCACTAGTTGTCATGGTATTGGGTACCTCGTGCAACTCTCGACTCAAATACAGGGTTCTACTTCTAGCCAAAGGGGGTGGGGGGGGGCAGCACCCCCCCCCCCCAGGCCCCTACTCACTTTCCGATTTTTGTGTTTTTTCATACCATTCCACGAAAATGTCTTTTTAGAGGCACATTTCACATTTGTCTGTTTGTCTGGGGTGAAGTCAGGTGTTCGCCCCGTACGTTGCATTTCGCATTGAAAATGGGTTACGGCTAGGCATATGCGGATAATGCCGGCAGAAAAATTGGCAGAATTCGGTACTTTTTCTGGTAAGTTTCATGCATGTTTGGCATGTGGATAAAGAAATGGAGTAGAATTCGAGGAATTGCCCGCCATAAGGTTTGTATGGTTCTGCCAATTTTACTGCTTTTCGAGCAGAATCTGCCACCTTTTCGAGCATTATCCGCCGATGCTTAGTTACGGCAAGAGGGGGGGGGGGGGGTGTTATACTCTTGGTTACGGGGTAACTGTTTTCCCTGCCCCCCCCCCCCCCTACTATTTTGACATGGCTAGAACCCTGAAATATCATGATTATTATGATTACTGCGCTCACACAGATCGAGTCACCAGCGGCCAAGTCAATAATTCCCTTTCTTTACCCATTGTGCAAGCTCAAGCTGGATAACAATCTATTTCATTCCTGCAAATTTACAGGCAGCCCAAGCGCCAGTGAACTGAGTGTCCTAAGATATTCATTGATGTGTTGAGTGTTAGGCGTTTCCCAAATCGGCCGGCCGAAAAATTCGCCGAAAACTGTGGTTTTGAAGAAGTCTTTTCGCCGAATATGCAATTTTGGGACGGAATTCGCCGAAAATCGATGTTTTTGTGCCTCAACAGCATGCAAATACAATCCCTGTAACCATTATACTGCGAAAGTTGACTGCGACTTTAGGCATTACCGAAATCGGCCAGCGGGAAAATGGCGGTGAAGAAATCGCCGCTAATTGAGCCGAATTTGCAAATTTCGCACTGAATTCGCCGAAAATGGATGTTTTAGTGCCTCCAAGTCTAAGCATGCAGGTAAATGTACTGTATTACAAGCGGTGCTGCTTTGAGCCGAATTTTGACTTTGGGGCTGATATTATGGCCGAATTTGGACATTCTCTTAGCCGATGGAAAAGCCGATTAGGCGAAAGAATCGGGCCGATTTGGGAAATGCCTATTGAGGGTCCATAGGCCATGCTCCACTTCAACGCAATCGCAAGATGAAGCAGCCTTCAGTGCCAAGAAGAGTAGTAAGCTTTCTATCTTCTCTTGGTGCCATACATGTATTGACCGATAGGCATACTAGGGATTGGCGGATAATGCTCGAAAAGGTGGCAGATTCTGCTCGAAAAGCAGTGAAATTGGCAGAACCATACAAACCTTATGGCGGGCAATTCCTCGAATTCTGCTCCATTTCTTTATCCACATACCAAACATGCTGAAACTTACCAGAAAAAGTACGGAATTCTGCCAATTTTTCTGCCGGCATTATCCGCATATGCCTACTCTGTGGTATAGCGGACTGAAGAATAGGAAACGTGTTTCGCAATATTTATACAATGTTATTGTACATAGTATAATTATACCCATTTCATTTTGCCTCTCTCTCTCTCATCCCCTCTGTCGTTCACATACACTTGTTTATAAAAGGAGGCGAAACCGCCTGTTTGTGGTGCAACCCTAATTAAATACACTTCAACAACGTTGGCCCGCACACAAATGCTCGTACTCGTGGCCAGGATACAGCTGCCTTAGTATTACCTACTGAGTACTGTACATATTGGGTATGGACTGCGCTCAGTTTCTTTTCTGGCGGCAAGTCGGTGGAACACTCTTCCTCCAAATTGTCGTCAGGCACAATCTGCTGGTACTTTTGCTCACCTCACAAAGATTCACCTAGGGTTCCCTGTAACAAGGCCATGCCTGTTGGGACTCCCCTAGTCAAATAATAGATACTACTACTACAGTACTACTACTAACAACAACGATTCGAAACACATTGTTTGAAAGTCGTGGAAGATCCAGTTCGCCCTGTACAATTACTGCTACCCGTTGAGGCTTTGGGGCTCTGCCCGCGGTTTCTTCTCGGGATTCTCACCTACATGTACATGTACTTCAGATCTGTCATGTTTCCAGAATTGATGTACATCGGTACATTGTACAATCATGTGCATATACATGTACATGTACAGTAAAACCTCGCTAAGAAGAACACTGATAAAACAAACTTTCGCTTAAGAAGAACTAGTATTTGTAACTCTATTCACTGGGTATAAGATATTATGGATAAGAAGAACTCCCGTTATTGCGAACAAATCCCGTCGGTCCCTTGGTGTTCGTCCTAAAGAGGTTTGACTGTATGCTTAGTTAGTACCCGTATCAGTTGCTCAGGAACAACGGCTACACTACAGAGCTAGAGGTTGTTCAACTGTGCTGCTCGGGCAGGCTGCAAGTCTCCACCGACGACCTGCACTGCTCACTGCTCACCCACTGAATTGAATGAATCATTGAATGACTTATTATGTATTTACTTGTGATCTAAAGGTTTCTGTGAACTATTAAACTAATAATTACGTGTAATAGGGTCCGGCGGATTCTGCTCGAAAAGGTGGCAGATTCTGCTCGAAAAGAAGTGAAATTGGCAGAACGATACAAACCTTATGGCGGGCAATTCCTCGAATTCTGCTCCATTTTTTATCCACATACCAAACATGCATGGAACTTACCAGAAAAAGTACCGAATTCTGCCAATTGTTATGCCGGCAGAATCCGCCGGACCCTACACGGTGTACATGTAGTAGTGTACATACCGGTACGTTGTTTCATTTGGTGCTGTTGGCATGACGCAAGTAGCACGCTATTTCAGCCCTTGTTTTACTGTCCTTCCGTCAACCTGCACTCCTGGAGGTCGAAGCAACTAATACTTGCTTCCCAGTGGGTCCACTGTTATGAGGATTATGCCTAGACTTTATAACGTTATACAACACAACGGACCCAGCTAATGTCTCTGCTTCGTTCAGGGAATTCAGAATAGGAAGTCTGCTGTACCACCCGCTCTTTTCTTTTTACTTTTAAAAGCGATTATTATTTGTAACATGGAAATTCGTTCCTTGGCTCACCATCTGAGTTCTTAAAGCTATTATTCATTTTCTGCTGCCCCCGGTTATTTCTTTTATTAGTATTATTTTTTTTGCCTTCGCGTTCTTGTTATTGGGCAACTTGCCCGTTAGAATCTGCGAAGTAAAATAAACAACAACAACAACAACAACAACAACAACAACAACAACAACAACAACAACAACAACAACAACAACAGCACAACTAGTAGTCAACAGTAGTGGCCTTACACAAGCTACTTATCGTTCTCAAATACTAGTACTACATGGCAGTAACGAGTTTAGAGCCAATACTGCAAATGAAATACAGAATCGTGCTACAATTTTTAGGCTCGTAGGCAGCGCCGCGTTTTAGAGGTACAGTAAAACGCATTACTTGCACCATCCCATACCATCCCATACGGCATACCATGGCATGGTGGCGGTCGTTTAAAAAGCCCATGTGCCATGATGTGGTCTTTAGAACCAGGTCCCATACATTCGCGGCACATCGGATCGTGTACAATGCATGTACGTCGAATCCTTGTCGAGTCCTTCTCGGTCGTCGAGCCTTGTAAGACGTAGTAATATTACTAACAATAATGTTACTAACTTGTTCGAGATACATGATGTACGACTTACATGACTGTACTTTATTTTGCAATCATCAGACTGCTGACGTATTACCTAGTACGATCTACCTAGCTAGCGGCGAGGTCGAGGCGACGAGGCCCCGAATGATTTGGCAACATTGCGTCATTGGCATCACATCGCAAACATCCACAAATAGTCCATCGGTCCAATCGAAAACCCTGCACTGAGCTTCCAAGTAAATGCGACTACAGCACGTAGAGAGGAGCACTATACTATTCCGCTTGCTGGACTTTCTTCGTCGCCAAGTTTTTACTGTGCGGTTCGCTGCCCTTGAGAGTGCGCGGAGCTCTGATCTAGAGTTTTTTTTTAGGATTTTCGAATATTCTTTTTAAAAGCTATCAGCGCGCAGCAACGATAGCTCAGTGACAGCTAACTGTCAAGTATGTTATGCACCAATTGTGTTGGTGCTTTCGCATGCGTGCTATCTTGGAAATCTTCCTTCGCTACTTGGCCCACCACTTCACGAGATGACGGCGTACCTGCACTATAGTTTTTTTGGGGTTCTCTCTTTTTTTAATTTTTTTAATTTTTTATTGAAAACCGCACACCTTCAGACATGGTAATATGCACATACATGTATACAGTGTGCATGCGTAGATGCGTAGTATGTAAAGAGAAGGCAGCACAGAAACGGCAGAGTCTATAGTACTAGTCTCTCTCTCTCTCCTGTCTCTCTTTCTCCGTCTTTGCGCTCGTCATCTGTGTCTTTCTGCTGCGGCGTCCAGGGGCGAGCTGGAGACTGTGGTGGAGTAGCTAAAATATTAGCTCTAGAAGCCAGTGCAGATGAGATGTCTCACCAAGCCAAACCTCGTTGTTGAAGAAAACACTCCATCTTCGGTCCATCCTCAATAGCACATTATTAAGTCAAGCAAACTTTATACTTTTGGAGCACAGTGGCGGCGTGACAGTGCTTGTAGCGACATCACACAGGCGACTACAGTCAACTTCGCTAATAACGACACTCGGCGGGGCATCAAAAAGGTGTCCTTATTCGCGAAGTGTCGTTATACCCGAAGTCTCATTACAGTATTATGTATTACAATGGGATGGGACTTTGCTCTGGGCATGGAAATTCTGTCCCTATTCGCGAATTGTCGTTATATCCGCAGTCGTTATTAGCGAAGTTGACTGTACACGCCGTCTTCTCCGAATGAGCTTATACTGTTACCCTTCAGATTCCACCGGAGGGTGCACCCAGTGCGCTGACAGTGATCAGCACCAATTCAGATTCCAAAATGTCCAAATTCCAACAAGCTCGCCATACAATTACAAGTATTTTGTTGTTAATGAAAAGGCGACGAGGAGACAATAACTTTATTAATGCGATTAATAGTATAAGTGAAGCGGACATTACAAAATGATGAATGAGAATACATGTATCTAAAATGGTTGTTCCTAATCGATTTTCTTGAGACTATCATCAGGGAAAATCGTCTCACAATAGAGGCTATACGGAAAAACAAACTACTTATAGGTTATAGGATAGTGGGGAGTATACAAGGTGAGGTGTGAAGAAAAAAACTAAAGTGGGAGAGAAGACGAAAGAAATTAGAAGAAAAGATGTGAGAGTGTTCCGACGGTGTGAGCTACTACAAAAGGTGAGTGAAATGAAGGCGTGGAAGCAGGTGAATGTGATAGAGTGAGTATAGCCTCTATTGTGAGACGATTTTTCCCTGATGATAGTCTCAAGAAAATCGATTAGGAACAACCATTTTAGATACTTATCATTTTGTAATGTCCGCTTCACTTATACTATTAATCGCATTATTAAAGTTATTTTTGTTGTTGTTGAATATTTAAAGTCGCAACACAAACAGGCGATGGCGCCTCCTTTTAAAAATGCGAGCGACATGACAAATTTAATAATAAAAGTAATGCCGGGGAGGGGAGGAGAAAAATCACAAGTGAAAGAAGTCACCGACGGTAACTGAATACATGTATGTTACAGACAGCTGCGGGAAAAAGAACCCTGTTTAAAAACCGAAAACACGGAGTGTATCTGACCGATTTAGGCCTCGACCAAATATGCTAAAAAAGAGCATATTATTTATTTATTTTATTTATTTATTTATTTATTTCTGCACCTCGTGGCATGTCAAGACAGCCTTAAATTGAGGAGAGGGTGAGACCAACCACGGAAGAAGAGAAAAAAGAAAATGAAGAGCACGTACACAAAGTGGGAAGGGATTAGCAACTTACAAAGCAATGGGATGCTCAGCGAGCTATGCAGCGGAAGTGGGGACTGTGACTTTGTTTACTGGGAGATACTGAAGTGCTGTCTGACGAGGGTACGGAATTTGGGCATATCTGGAGCTTGTCTAACACTGGGAGGCAGTTGGAGCCACGTGGAGTAGGAGGAAAAGAAAGGGGAATTGACGAATAGGGTAGACCTAGCTAGGGGGAGACGAACGCAGCTTCGGGTGGTGCCACCTGAATTGAACCAATTAAGGGACTGTAAATGAGCAGGGTGCTGGTCAAGAAAAATTGAATGTGCCAGGGTGCACTTGGAAGCATCAAGGTAATGTTGCAGAGTGGTAGTATATGCTCGTCGCATACATGTATCAGGGAAAACGTCCATAATATGCCAAAGGCTTAGCAAGATATGCAAAAAGATATGCCAAAATATGCCAAAATATGCTCGACATAAGCAGAAATTGTAGATCATTTTAGTAAAATTACAACCTTGGAATATTCGTTGGCTTCACGGCTATCATGCTTATGGTGCAAATCAAACACATGCGGAATAGTATGGCTGGGGTGTGTCCCCAGCAACCGTAGCGATAGTGTTCATCCATGTGGAAATGTAGCAAACGCCTCAACCATTCCAAATTCATCCATAAAAGGCATTTCTGAACGCATTTTGTCCATAATACTGTGAATGTTTTGTCCTCATTTTCTTCAGAATATTTGAATTATATGCTGGCTTCATACCAATATTCCCTTTGTCGCTCAATATGCCATAATTATATTATATGAACTGTCTCACAAAATATGCGGAAATATGCGCAAGCATATTTGGTCGAGGCCTAGACCGATTTGATGTCGGGAAGTTCATTTCCTAACAACCTTGCAGAACATTAGGTACCAATAGGATAGGATTTGATGAGATAAAATATTACACAACATTAGAAAGGATTGACCATTGGTGAGCAGATAAAAACAGTGACCTACTTTAAATTCTTCGACGCTTTCGAGAGAGCACAGAAATTGGCGTGACAAGGTTCACAGCGCTTCATGGGCGTTAGCTTGTTCAAGAGAATGACACCAGTGAACTGGATTCTACCTCTACCAGAAGGACCGGGCCAGAAAGGTACCAGCTATAGGTTCTGGTCTGCTCCACGGGTGCGATCACTCTGTGTTATGACGTAATAGTTCCTAAACAGGACACTTGAACGGCCATGGACGCAGCGACGAACGAGATTTTGAGCCGTCAGCCGGCAGGCCTTTCAAGTGTCCCGGTGTGCGTAGATTCTTCTGAGTGGCTCGAGAACATTCACAACGCGTTAACGGCACAAAAGGTGACGAGAAAGATGTAATGGTGGACGAAGTACCAAAAGGAGCTGCTCCCATCCAGACGATTGGGCAATACTCCATAACCGACCGGACTTTGTAGGCTGAAAGTCGGGCAGGAATAGTCAGGAGCTGCGTCAGGCTCCACGTCTCTGCGTTGCTCGGACCGCAACCGCCCTGAGATGCTGGCTGAATTTTAGCTGTTCGTCGAACGTGACGCCCAGTACTTTGATTGAGGGCTGCTCCTCACCAGGAGTTCCATTGAAGACAATGGGGATATTGGCCATTCTCGACGATGGTGGGAGATTGTAAGGGCCTGGGATTTGGCTGGCTCGAATTGCGCTTTCCAATCCGAGCCTCAACTGGATACGAGGTCAACAGCAGCCTGGAGTACTCTAGCTTTGTCAGGAACAGCAGTTGCGATGTCGGCATATAATTATTGTTGTATCATCGGCGAATGAGGCGAGGTTGGAGCCGATTGGAAGGTAGTCTTCGAGGTCGTTGACATAGCCCAAGCATAAGGTGGGGCACGGGATACTGTCCCGTGGCACCCCAGCCTTAACTGGGCGTCTGGCTGATGTCTGGGCGGAGATGAGGACTTGGAGTGTGCGGTTGCAGAGGTACTCTTAGAGCCACCGATGCAGGCCTCTCGAGATGCCATACGCTCCAGCCTTGTGCCAAAACAGCATTGTGTGACACCCGGTCAAATTCTCCAGCAATGTCGATGGCCAGCACTCGAGAAGCCCCTTTATTTCCTGCGCTGTGCACCCACTGGTGGGGGAGAGGCTCTAGGCCCTGGTGGATAATGCTCGGAAAAGTAGCGTTTTCTGCTCGACATGCTCGTATTCTGCCGGCATTCTGCCCCATTCTGCTCGTATTCTGCCGTATTTTGTGAACACAATGGAGCCGTAAATAGGCGCCAGCAGCCCTCTCCGCACTTCGTAGCTGGTTCTGCAGAGTATCTGCTCCTTCTTCCGCACTTTTCTGCCGAATTCTGCTCATTCTGCTCCTTTTCTAAAATAACCCATATTCTGCTCGAACTTCTGCCGGCATTATCCGCCAGGGCCTAGGGAGAGCGGTCAGCAGGTCTGCTGCACCTTGGCCGCGACGGAAGCCAAATTGGCGTTCTGACAGGAAGTGATTTGTCTCCATGAAGTAACGTTGCTGATTGCCCTGTTGACTATAGTCTCCATGACCTTGGATAGGATGCTCAGTAGCGATACTGGTCGATAGTTGGATGGCGACGATTTTGACTTACGCTTGTGGACTGGAATAAGGTTTGCAACCTTCCACTGTTGTGGCTGGATGCCGGAGCGAAGACAGCATGGTTTGAGAGCGGCTGTGCCAATTCTGCAGAGCAAGCTTTCAGGACGCGGGCAGGTATCCCATCTGGACCAGTGGCCTTGGTGGGGTTGAGCTGGCGGAGGGTTTGCTCAACTGTTGTCTCGCGAAACCGGACGGTGCTGAGGTTGCTGTCAGGGCATGGTCGGACGTGAGGAAATGAGGCGGATAGGTCGTCAGCCCTTAAACTGCATTTAGTTAGCGACATGTTCGGCCATGCACTCTGAATTATTGCGATTGGTGTCGAGCTCCGTACCATCAGTGCTGCGGAGAGAAGGTATGGATGGGCTGATTGGCTTGCCCGGGGTGTTTGGGAGGATAACGGGGTGGCGTTTTTTGATAACCGCATCATTGATGCCAACGCACCCAGTTACTCCCATTCATCCTGTGAAGGTACTTCCAGCCGCGCTGCCAACGCGAAGAAAAAGAACCCACCCTTAGCTCACGACTCCTTGTTAAACAAGCCCTACTAGCATGGGACATCCACCACCAAACCTCCCCACCACACCTGCAACAACCACATCTTCCACCACGTCAACACCAACCATACACCCTTCGACAGACAAGGACCTACTCCATCGGACACGCACACACGAACAGGCACCGAGATTCCCCCATCAACAGTGCCCTCACCCTCTACAACTCACTCCCTATCGACATCACAACCCAACCTCGTAGAAATTCTTTCCGAAACAATGCATCCAGTCTTCTTTTGAGCAGTACCTGTTACTGCTCCGCGCATCCCCCTGGTTTCTGATATCTCGAACGTGTACTTAACTATCTCGATCAACGCTGCTAACGTTATTGCCCCCGCTTGTTTTTCATGATCCATTGCTTCTTGCCTCCCGGTTAATTTCCATCTAGCTGTTTCTGGCTAGTACCAGTTCTATCGCACTTATTAATCATCCTTATTGGCGTCACGCCATCGTGGAATAAAAGAATAAAAGAATAAAAAAAGTACCGTCAGGCCTCCGAGGACCTCCGCCGGTCTTTCACACCACTGGTGTGTTCCACGGATGCGGTTAGCCCTTCCCAAAGGTGCTCGCCCTTTTTGGCCCTTTTTGGCCCTTTTTGGAAAAGCCCGTTTCTTTCGCCCTTTATTGCGTTTTTGGTGAATATCGCCCTTTTTGAGCTTTTTAGCTGAAAAAGTGCTAAAATCTGTTTGCTCATGCATGCGATCACAGTGTCCGAGTGCTCCATGGGCCTTTGCACGCTGCTTTTTTGGGGGCAACAAGTAATTAGTTGGTGAAGCTTGTACACAATGCCGTAAAAAGTGTTTTTTTTTTTTACTTTACTTCTATTATTCATTCCTGTTTTGCCTTTCGTGGACCCATAAATGGAAGAGTTCGTATTCATTTCTCAGCTTGGGTTCATATCTGAACATGTTGCATGGCTATGCTTCACTGAAAAAAGAGCACTTTTTGCCTGTTTCCACTGAAGAAAGAGCACTTTTCAGCATACATGTACATGTATTTTGAGGGACGCGAAAAGCACTAAGTGCGAATTAAAAGAGCACCTTTGGGAAAGGGCTAGATGCGGTGCTGCATCGTGAATATGCCAGCTATCAGAAGCGACTTGCTGGTCGCCTCGCCCACCAGTGGGACAAGCCCTTTTCAATCATAATGGCTTGGGTGCGAATTCGTACCCAATTTGCAGTGTTCCATGCAGAAGGCGCCTGACTGGCCTGTCGACGCAGGATGGTGCTGGGTAGGCATCGGCCATTGAGAACTGAATTTCGTCTGTTTTACGTGGAATTTCTTGGAGTTTTCCAATGTACTGTACAGCAATATCATGTTATCTCTATTATTTTCACATCTACATCTACATGACTTTATCTTGCCCGCAAAAGAGGCCGCTACCCCGAAAAAATGTCAAAAATAGAAACAAAATTCAAACTACAAAAATAATGGTCATTCCCTGTCATGCATCTTCTTTCCGTCCTTCTAACCCTTTCTCGCATTCCCGTCCATGTAATTTTCCCGGAATGTACATGTATACCAGTAGCATATTTTGTACTTGCCGATGTATATGATTGCTATTGGGCGCACAATCCAACAATACAAACCAACACCACTGGCTGTAAACATTATTCAACAGGCATCCTTGCCTCTGTGATTGCACATGGGCCGATGATAATCCAGTGTTGTTTCCATAATTCTCAGGACAAATAATTGACTGACGCAGATTGACAAAGCTACGGGACTCGCACACCACAATCATGGACAAAAGACTTCCGTCAACAGTTGAACACTGTGTACTGGTGCACGGTAGTTGGAGTACAGCTAGGAACACAGCAGCTGGAAATGTCCGCGTGGCGCAATAACTCGTATACAGTCAGTTACCATGATGGCTACTACTACTACTAGCACTAGTACATCTCATACATCATGGTGCGCAGGTTGGACCAAGAGTCCGAAAATGAAACCGGACCAACAAAGGAAAACCACGAAACAGTGACGTATTTACACATTTTCGCATTTTATAAGCGGAAAGGTTTATGAAAATAGGCATCGGTACCGTCGATCGCAGCCATTCAAACAAGTACCCGGGATCGATCAAAACAGTGGGCGGGTACGCCACGAAATCATCCAAGACTCCATGCAACACCAGTATAAGGCCATGCAATGTATGTCATGACCAAGTCCCTCTCCCAGTGTGGTTCTGTCCAGCTGCGGTCTCTGTAAATGACACCATGCTGGAAGATTTGCTCCATCCGCCGCTCCCTCTACTCACTTGTGCTGGTCCTACACTACTACAGGATGTCACAGGCCGCATGCATGGCACCAGCGGCTCCCCTCCCTGGCCCTCCTCTCCCAGCACTGCCGCAGCTGACATGTAGCTGGTCTACCGCAGACAGCCTTCCTGCGAGCTGCAGGCATGACACTTGACAGTATTGATATTCCTCGGAGTCGGACCGGTTTCTTGAAGACACGTGGCTGGTAACAATGCCAAGGTCTGGGAGCATCTCAAGCAGAACATCTGATCGACTACATACACTGTACGTACAACTATTATACTTGCCGTACCGCCCAACCCCGGGTGTTCTGTGCTGTAGCGACTGCCAAGTCCCAGTGCTGCAGTGGTGACTGTATGTTGATCATGTAGATCTACCCAATGATCGAGTTGAACGCCAAATCTTTGCTTTTGGATACTAGTATAGAGTCAGACTGAAGAATCCTCTACTGCTCCAGCTCAGTGGTTATCACTAACATCAACTGGGGATCAATCGCGAAGTCACCTTACGATCACTGCACTGACGAGAGTTAGATTTCTGCAGCTCCGTGGACCTGAAACCAGTCGCCAGGCTGTGTTTGGCGCTGCGAGTAGAGAGGGTGCGCCCGGACACATACAGTGGGCGAAGCTGCCCTCAAAAATTGTCAGTGGCCGTGGTCTCTAGGTTCAGCCCTAGCCTAGGCCATCATCGTATCCGCAGCCCTCTCCTTCTCTCTGCCTACCATCTGTGCCAGGGAAGGAAGGAAGGAAGGAAGACAGGACGGTTAGCTCTCCCAAGCAGAGCTTGACCACTCGACGACAGCCAGCGGCAGTGGCGAAGGGCAGGCTACGGGACGGCGGAGTATGGCGACCAGCGGTTCGGATAAATCCAAGTGGCGCAGTCGGCTCTCGCTATCTTTACGGCAGAGGTCGCGCGATGCGGAGGCCTTCAGTGAGATGGAGGAGCATGTTCTGGGTGAACAGCACGATGAGTACGCGGCCACTGCATCCACCAAGTTTCTCTCCGGTAAGTTGGAAGAGAGGGGAATTTGTTTTTGACTTGTTCATGTTTGTTTGGGCGTGTTCGTCACAACACTTCTTTTTTGTCACTGATCCGCGGTTCAACACATCAGACTAGGCAGAAGTGTTAGCTGCATGTAGTTGTTCAGTGCATAGTTGGTAGTCCAGGCCCACGGCCAGGGCAATGGCAGCACTGTGCATGTGAATTGGCCGATCGTAGTGCAGACCTATGCTATGGTCAGTGAATGGGTGCAAGTAGCACTGTCTGTTGTCTTGATGATTTTCTTGGTCGAGGCTGAGCATGGATGGCTGCTTCTTGTTTAGAGTTCGAACTACATCTACACTAGCACCATACTGTTGTTATCATGCACATCTACACTAGCACCATACCGTTGTTATCATGCACATCTACACTAGCACCATACCGTTGTTATCATGTACATCTACACTAGCACCATACCGTTGTTATCATGTACATCTACACTAGCACCATACCGTTGTTATCATGTACATCTACACTAGCACCATACCGTTGTTATCATGCACATCTACACTAGCACCATACCGTTGTTATCATGCACATCTACACTAGCACCATACCGTTGTTATCATGTACATCTACACTAGCACCATACCGTTGTTATCATGTACATCTACACTAGCACCATACCGTTGTTATCATGTACATCTACACTACCAGCATACCGTTGTTATCATGTACATCTACACTACCACCATACCGTTGTTATCATGTACATCTACACTAGCACCATACCGTTGTTATCATGCACATGTACACTACCAGCATACCGTTGTTATCATGCACATGTACACTACCACCATACCGTTGTTATCATGCACATCTACACTACCACCATACCGTTGTTATCATGTACATCTACACTAGCACCATACCGTTGTTATCATGTACATCTACACTAGCACCATACCGTTGTTATCATGCACATCTACACTAGCACCATACCGTTGTTATCATGCACATCTACACTAGCACCATACCGTTGTTATCATGCACATCTACACTAGCACCATACCGTTGTTATCATGCACATCTACACTAGCACCATACCGTTGTTATCATGCACATCTACACTAGCACCATACCGTTGTTATCATGCACATCTACACTAGCACCATACCGTTGTTATCATGTACATCTACACTAGCACCATACCGTTGTTATCATGTACATCTACACTACCACCATACCGTTGTTATCATGCACATCTACACTACCACCATACCGTTGTTATCATGTACATCTACACTAGCACCATACCGTTGTTATCATGCACATGTACACTACCACCATACCGTTGTTATCATGCACATCTACACTACCACCATACCGTTGTTATCATGCACATCTACACTAGCACCATACCGTTGTTATCATGTACATCTACACTAGCACCATACCGTTGTTATCATGTACATCTACACTAGCACCATACCGTTGTTATCATGCACATCTACACTAGCACCATACCGTTGTTATCATGCACATCTACACTAGCACCATACCGTTGTTATCATGTACATCTACACTAGCACCATACCGTTGTTATCATGCACATGTACACTACCACCATACTGTTGTTATCATGCACATCTACACTACCACCATACCGTTGTTATCATGCACATCTACACTAGCACCATACCGTTGTTATCATGTACATCTACACTAGCACCATACCGTTGTTATCATGTACATCTACACTAGCACCATACCGTTGTTATCATGCACATCTACACTAGCACCATACCGTTGTTATCATGCACATCTACACTAGCACCATACCGTTGTTATCATGCACATCTACACTAGCACCATACCGTTGTTATCATGCACATCTACACTAGCACCATACCGTTGTTATCATGCACATCTACACTAGCACCATACCGTTGTTATCATGCACATCTACACTACCACCATACCGTTGTTATCATGTACATCTACACTACCACCATACCGTTGTTATCATGCACATGTACACTAGCACCATACCGTTGTTATCATGCACATCTACACTAGCACCATACCGTTGTTATCATGTACATCTACACTAGCACCATACCGTTGTTATCATGCACATCTACACTAGCACCATACCGTTGTTATCATGCACATGTACCAGTAACATGTACATAATGTCATTGTAGATCTACGTGTACCGGAATGTGTATAGTACAGTATGCCCCCATACCTACATGTATCTGTACTGCCCATTGTATGATGGGCATTGATCTCACGACTGGCATGTTGCAAAAGCACCTCCATACATTCCAGTATTGCGTGAACACCGGTTACCATGGTTACTTTGCTAGATTCTTCATACGGCTATGAAGAGCGGGAAGAGAGCGGATACAACACAGGCGCCAGCATGGACGGTGACTTAGCCATGCAGGCAACATCAGCGTCGGGATTCACGCTTCCCAATGTCTTCCGGCGGCCTAAGGTAAGCACAGACACGATCCTGACTGCTTAGCACTATTGACTTACTACTCCCCAGTACTTATCCAGCAGGCTTGCTGGTGTGAGTGCTGGATGAGCTACAGTGCTGCTCAATGAAATCCAATCCAGCGAGTGAATGCCACACCGGGTGCTGTGCAGCCCTCGGCCTGCCACACTGGGTGCTGTGCAGCCCTCGGCCTGCCACACTGGGATGTCACTGGTCACGGAAGGGCGCAAAGTTGATTCATGTCATCGGATTTCGTTGAGCATCTCTGTACAAAACTGTTAGCGACCGTTATGGAGCTAAAGCATTGTAAAAACAAATGCATCTCATTCCACAGAGCTTGCCCAATACCAAACGTGGCGGCACCTACAGCTGCAAGTGTCCGGGTGGCTACATACATGTATGTACTTCACCACTGACGCTCCTCCAACATGTCAACACGAATCTGGCATATTTGTACGGCGACGATAATACATGTCCACGATATACAGTGGAACTCACTTAGTACATACTGTGATAAAATATTACTCTTGCACAGCATGGACATTGTCCGCAGCACACGTATGTCTCTTGATCATTATTGAAGTATGTTGGGAGTACGGCGGATACTACGTACACTTTCCTACTGCCCATAGGGTACATCTGAATAGAGTTCAACTGTAGTTGTAGAGAATTGTCGTACGACATACACCACAACAAACACAACAATTATTGCTAGAGCTGTTAGCCAGTTAGTTGTAGAACGTCAGTACCGTCGGTCAGTGTCGTGCAATGTTATCCCATGAGCTGATTGTTTAGTAGCTGGTGGTGTTAGTGGACACTATAGCATAACTCTTAGTTTCGTGGGCCTTTTTTCTTTACAACAATTATTGTTCTTCTTCCATTTCTAGGCACCTGGTGACAGCTACAAGGCAAAGGATAAGAAGCGTCTGTCCCTGCCTCCGAATCTGCAGCCAGGTGTTAGTGGCGGCGGCGATGGTAGATATCCACTTGATGAGCAGGAGTTTGCTCGGATGATGGACCGCGGTGGTCAGTCGCTACCCGGCAGTGGTGCATCAACGCCGCAGAGACGATCCTACAGTATGTCCGTACCCTCCTCGCCAACCAATAGCATGTCACCAGCCATGGACTTGAATCGACCGATGAGCCGACTGGTTCGACGCAGATCGCTGGTATGGTTGGGACATTACAAATGTATAGAGCAAATGACTGAATCTAATGTCATCAATGGGTTTTAAGCATGAAACACATTCACAGCATTAATTCTGGCAGCTGGGCCATGCACTGCAATGAAGTTTTGCCACCAGTATATGAAATATGGTGCCTTTCTTGGAGCTCAAAAGCAGATAAAAAATATCCCGTCCATCTCCGGAGCCATGGCACAGACTGGCTTAGATTAACCTAGCTTCTACTGAATTCTTCTCTGGTGTATCGGGAACCTTGCAATCGACCAGCCTGCGCCAAGCCCCATTTTTGTTTTGCTATGTGTTCTTGAGCTATCATGCATCTTGAAGCGCTTCTGAAGGATTTTCTTTGTGTCTTTTCTGTTTCCCATCACAGAGCGACATGGGATTTGGGAAGAAGGAGACATACGAGAAGTTGGACAAGCTTGGAGAGGTATATGATGAACATCCCTAATTGTGCCACACAGAGTTGACGCAAACCTTGTGATAGACTATTAATCGAATACATTTACGGGTACTATAAAGTACCTCGAGAGCACCCAGCATTGATTCACAGCCGGGGAAAGGAATTCCATATGACCGGTCAAGGCCGTAGCACCAATATTTCAGGTAATCCGGTCAAATCATGGGGATCGTCCGTGGAAATGTACGTTATTTCAACCAGGAACTTCCTGTTTTTCAGACCAAGATCTGCATGTACCGGCTTGCGAGAATTGGATGGGTCAACCGTTTCAAAAAATGGACCAGGCGGACTGGGTGCTGCGGTCCTGCCGGTACAGCTGAGACCATAGTGTATTAGAACTTGTACAGTCAACTAAAGAGTATACTGAGCTGTAGGTCATGCACATGCATGGTCCCATGTACCAACACAGTATCGTTGTGCAGAGCTCACTTGATACCAGTCAGACGTGAAATGAGTATGAGGAGTGGCAGCACCATATTTGTACTGTGTGTACTAGTATGCCGCATGCACACGCTCACCCGCCCCACCTCCAAAGTACAGCCATAAAGAGACGCAGGTAGCAGGGCACGCCTATTGTACTTTATCAAGTTTATGGTATATCTTTAAAAAATTGAGTACATGGCAACACTGGGCAACATTCAGTCACACCACAATATCACACAGAATGTGTGACTGTGTGTTGACTAGTCTTTTGCCATTTCCCCAATTTCCGTACAATGGAGCTCTGTGTTAAACGGGGTTCCAAATTTTCATTTAAAAACCGTCGGTATAAAATGTCATTTCTGTGCAATCCACTCACCCACTATTGCATGGAATTCTGATGCTTCTGTCCTGCCTCTGGGCACCTTTGCTGCCTTTTGTTCCGCATTGTTCTTGGTTGTAGGGCACCTATGCGTCAGTGTTCCTTGGAAAGAGCAGGTGAGGAAGAGTAATCAGGATGGATAGACACAGTTGGCTTGTACTCTTCGGGTTGTATGTTCATGGGTCTAACCAGACAGCAACTTTATCCAGCAAGGCAGCAATGGGTCCTTGCTGCCATAGGCAATTAGTGATAACAGTTTTCTTGGAATCCCGCTATGTTTTTCCATGTTGGGGTCCCGATAATGGCTCCTCTCACTTTTACTGGAGCAGTATTATTAACTCTTTTGCCATCGGCAATTTTTGAACATCAGATTTTCCAACCGCTGTGCTTTGTTTTCCTGTTGGTTCAAACCCCTGCCAGTCTCCTACTGAGAAGTAATACAGCCCTTTTCCCACATTTTGTCCCTTAGCAGCAGTGCGACAAACCGACCAGCAAAGCATTATGTCTTTCATTGACGTGCTGTCTTGTCCATCGGGTTCGACTTTCCAAAATACCCCGCATCTTTAAAAACAATTTGACTGGTTCCGACGGGATAGCCCGCTAGGAGCCAATTCTCCCTTCCTCTAGGCTACTCTTCTACATTGCGACACTCCCCCCCCTTTTCCATAGCTATTCGCAGTGGCTTTTGCTGCACCAAGAGACAAACGGCATTTCTACTTTAGCAGCATTCAGGAATGCCTTGCTTTAGACCACAGTTTTAGGCCATACTTGCTTCTTTCTTCTTTTCCTTTTCTTTTGACTTCTTCCTCTTTTCCTTGTTAGCCGTGGTTGGCGATAAAAACCCTGCAATATCCACGAAAAGTGGTCATTGGCTACCCCAACCATGTATTGCTTGGAATAACATAAAATAAATAAATTGTGTGTGTATATGTGGGCATTGGTATTTTTGTCTACAGCTTGACTGGTCTACCAGTGGCCCTGAAAGAAATCCGACTGGAGCACGAAGAAGGAGCACCGTGCACGGCCATCAGAGAAAGTAAGCGATCACTTTGAGACCTGTGCTGGGTATCTACCTGCCTAAAACATTGTATTCAGATACTGTAAAATGGAGAAATTTTCACTAGATTCTAAAAAAAATCGTTATTTTCGCGACCACTACACATTTGTGAAATTGAGTCGTTGCCAACTGCTCCGTGTATTGTTGTGAACAATACACAGAATCCAACTGAAGAGATAACACTATGACCGTGGAAGTTTCTCATCGTGAACCAATGCTATTCTTGAACGGATGCCAAGGCAGCATGCAGAAAAGGTTTCTTGGTTTACAGTAAGCTATGTGGCTGATTGATCAGTTTCTTTACCACTGTGTTCTGTGCAACTCTGTGTTGTAGTTTCCCTATTGAAGAACTTGAAGCATTCAAACATCGTCACTCTCCATGACATTGTCTACTCACCTGGCATGCTGATGATCGTCTTTGAGTATGTGGTAAGTCCACGTGGTGGACGCACTCCACGGTTACTGGACATCATAAGATTAGTCTGTTGATGGTGTAGTCCTTGCGTTTGTTTGTTAATACTATGGTGAAGGCACTTGCTTGCACTCAACATGACCTTATGGTGCATGCAGAACCCAGCCTGCAAACATCCCAAACATTCCAGGGCATTAGTTTACTCCTGAAAAAGCATTCTTAGTTCCAGAACTAAAAGCAGCTCACCAGAGGATAATCAGTTGCGGACTGATAGAATTGAACTGGATAGTGCTGTATAAGACACAGCATACTGGTACAATTTGTGTAAGTCACACATGTAAAGTCCACACGAACAGAATAGTGCAGAATTTAGGTGTCATCAACAGATATAACACTATCACGAATACAGACCAAGGTGAGAAAAGGACGCACAGAAATCAGTAGCGCTAATAATCACACAAAAAACAGCACCTGTGTGGTGGTGGTAATGGTGGTGGTCCAAGGTGGTGGTTGTGGTGGTAGTGGTGCACATTTCACACAAAAATGCATGTGAAGTAAAGCTATGTGACAGTCCGAAAACCATACTGGATTTTTCGGGCGTGGCGTTAAAACATCACATCTGAGTTGCCGTCTGCGAAAGTCATGAAGTTGATTGGGACGGCACCTACAGCACAGAAACTGTGTGCCTTTAGAACTTCATAAGGCTGAGATGAACGTAGGCAGGAGAGCCAGATTCCGATGGTTGCACCAGGCTAGCTACAGTGCTGAACTGGAACTGAACTGCCAAGAGACTGACCACCGTTTTAGGAGTGCAATCGGTCAGGGGCAGGTGGAACGTTGCACGTTGCAGTCATAGATCAATCCGCCCAGCATGCAATGTACCATAGTGCAAGAATACTTGTGCCCCAGCACTGAAAAGACAGCAACAAATATGTCACTTTTAGAGCTGGCAATCATCACTATGATGAAGGGTCCAGGCTGCAAGGCTATTGTGCACTCAACATGTGCAATCAAAGGTTCCGCTGTTGAATGCCTCATTAATCACTCCATAACCTGTGCTTTACTGTGGTGTGATTCAATGGCCCAATGTCAACTTTGGCGATGTTGGTGTGGTGCTAAAAGCATACAGTTCACCAGCACCATAAGAGTCGATGTTTACCCTTGTTTAACTTGTTCTTCTGGAAATGACTTGCCACAGTTACTTCAAGCTCAAGCTAGGATAGATTTGCTGCTCACTCGGGAAACTTCATCCTATTTGTACTTGAACAGGGTCATTTTTTTGTTTCATTCTGTGCCTATGTGCTTTTGTGTCTTTGTGTGTGTGTGTGTGTGTGTGTGTGTGTGTGTGTGTGTGTGTGTGTGTGTGTGTGTGTGTGTGTGTGTGTATGTGTGTGTGCATGTATTTGTGTATGTGCGTGAATGTGTGTATGTGCGTGAATGTGTGTGGTATATGAACGTGTGTTTGTGTGGCCTGGATGAGTAGAAGCGAGATCTCAAGCAGTACATGGACATGTGTAATGGACTGCTGCACATGGACAACATCAAGGTCAGCTACATGCACATGACATACAAACTTTGTTGATGTTAGAGATTTAGAGCTGTGTGTGGGGACTTCCGTCGCTGAAGTTAAGCAACCGGAAGTATGTTACTAGGCCACAGACATGTAGGTTTCATGTTGAAATACGGCCAACATCACACGGTATCCATAACGGGGCTGTAGCACCGAGATTTCAGGTGGTCCAGGAACTGGATATTTGACCGGAAAATGCAATACATGTCTTGATGAAAATCCATTTTGCACAAATTGGGTGGGTGAATTTGGCACATTTCCGGGGATATTTCATAGTGCATGTATCGTAGATGATGTACTAGTATTCACTAGTTGTCAGTTGTCACTGCTTTTATGATAATGGATGGTTTTTCCACCCAGCACTGACTGTCACATGCACATGGTGTTGTTGTGGTACCCATGTGCAGATCTTCCTGTTTCAGATTATACGAGGTCTGGCCTACTGCCACAGTCGGGCTGTGCTGCATCGGTAAGACAGGGTGCAGAGCACTGCCGCTGCCTCTTCGGTATCATTCAGTCTGCTTGCACATATACACATGTAGAAAGTAATATATTGATAGAAGAGGTGTACAGTCAATCTCATAAATAACGACTTCGAATATAGCCGCGTGAATAACCCGCGAATAGCGATACAATCTTCAACCACATGAACAACGACACTTTTCTCATGCATGATCGAGGGTCGTTTTTCTCAAGGTCGACTGTTTGTCTTGTCTTGTTGCTTGCCCCATCTAGCTTACAGTGTCCTTCGCACATTCGTGTGAGTAACTCTGAGTGTGGCTTACACATTCCACCATCATACCAGTACACAATGCAGATCTACCACAGCAAAGTGTTCTTCAGATACTCCAATACATTTTGCCCGTACTTGAGTTTGTACACTGAGATTGACTACACTCACCATGCTGTCTGCTGTGTGTATTTGTGCAGGGATTTGAAACCACAGAATCTGCTCATCAGCGAAGTCGGGGAGCTGAAGCTGGCTGACTTTGGTAAGTGCAACTGCAGATGGCATTACCTACTAACGGTGTTAACTCAATCCCATATGCACTCACTGGATCCTGAGAATGTTTCTAGTAGTAATATTATTACACATATGTAGAATATTGTTGCACCATTCCAGGCCATATGACACAGAACTGACAGTCTTGATTTCTGTCAGCCATTCAGGAATTGGAATAGAATAGCTATAAGACACCCTCCCGGGTACCGCTCTACAGCAGTATTTGCCACAAATCCCTGATTACACTGACATCACTGGCAGCACAGACAACATTGGCAACACTAGCAACAGCCCATGACCTGCTCACTCTGGTTTTTACACACTCCCAGTCCGAAACTGCTGCCAAGCGTATTCACTATCCTACAAGTGCATATGAACAAAGGCATGTTCTGAGTTTGGGATTTTCCGAGTAGCAAGCACTGCCTCAGCTAGATTAACCTGATACCAGAGATGTGATTGTGTATACCAAACTGACACACATTTCGTAAAAGGAAGTCGGCAGCGATTCTCGTTTTGACCTCACCCTATCCAACTGATGTTCAGCTGGAGACATGGTGGAGAATTCTTTGATATTTGATACTCGGCACTAACACCGATCATGGTTTCCTGTCCTTCCTTTTTCAATCAGGCCTAGCCCGTGCCAAAACAGTCCCGTCCAAAACCTACTCCAACGAAGTTGTCACCCTCTGGTAAGGGACGAGCAGTACAGGAGGGAAGCTAGTTGATTGCAGCTTCCTTCTCTGCTGCATGCCTGCATGAGTAAAAAGGCTACCGCAGACTCTCCAATCTGTCCTTGTTTGCTAACTGTTTGAAATCAACCCGCAAGATGTAAAAAGATATGCGAGTTTGTCAACAGGAACAGTTCAGTCTCAATTCCTGGTGGTTGCACTTTGGTAGCAATTGCCGCACTTGTGCCTTCTGTGGATATTATTGCTGTATACCCTACCGTGTTCTCACCATCTGTGTGTATGCGCGTATGTGTGCGCGTATGTGTGCACGTGTGTGCTTGTGGGTGCGTGTGTGTGTGTGTGTGCGTGTACCATATTTTACATTCTCAGGTATCGTCCACCCGATGTTCTCCTGGGCAATACCAAGTACACTGGCAGTATTGATATGTGGTGAGTTGTTTACTCCATGCACCAACTGTGCACAGTAGGGTATGCCATCTTCATGATTCATGATTCATGGAAAGAGCTAAGACGCAAAACGAACCATATTGATTTCGTCACTTTTCTTATAATTGCCATTAAAGGATTCTTTGTAGGTGTGATTCGTATCTACAGTCCATTTCAAAACTATAGACGCGTAGGGTTTTTGAAGTATTTCAAATTTGGCTGGAGCTTTTTGAGAATAGTTTTCGGAATATTGCTCAGGTCCGCTCCACAATTACTCTCATATAGCTTCTAAACGATTGGATAACAGACGCCCAATTTGGAAAAATTTATGCACAAAGTGATCACAGATTTTATGTGGTGTAGATGCTGGCATAACGGTTTTTGCCTAGGTACGCGTCTATAGTTTTGAAATGGACTGTAATTCCGTAGCCGAGTACCAGTTTTGAAGTGGTTGAGGGTCGGATTTTGAATGTGAAATGTTTCGCCTGAAGGTGCCCGTACACCTGTTAATTACATTGACCAGCTGATCATGATTAATTTTCTCAAATGTGGTGTGTGTCATGGCATATAAACTCTTCCACGATACATGTGCATGTAGACAGTGAACTAGTCTCTACAGCACCACTGTCACCTGCACAGAGGTAGTCCATTTGGAAGTGAGATCTCCCCCGCGTGGCAAGGTGAACTACCAGTGCACTGTGTCTGCATGCAGTCCAGATGTCTCGATCTCTATCTTTAGCACCCGGTTACTATTGCAATGGCATTTGATAAAATTTGTCAATCCGTGTATCATGTTGTCATTTAATGACACAGTGATACACGGATTGCTCCTTATTTCACCCAACTCTATGGTGTTGTCTGGCCTCTACTGTATCGCAGGGGAGTCGGCTGTATCTTCTTTGAGATGGTGTGTGGCAGGCCAGTGTTCCCCGGGTCAGACGCAGAAAATGAGCTGGCCTTGATATTCAAGGTACAGTGGGCACCAAAGTCACAGTCATAGTCCTTCGCCATGGCACAGTGAATTGTATTCTGTTTGCTCGTGAAAGAGGCTTTTGTCGTAGTCATGACAGTGATAGTGAATCACAAAGATTGATGTTTTGGCCCCTAAACCGTTGGTGTAACTACCTGGCAGGCCGGTGCTGGGTAACCCTGGCAGTATGCTCGCTGTATTAAATTGTTTTTTTTAAAGTGCAGTGTGGACTTTGCGTTGCCTGAAGTCGGATTTCTTGCTTATGTACACCGTGTCTGCATTGTGAGAAGGACCAATTTGCAATACTGTATTTGGACGGCCATGCACAGAACATGTTTGTCTGCAATACATGTACACGTTGGGTGATTGTCATGTCTGTATACACGTTGGGTGATTGTCAGGCAATGGGAACACCGAATGAGAAGACGTGGCCGGGAATCGAGAAGAACGAAAAGTTCGTAGAAGGTAAGACCGCAGGCAGTGATCACACTGGTGATACTCAACTCGGTAAGATGGTGCATGGGTCAGCCTTTTTCCACCATCATCCAGTAGCACATACACTGTATATTGTATATAACTGACAGGTCACATCTCCAGGGTGGACAAAAAAGCCAGCTCTGTACCCCAAAGCTGCAGTCAACCGTTTTGAACAAAAGTCACTTGACTGGCTGCGCTCTACAGCTGTAACAGTGGTAATGTCCAATACTCAGACACACACACACACACACGCACACACACACACATACACGCACATGGACACACACACATGCACGCACACACACACACACACACACACACACACACACACACACACAAGCATCCTATAGTGCATATCCGGTGGCTGCAGACAAAGCATACCGTGGTGGCGGCTGGCATCCAGTGACCACACTGAGCAATTTGAATGCACTGGAGAACCCCATAGACAGAAGTGGACTGGAGAAGCAGCAATGTACTTCAGTAATAACAACCCTCTGCATCACTATCACTGTATAACACTATTACAGTCAGACATCGCTTAACCGCCACAAAAAAACCGGATAGGCGAGGAAACCAGATAATCGAACACACATACTGTATATATACGTGGCATATGCTGTAAATCGTTAACCAACGATTTTCTTCCTTATGGCGAGGGGACCGGATAAGCGAGGTCTGACTGTATTATTCAACAACTCACTAAGAGCAGCTAGGCAAGGAGCAACTATCACCGGCATTTCTCCATCACACACGCACATGCAGCAGCCACTGCGTCCGTATAAGGAAACACGTATCGTGTTGTATCTTTCTGCAGGCAACTTCGCGCTGTATATTCCTCACCCTATTCAAGTGCTGGCACCAAGGTAGGGATGACAATAGTCTCTGGGTTTCTGTTTAATATCTCAAGCTTACATCTCAAGCAAGTTTTCGGACACGAAACTCCGAGTAACGGCAAGGAAGGACCTGGTTGCGCTGTTGCTATTTGTGAATTGTATCTAAAGCTTGTATGTTTCCACGTTCATGTCAAAAGGTGACGTCCACAGAAATCAGTCACTGGTAGAATGCTTCAAGGTGTTACTAACACAATAGGCTGTGGTCATAGAACAAAGCTGAGAAGTTACCGCTTTCCAGCCACCTTATTCCTGAACCTAAAGTCTACTTGATGCTGGGTTTGATGTGTTGCTGTAGGCTTTCCATCAATGGTGCCGACCTACTCAAGAAGTTGCTTGATGTAAGTGATTGATCATAGCTATCATTGAGTGGAATGCTCAGCTGCTCAATAATCTCTCACGTGTGCATGTTGTAGTCTATGACTTGGAACAGGGCGAGGCATTGGTACTTCAAGTAGGAAACGATACACTGCTTGTGTTGCTTCTGTTGTGCATGCCACTGATTTTCCATGTACCTCTCTGTCTCTCTGTCTCTTGACGGCTCTGCACACTCCAGTACTCACCGGACACGAGACTGACCGCTCTCCAGGCAATGAAGCATCCATACTTCTTTGCCCTGGGCGAGGAGGTGCAGCGAATCCCCCACAGTACGTGCCTTTTGTGTCCTTTTCGAATTATTTTCAACCAAAAGAAGAAATTCTGTTACATGATTCTTGGATGACGACTACACCATAGCTTAGTGGTAGAGCATCGGCGAGGGTCTCTGGTTCGAGTCCTGGTGGTGACAGTCAATATTTCTTCAGACTTCTCCCATTTGCACCTTATCCTCAAACAAATGAACATATCGTTCGGTGTTATAATTTGCAATGATGCTGAAGTAAGAAAGGGTTTGCTCCCCAGTAGCAGGTTTTTGTTTTCAACAGGATTATAGTATATTTTTATTGCCTGTGGGGGCGGGGGGTCAATACTATGCGCTGCAAGCGGTGGTGGTGACATACTAAGATCACTATACTAAGGGATAAGTTCATAACAACGAATAGGTACTCTTCAAGCTTACGGTACACTCTGTATTGTGATCCTGCTCTTGGACCAATCCACTCTACAAGACATGTGCTAAAGGTGCCTGCCATTGAGCATACACCCATGCATTTTTTAGGCCAACGCAAAATTTATAATTGTCACTTGGACATTGGCCACCTGCAGTATACATCACTACAATTTTCGTCTTTGCCTGCGACCTGTAATAATCGTAAAAAAAAATAAAAAAAATAAAGCTCTGCTCTAACACCATGTTATATCAAGCTTTCTCCTGTCTTCCTCTCTTGTTCAGTGACAAGCATCTTCTCCATTCAGGGAGTCGAGCTGAGACCGGACCCAGGTTACGTTCCGCCCGATGCGGAAGAAGAAGAAGAAGAAAAAGAAGACTCTGATGTTGATGATCTGGAGGATTATTACAATGGTGAGAAAGCCATTCACCTGCAGCGAGGAATTAAAACACCCCTTCAAAAACCCGTGGAAACTTCAGTTGAAATCAGTGTCTGCTTAAAAAAAGAAGGTTTATTATACAAAAGAAAAAGGACCAAGGAACTACAAGTTACGCTATAATGTCCACTAACACCACCAGTTACTAAACAATCAGCTCATCCGAGTCCAATGTTTATAATATTTATGTATCAAACTTGGAGACTATTAAGCTCCGCCGCACACAGCAATGACAGAAGAATAACACGCTGCAACTCCAAGTTTCCAGTTTTCATAATCCCACACAGGTACAACGGACTTGTATACACTGTACGGCATACAGCACTAGATGAGTAGATACAACACTCCAATGATGGACAGTCTTTGTACAGGACTGGTAGATGTAGAGATTGGTAGGATCTACAAAGTGCTTCTGACAGATGGAGGACAAATTTATAGTACCGGAGCTTAGCAATCCCACATACATTTATCACATGTGTTCGGACTTGAGAAATTCATTCTCCATTACTACCAGGTCCCGCCTCACTTCTTTGTGTTGTGTTGGTGGGTCCACAGTAAAAGGACACAACAGTACTGTCCGCAGCTTGAGCATTATCATACATAATGCCGGCATTTTTCTGCCATGGATCCCTGAACTTGTCAAACCAAAGAACTTACACTTTCTCTACCTTTGTATGTTTTCTGGCTTCTATGCACCGCTGCAACTGCCGGACAGAGATGGATCGTGGTGTCTAAACTGCGTCAAGTGAAGTCAAACCGAAGTGTGACAAGTCCGTCCACGCATAGACACTGTCCTCATGGATATAAAGTGGAATACAACGCTGAACGCTGGAAACTGGACACCTTGACTTTTCCCTGTGTCCCAATTGAAACAACTTGACCATCTACGTGGAAACAAGGTGGTATGATGGCCTGATGAACCTGAAGAATTCATGATGCCGATATTGTATGCATACACAGATGCACCTGCAGCCAGATGATTTTGAATCGTATTTCTTCGGTGCCTTTTTACTTGCGATTTGTGCCGAATTACTGACTCGCTTGAGTTGAGGCTGCCGTCCCCGACTTGAAACTGCCTACCTGCACACGTGTATTTCCACTTGTGTATATCTATTCACCTTGCGGTTTTGCCGCATTGTCGCACACGCTGCTTTGCTGCACAATGACTCTTGAACTTCCAGTCACTATATTTAAACATAACTAAAGTTAAAGTACACCAAGATGTTGTACACAATGATGACTGATGGCAGTCAGGTTGAGACTGGACACCGAAGAGCACGAGTTTCTCTCGTCGCTACTAGCGTTCGTAAAAATTCCCATGTTTCTTCCGGGACTACTGCTTATCCAGGGAAAGCACATCTGCTTATCCAGGGAAAGCACAACTGCTTATCCAGGGAAGGCACATCTGCTTATCACATTTCCCCCATGGGAATGAGGCTGCACGGAGTCTCCCAGTGGAACGCATACACACGGTGTGATGAGGCTGCACGGAGTCTCCCAGTGGAACGCATACACACGGTGTGATGAGGCTGCACGGAGTCTCCCAGTGGAACGCATACACACGGTGTGATGAGGCTGCACGGAGTCTCCCAGTGGAACGTATACACACGGTGTGATGAGGCTGCACGGAGTCTCCCAGTGGAACGCATACACACGGTGTGATGAGGCTGCACGGAGTCTCCCAGTGGAACGTATACACACGGTGTGATGAGGCTGCACGGAGTCTCCCAGTGGAACGCATACACACGGTGTGATGAGGCTGCACGGAGTCTCCCAGTGGAACGCATACACACGGTGTGATGAGGCTGCATGGAGTCTCCCAGTGGAACGCATACACACAGTGTGCCTATTCAGTAGCAACAGTAGTACAATGCGCACACAGCACACAGCAATGAATGCAAGGACTTGGTTGTGTCATTGCTGTGCGAGTATTGTACTGCTGGCTCTGTTCACTGGACAGAGAGCACTATACGCAGCCTGAGGATCTTAGACAACCGTATAGTAGTAGTAGCAGTAGCAGTAGCAGTAGCAGTAGCAGTAGCAGTAGCAGTAGTAGTAGCAGTAGCAGTAGCAGTAGCAGTAGCAGTAGTAGTAGTAGTAGTAGTAGTAGTAGTAGTAGTAGTAACTAGAATAGTACACTAACTAAGTAGGCATAGCAAGAACAATTCATGAGAATAAAAGGAGTAACAACATACTACTTGAAGGGAGAAACGATCATTAAAAATTCAGACGGTACCATAAAAAAAGTGATAGCGGTATTTTTTGTGGAGATGAAATAAAGCGGAAGTATTGCTGAGTGTGTTGAGAACTAGACCAATCCCGAAACACAATTCAATACTATAGGTTTTTTGAAGTTACAAACATATCCAGAAAAGAGACCCATGGTGCCGGCCATGGTGGTGATGACGTGTGTGTGTGTGTGTGTGCGTGCGTGTGTGTGTGCGTGCGTGTGTGTGTGTGTGTGTGTGTGCGCATGCGTGCGTGCGTGCATGTGTGGGCACTGTACCTGCTAAAAATGCGAACGTGATGATGAATACAAGACACGTGGAGATAGGGTTAGGCCAGGAGGAGTGTTTCCTAAAGAACTCACCAATTATACTAAAATAGAAGTACAAACACACGGAGTAAAGACCAAATATAGTATAAAACTTTAAATATGCACACATCCCTCACACACTAGGTGGTGCACTGACCACCTCTTACAAAAAAACATACACTGCACCGACGGAAAAGAGTAGTTGAGTTACTTCCGCTGTGTTAATCGTTCAAGGTTCTGTTTGAAGTGCTGATAGTCACCGTACGATAACGTGACCTTATCGGAACGATAGCGCGTCAGGCGAATCGTGCGCAAGTACTGCTCCGTCACCCGGTCGGTGTAACCGCCCTTCTTCAGCAGGCTGCCCAGCGTCTCCATCTTGTCCCAGCCTACATGAAGACAACAAGAGAACCGCTCTCAAACTTCGTCTCCTTAACGAAAGACATCTTCAACTTGTCCTGCCGCAGTGGTTGCATTCAATCAATAGCTACTTTGTCACTCGTTCTTTCCCATTCGTTCCTTTCTCAGCTAATCAGGCTACCTTGGAGGATGGTGGGTGTAGGGTTTTTCATGTAATGAAGTGGCTGCAGTGGAACTTGCGCACATTTTAAAAGAAATACCCCTGGAAAGGACATGAACAACGATGATGCAGCTGCTGCGTCCACAGCACACTCTCTCGCACATGCAGGCTGTGCCCTGGATCTCACAAATGAAATAAGACGAGAGGACCGTTGGTTAAGCACACTTGTGCCTTGTGATATCATCACACCAACGAAGCTGGCAACAGCAACAAGGGAAACGAAAGCTGCCATGGCCTGTCGTCACAGTTTGCAGTCAACCTCCCTATTAAATGTTGTTAAAAAAATGTTGTTAAAACTAACAAAAAATTTGAAGACGGTGTGTGTGTAAGGTTTTCCATTTAAAATTGGAAACGTGAACACAAATACTGTACCGTATTATCTCTAATATAAGCACAGTCTCCAATAATAGCACGTCTCCAATAATAGAACACCTTGGGGCGGCATTCAAAAAATAAAGTGCTCAGTCTCCATTATAAGCACACTGTGTAAATTCATTATCTGTACCGGCGAAAAAAACCCTGAAATGTGTGTGTCATACATGAATTTGGCATGGCAACATGCCTCTGAAATGAGGTTGAAATAATAATGGAACAGTCTCCAATAAAGGAACGTCTCCATTAATAGCACGGGGCGGAGGTACATTGAAAAAATAAAGGACCGTGCTTATATTAGAGATAATACGGTAAGTATGTTATAGGCATATACATATACAAACATTGAGAAGCCTGTCACGCATGAACTTTACCTTGCTCCGATGCGACTTCGGGAAGGTATGTTGCTGTCTTAGTACGTCCTCGGAACTCAAACTCAATCCTTATGCCATGAATGCCAATCTGCAGTGCACATCACCACCAGCAAACACATGCGTAAGAAAGTCATTTGTACTGATACAGAAGACAACCACCCCTCCCACCAAACACACGTGCATGCACGCACACACGCACACACGCGCGCGCGCACACACACACGCACACACATACATACATACACATATGCACACACGCATGCACACACACGCATGCGCACGCACACACACACACACACACACACACACACACACACACATCCAGTGTGATATGCGAAGACGGCTGATCGGAGCACACAGCCATAAACGCCCCACGGGAGATTAGCTTTATCTGCCATTGTTTGTCTGGCCCAATGTGTCTAGTCCAACACAGGAGCAGCCAGTCAGTCTACTGTACCATGTCCCTCCACAAACACCATGTCACAGCAAACATTTTACTCCTGGCTGCGTCATAACCAGGATGAACACTTCCATAGAAACACCGCCTCAGATGAGCAGTCCCTAAGGGTCGCCGCGACTCTTATCGCCACAGGACACATTGAGCTATTCAGCAACGCGACACTCCCGCTGTTAAATTTGTCCAAATGTCAGGAGATAATCTGAACAAAAGCACGGCCATCAGAATACGATACACAGATACGTGTGCGGATACCAATGACAGCCAACATCACGCAAACGTCTCGGTTTCTGCCCGCAGAATTCCAACCGTACCTCCCAGTCAAGATAACTCCGTGCCTGCTCGAAATTGGTCAGCAGCGATATGCCGCAATCGAGCAGCGAGATCTCTTCCCACTTGATCGGGTTGAAGCGACTGTCCTTCAGTGCACTGCAGAGGATGAGGGCAGTGTAAAACAACGTGCACAGTTACTGAGTACCGCGCCAACTGGCTAAGGATTAATGAGCTCAAAAGAACTGAAAATATCCTCCAACATGTGACGCTGAGCATACATGGAGAACATCAAGTTCCAATTGGATTTTTAAAAAAACCTAGAGACGCACTACTAGTAACTTGTCAGCCGTTTGGAATCTAAGCAAATAAGTACTCCTACCTCTATTACAACTGGAGAAATAAGTACTCTTACTTCTATTACGATAGGAGCAGCTCGAACAACATGTTCGATACACAAAAGTGCAGTGCAATATACACAAACACAGGAGGTGATAGGGCTGAAGAGCTGAACAACTTTCTCCTCCTGTGCTCGTCTATAGTACGCTTTTATGACCATGATTGCATTAGGCGGCAAAGAAGTTGCTCAGAAGCATAGCGGATGATGCCATCAAGCAACTGACCTAGTGAGAGTGTACTGGCGCAGACCTTCACGCAGTGGAGTGTCTGAAAACGTGCCGATACAACCTCTCAGCTGCTTGTTTGCTGAGAACTTGAACGTGACGAATAGAGGACTGCAACAGAAGCAACACGATACACAGAACCTTAGCAGTCGGTCATACGGTCACATTCCAGCTTAGATTTGGCATGAATTCAATGGTGCACCGACCCTCCTCCTCACTACACTGGGGTGCACCAGACAGGCATATATTATAATTGTATGCAGGTCCTTGCTACAGTGCTGCTTCATGAAATCCAACCTCACGAGACAGCCAGTGCTGGGTGCCGTGCAGCACTAGGCTTTCGAACACTGGGCTGTGCACCGGAGCATGTGCAGGTGCCAATTTACCGATATTCAAGGTTGGATTTTCATTGAGCACGAATGTACATCACATCACTCGGATAAGATGGCTACTCACGAGGTGGAAGGAATGGTTGATACTGGGATTTATGTGGAGTTTTGAAAGCCGATTGTCAATGCCAGTACACTGTACTGGCCAGCTCAGTGTGTATGAGCAGGCTGTACTGGCCAGTTCGGTGGCCGCGGAATCTGTATCTATGGTGCATAGCTCGTGACAATGCGAGCATTTTGACATACATAATTCTTGGTGGGTTCATGTTTGGACAATTTTTCCCTGGAATTTTGGGGTTCGAAGTATCAGTATTCCACTTTATTGATATTATGGTTTGGAGCATGGCACAGAGGATATTATCAATTCAGATTGCGGAGGCAAGGCGTTGATTGCTCAGTTAGAGGGGCGTTTGAATGAGCTTGTTGCAACGCTGGTAACAGCAAACTCAAGTGCAGAGCAAGAACAGCTACCCAAGCCAAGAATAAACAACGCTTCACTCCACCAACAGCGGTATCACATCACCCGAACGTGGACTGAGAGAAGAGGACGTTGAAAAGTCTCAGTTTTTCATATGAAATACTCATAATGTACAAACTTGACCTTACTAGGCTGCGTCTGTGAAGTCAGGCTTGACGATTCTGTGCCTTGGATTGTGATGGTTCACAAGGACGTCAAAGCAATAAACGCACATTGACTCCGTCGCAACCTGCTGGCTAGATGCTGCGGCATCCATAGCTGTACAATTATTTGACAAATCCAAACGTTTCTTCCAAACAAGAGTGAGTGCACTGTAGATATGCCTGGCAGTGTGTCCAAACCAAGGAAGTAGAGCTGCGCTGCACTGTTCGTAAGTAGTGCACAAAGGTACCAAAGTTCAACGACGGACAACTTCTCCTTGCCTGGCTTGAGTCGTTCAGACAGTACAACAGCCCACAGCAGCACGAAGCAGGTAGACAAATCAAACAATTAAATTTATTTGATTTGATCCAGCAAAACCTTTTTGAGTCAACCTGGCCTGGCCTGGCTGGGAGCACCCACAAGGGCCACATGTACATCGTGCAGTACTTCCTGGATCATATCAACGTCATGATTGGGTGTGTAGGGGAATCCCCTACGGGTTCGGCAGGGTGGGTGCTTTACCGTACTGGCTCTAGCTCTAGCTGGCCCTGGGGCCCGGGGGGGGGGGGGGGGCACTTTTTTTCAAAGTCCATCATGTCATGTCACAGATTGCCTGATGGCACTATTCAAGAGAGGGGCCAGAGGGCACTATAATTTTTTCAATGCTGGTACACAGGGAGTCGTCAAATTGACGACTCCCTGCTGGTACATTTACGTTTTCCACTGCGGCATAAAAACAAAGAACGAAATAGTGGTCGCGACTTCGGCGATGATTTTTATGTAAACTATCACGACTCAACAGACACCGCAAGAAGAAGCCTTGAACTGCGATTTTGAGTACTGAAATCATCGGTGATGGTCAAGAACATCAGCAAAAGAACACCAAACGTGCACATGTGCTTGGTTTACAACGCCGGGGGGGGGGGGGGGGGGGGAGGGCATTATTCAAGAGAGGGTTTTATTTTTTCACCGGCTCTTGGAGACTGGGACACTATTGAAGAGAGGGCTCTAATCGCACGAGTACGATATGCCTGGTCGACACTAGCTAGTACTAGCCTACTACTAGGCCGAATTTTGCCCGATACTCCGTCACTGACATGAAATCCGCCGACTGGGTTGGCCCTATCATGTGACACACCCACACAAATTTGTCGGAAACGTGTGCGACAAGCCGACAACACCGTCCACACCAGGCACATTGTACTGCTGAGGCAACGAACTAAAATAAATCAAAACCAAAAACACCAGACAAGCAACACAGTCATCATGACTAGGCCTCGACCAAATATGCTAAAAAAGAGAGCATATATATAATTATGCTCGTCGCATATCAGGGAAAACGTCCATAATGTGCCAAAGGCTTAGCAAGATATGCAAAAAGATATGCCAAAATATGCTCGACATAAGCAGAAAGTGTAGATCATTTCAGTAAAATTACAACCTTGGAATATTCATTGGCTTCACGGCTATCATGCTTATGGTGCAAATTAAAAACACATGCGGAATAGTATGGCTGGGATGTGTCCCCAGCAACCGTAGCGATAGTGTTGATCCATGGGGAAATGTAGCAAACGCCTCAACCATTCCAAATTCATCCATAAAAGGCATTTCTGAACGCATTTTGTCCATATATAATATGAATGTTTTGTCCTCATTTTCTTCAGAATATTTGAATTATATGCTGCCTTCATTCCAATATTCCCTTTGTCGCTCAATATGCCATAATATCAACTGGCCCACAAAATATGCGGAAATACGCGCAAGCATATTTGGTCGAGGCCTAATCATGACTGACTAGTACAGTGCTGGCAACTGAAATCCGACCCCTGAGCGGTGCGCTCGCATCGCAAAGACCCAACACGGGATGGTAAAACTACGAAACAGAGGCCGCTAGAAAGTGAACGCACCGCTAGGGGGTCGGTCGGTCGGATTTCAGTTGCCAGCACTGTATTACCTTCGCTGGAGGCAGGGATAAGTACAGTTGGATCCCGGGACGGGTACCGTAATGCCGTTTATCCCTTTTCCGCACCTTGTCCTCACCCACTTACTGCGGTGTGATGAGCCCATATGTGAAGTCATTATTTTCAAGACCAACCGTTGGTAGCCCTTGGCGGATAATGAGGCAGAAAAATTGGCAGAATTTGGTACCTTTGGTATGGTTTATGCATGTTTGGTGTGTGGATAAAGAAATGGAGCAGAATTCAAGGAAGTGCCTGTCATAAGGTTGGTATGGTTCTACCAATTTCACCGCCTGCTTTTCGAGCAGAATCTGCCAATTTTCCCATTTTTCGAGCATTATCCACTAAGCTGCCCATTGAGCGGTTCAATAGCTATCTTTCCGCAAGGTTTCTTCTGCTCTCTCTCTCGCCTCTCTCAAGGGGTCCCGGGATACCCACGTGGCTAGTTTATGGCAGTGAGTAAGTACAGTAGTGCACTCGGTTTACAGTCCTAAAAAATACACACAACAACGTTGGAAGGCTGTTGGTTTGCGCATCCAGCTAAGCATCAGGTGGTTGAATGTCAGTATCACATCAGTCAGTATTGTGCTAGCTGTTGCACCTTCTGACTACACAACATCTTGCTTGTAACTGTTAGTGTTGGACACAAACTACGGATGACATGTAACATTCTGGTCCTTTCTTTTAAACAGCAGCAACATGTGGCCTTGCAGTAATCATTACTATGGTTCGTTATAACGAATCTGTTCGGTACAAAGGGTCAATTTGGCATGAGCTCTAACAAGGACATGGACGATATGATTATGATGAAACTCGCTATATGCGAGTTCATTATAAGTGGAGTCGACTGTATTGATATAATACAGTCTGTATCGGCTATAGAGTGACCGGATATAAGAATATATCGGCTACAGTGATATTGGTACGAAATATCAAAAGCAAAACGTATTTTATCCAGTACAAATATCACTATACTGACCCTCCAGGAAATCGCGATTCCACGGATGCAACAAATTTCGCGATTTTGGCCCAAACCCGCGATTTTCAGCAAAATCCGCTATTTCCCGCGTTTTTTGTTGTTTTCTGCACTATATCTCACATTTGTATGCACTTTTCACGCAGTTCTTTCCATGATCATGTCGGTTATTTGCACAGTACGACTCTCGAGTAGATATACGATGCAACAAATTTCGTGATTTGGCCCAAATCCGCAATTTTCTGCAAATAAATCCGCGAATTCCTGGCAAGTTCTGCATCATTCCGCACTTTTCGTCGCATTTTTTGTTACTTTCTGCCGCAATTTCTTGCGCAAGTTTTCGAGAGTTTTTTCCGCAAATTCCCGCAGGGACAGACTATAACCAATATTATCGGATGTAATGATATATCGGATATTATGATGGCAACAAGGAATCAAAATATGCATAACACATTACATTATTATTGGCTATAGTGATGACTTTAAAATACATGTTGCAATAATATCAAAGGCCCTATTTTTTTACTTTCTTCACGTTGCTTATTTTGATAGTGACACATGTACATGTACATAACAGAATTTTTTTATGGAAATGCGGGCCCTGTCAACTATGCAGCATGCTCATTTGTCAAAACGCCATGCTGGAAGTATTTCCTTGCCTTTCATGTGTCGATCGAAAAAAATCGATCGTATCGCACAATCATTATAGTGATGCATCGGTTATAGTGATAAAATCACGGAAATCAAAAGGGTACGCTATAGCCGATACAGACTGTACACCATAGCTCTAGTTCAATGTTTTGAAAATCTTTTTCAACACAACATTGGAGTACTACGGCCACCTCCTGATAGACGTGCAGGATAATTAGTTCTTTATAGTCTAAGTTCTCTAAGTATAATAGAAATGTACTCACACTGCAAGCTACAAGTCATGACTGACATGTGGCAATTGACAGTAAGATTCCACTTGGTTTACATGCGACCCAACGAGATGTGGTTCGTTTACTTCCGTATAAAGGTCAATTTTGTAAGGCCGTTCAAGATAGTAACTTGGATACTGGTTCGCTATTTCTGTAAGAGCAGAAATTTTCGGTAATCTCAGTGCCGACAATTTTTACCGAAAATAAAACGCACCAAAAATTTCCCTCCACCGAACCGCCGATTTTGGAGAGTACCGAAAATATTACACCACCGAAAATTTCTGCTTTTATAGTATCACGAAATTCGCTACATGCGAGTTTGTTATAAGTGGAGTCGACTGTAGGCCCGGAGGGTGTTACAACACGTAAAGACAAATGCAGTAAAATATTAATGCAACAGTACTCAGTAGAACTTCGAGGCTCTCGCATTTCCTCTTTCAGATATCAGAACTGCATGCTCGCATTGCTATCGCAGTATCGGACCAGACCAGCTGGCAGTGCATGGCAGACACTTACCGTCATCATGGTCATGGCACCGAAACACACCGGTAATCATTGATTGTGGTAGCAGCGCTGTTCGGCTCTATCCTGCAGGCCTGGTATGGGGAGTCACCGAGACAATCTACAACAGCAGTCTGCAACCACGTTACTTGCACTGATCCAGTATTCCTGTTACTGGTTACTGCCGCACTGAACAACGATAAAAAAAGTCAGAATCCGATCCACATGCACAGACCGCACGGGATTAAAATATGCTCGTGCGTGTGCGCACCATTTACAAGCAGCTGCTTCCTGCCTGCCTGCCCCTCTGCCTCTGGGACACGGTCGTTCAGGAAGGAGTTGTACTCGTACACGGCGCTGGTGACAGTGGTGTCAACCACACAAATCCTAGATCAGAGTAGGGAGAGGAGCAACAGTAACCGCTAGATCGTCATGTAGATCTACATGGCGTCGACCGTAGTCTAGTGTAGTCCTAGTAAGGCTAAGCAATCATACCGGTAGTGGCCACGGCGAAATCAAAAGCAGTGGACTGTACTTGCCGCGTGGAGGGTGCTACATGTATGTCGGTTCGTGGTTAGCTTGGATCGTTTTCGAGGAAGAACTGCGTTTTGGTACTTAGTTGGATTACAGAGTACAGTCAGTGTAGATCTACCAGGCACTCACTGACTCAGTGCATGCAGACAGTCTAGACTAGACTAGAGAGATACATGTAGCGATGACAAGGAAGATGCAGATCGTGATCGTAGATCTAGAAGTAGAAGTAGAACACTAGCACCGACTTGTAAAACGTTGCCGCCCGAAAAGTAAATAAATATGTTACCACGGGAGTGGAGCACGCGGCGCCTGGGGTCAACCTCCCCTCTCGTCCTCCTACATAAATTGTAGTCCTAGATCCTGTCCTGCCACCACAGCACTAGTGTCGTAGTGACCTCGCCAGCATCGAACCGCGCTGCCCAACCATAGATCTACGCATCGGAGGATCTGTGTCTTTTTTTTTGTGGCCTTGTCATTTCAAAAGTACATGATTGTTACAGTACCGGTAGTATGCAAATACGGGCTTGTGTTGTGTCAAGCAATACATTGGGCGGTATTCCACAGGTGGACTTCGTCTCGACACCGAAACGGTAGCGCTGGTTGATTGCCAGAGAAGGTTCCCGGAGAAGGTCGAAAGAAGGCTTAGCTTTGAGTGTACCGCGTCACTATCATGTCGGACCGTTCAGCTTGAATGAAGTTCCTTGGTCAGAATGACCGAGCCCTGATTGATTAGCAGCATTGTTTACATGCAACTAACTGTTGATTGAAAATCCGACTGGAGAGTGAACCCTGGCTGTGCTCGGCGAACATGCTGACTGGATTCCGAACATACGGATCCCCTGCTCCAGCGGGGTCCGGTGGAGAAAATGCGGAGCAGACGGTGGTCAGCAACTTGGGCGTGATAAACCCCCGGCGCTTCAAGACCCTGAAGCGAAACCAAGGAGTGAGCACCGAGGCAGAGAATGAGCCGTCCATGAGCCTGCGGCTGGCTCCACAACCAAGCGTAAGTAGTACTAAGTTAGTACACATACAGTGATCAGTATTGCTAGCAGCACGGGGCAACATGACAAACTACTGCTGCTACACAGAGTAACTTGTATCCGCAAACCCGAACCTCAGTGTGCACCGAGAACCGTCGGTATACCAGCGTAGGTTTGTTTGTAATTGAACAGGTGCGCTCCGAAACGTATTCTCTTCCATTCAACCTATCCGTCTGTCCGACGGATGCCGTAGTTACTAAGTTACAGAGGATGGCTCGGACCATAAATAATGCAGTACAGTCAAATAATTGGGAAGCAACGATTACCCAAGATACTGCTAGAGGTGCAGGGATGATAGAGCAAAGAAATCACATCATCATACTAAGCTACACAGAATAGCAGGAACAACAAGGAGTGGAACCCTGGATGCTTGCTAGGTTTCATTCTGCATGTGGTCATACAAATGGCAAGAGCATCTGATAATTCGTCACGAATCAAAGAACTTGTGTGACCAGTTGTTCATGGTGTAGAGCAACGGTATACATGAAAAACATCACATGGTTCTGGACATGGGCAACGCAACGTACAAGGTCATGTTTTGTAGCAAGTTTTGTCATAAAATAATGTCTTTCCTTGAAGCGATGGTGTGAAGAGGAGGTGTAGGATTGCAATGACCAGTGCGACACGTAGCATTATGTCGCTTTTTAAATGATGTCATGACACTGTAGAGGTGCCATGGAAAAGTGATATCACACGTACTCCGTGTGTGGTGCATCTGCCATTACATTAGGTGTGGAGAATGTGCTCGTCGTTGTGTTATTTCATTCACACATAATGTAATCACTGATCTGTCATGGATAATGGGAATGCTTCCTATAACACTAGACCCTACATAAGGTGACACATGGCACCAAGCCCCAAGGCCCCAGCATGCTACACCGCACCTCCCGGGGTTTGCATCACCTCAGTGGCTATCTATCAGAGTGAGGCACAGAAGGACTAGCTTCTTTTACCCGAAGGCCCACAATGATGCGGGGGATTGTTTGCTGCGTGGCTGTCCCTCACCCAGGTCGTATACCAGGACCGCCGGAAGCAATTTTTGATTGGTCCGGTAGTATCATGGCCTTTTTAAACCCTGTGTATGATATGGCGGGTACACAGTCATGCCCTCCACAGTAGTAAACATTGTGTTGGTGGCCAAAGAATTGGTCCGGTGATAACCTGATCAACCGAACCGGTTCCCGCGGGCCTGTACTGATACTATCATCAAAGTGGGACTTCGTCTACAGTACTGCCGGGCGCCGAAGAACAGAGTGCCAGAGAGCGGCCAGGCTAGAATCTCCACAAGCACAGCATACCAGTGTATACACGGTGACTTAACTGTGCATAGACTGTCATACATGAAAATAAGAACGGTCTAGGCTGGGAGGCTGACCCCCCCCCCAGTTCTTCGGCGACCGACAGTACTGTAGCTACAGTAAAACCTGTCCAAGAAGACCACTACAAACAGGACCAAGGGATGGTCTTCCAGTCAATTGACCCTGGATATGGAGACCACCTGGTAACAGAGACCACACTTTGAAGGCCCCTTCAGTGGTCGTCTTGGACAGGTTTCATTGTATGTCACACATGTCTGATGTGGGCTTGCAACAGCTCCTATAGGCACACCTGGTATTATACTGTGATAGGGTTTGTTGCCAATGCATCTCCATCCATGGTCTGCTGGTTTTGGTTTTACACTCCAGGTTTCTGCTCCTACCGAATTGCCCGACTATGAAAGCGAAGTGAACAAACTTGAGGCGGAGATCGAGGATGACGAGTGTCCCGAGCTGCTGACATTTCCCAAGGACGAT
Organism: Sycon ciliatum; assembly: GCF_964019385.1. Taxonomy (NCBI): domain Eukaryota; kingdom Metazoa; phylum Porifera; class Calcarea; order Leucosolenida; family Sycettidae; genus Sycon; species Sycon ciliatum. The sequence goes on from NC_088644.1 coordinate 5,770,833, forward strand.
ATCCAGGTACATGCCAGTGGAGTGTGTGTTGTCAGAATATTGTTGCACTAAATGACATACATCGAAGCTGTAAATGGATTGCTTCAAACCAGTGGCATTCATTCCATTAAATTCTCCTCTCTGATAAAGCCTGAGGGTGTATAGTATGATTTGGAAAGGTGAGCTATGAATTTTTACAGCTTCCCACATTGTGTGTATGTTGTAGATCTATTGTAGGCAAAATTCGATCTACCCAGCAGGACTGTCAACTTTTCATCGAGAACAATAATTATTATTATTGTTGACAAGCACCTTGGTGCTAGTTACTCAGCTCATCAGCTTTACTATCCTATGCCATCAGGTAACGAGCATACCTCGGCGATTACGTACCGAGAAGTCGACTATACCGCAAGGTGCCCTGGACCAAGCCGAGTCACTATTCACACGCAAGGTAGGGTGAAATGAAAATGATGCCAGGCAGACTGGCAAGAGCACACATCTGAGTATTCTATATTGATGCACATGCGTATGAGAGTTGTGGTGCTTTATCAGAGTATTCCTGTACTGACACGTCATCGACCGGTTGATCCAGTTGGGCAAATTCCGGAAAGTAGCCGCATTTGCATGTGCTTTACATGTATGACGTTTCCATGTCTTTAATCGTGCCTCTCGCCAGTGAAAAGATGTGCTGACGAGAAGTCTGTGTGAATGGTCATGACAAAATAGCATCGTTATGAGCTGACCTGGTGATACTTGGCTACATACATGTACATTACATGTATGCATTATGCGGGTTTGTGTACAAATATCGGGCTTGAAATTGTGCGTTTGTGTTTGCATCATCCATACTGGCTGCAGTGCATCAAGAGTTATTCGTCTGATTGGCATGTTGTACGTCACAACTACTCCAAGTATGGCAGCGATTACGTTAGACTGCAAAGGTGAGCCTCCCACAAGGCTGTGCGTCTGTGGATGTGAGTGCGCGTGTGTGTGTGGGGGGGGGGGGGGGGGGATTGCCATGTGTTTGGGTGGTCTTAGGGAAGGGGCTGGAGAGGAGAGAGGGAGAGGGGTTGTTTATCAACCAGACTAGCTGGCATCCAGGTATGCGCGTGCGCCCCCCCCCCCCCCCCCCCCCACACACACACATGCAAACACACAAACACACACACACACACACACACACACACACACACACACACACACACACACACATACGCATGCGCGCACATACACACACACCATGAGGACCCGTGAAATTCTACCCATGCTGCGTGCGACTTTTCAAATCCCTGGCTTCAAACTGACCAGATGAAATCCAGTGCTGCTTTCGATCTGAGCCATGTCGCTGAAATCCTACTGTCTAACATTTGGAATTGGTTTGTGATGTTTGTTGGACAGTCCTGGTGCTGCAGCTGGCTTGCCTGAACACACGTACGAAGTTGATGCTCAAGAAGATTCTGTTACGGCAGAGGAGCAACGAGATGTGTTTGAGGTGAGAAGGTTTGTTGAGCTGCTTTGCAGATTTGTGCCCTTTCACCAGGGGGTGGGCCCACATCAGTAAAATGCACTTCTGGCACCTGTTGCCAGGAGCCATGTGATTTGGACAAAAAATGGGATTGTCAAGGCATACCCTCTCCTTTTGCTTCTTCCTCCTTGCTCACTCTATTTTCATCTTTCTTGCCGCCCTATTTGTCTAGCCTCAGACACGGGTATATGCTGTGCCATTCAATATTATAATGTAAAAAGAAAAGGACCTATAAGTTACTAGTTATAACTAACAGTCCATCAAGGTAACGAGATACAGTCAGATAGTGCGATAACAAGGTACAAAACTAACCTGGATATTGAGACATTCTATACTTATTACTATTGGCCAACATCCGAGTTTTCATTCACTATTATGTTTGACAATGCTCTTCAATACTTTCGCACTGCAGCAATCAGGAGACATGAGTACAGCTGGAAAGAAGGATGGCGGCAGCACTGTCATCAAAGAAGGCTGGTTGACCAAGACTCCTTTCTTTGACAGTGGCGGCTTTGCAGCCATGACCATGCGGGTAAGGAATAATCATGTAGTGACATGGGCAGACACCTCAGCTTCCTATCACAATATGCAGCTACGATGTGGGAACTAAACCAAAGAATGCAAGAGTTAGATTACGCAACTCCTTCTTATGCTAAAGGCCCATGGGGAATCCATAAATTTAATTTACAACTACTTATGGTCTTGTACATAGGAAAGGGACACATGAATACGAGTTATGCTGAGCACATGTACAAGTAGCTGTCCACCACCTATGGTCTTGCGTACTCCTGTTAGATGTCTATGTGTTCGTCTAGTATGCCACGTCTCGTTTCTTGGCTGACGGCCAGGTGCCTTCCTAACCAATTCGTTTTTGATGACACTCTATTACCTGTAGCAATTCAAGCGCCGGTGGTACGCCATCAGACAGAACGCGGACAAGAGCTATATCATACTCCAGCACAAGGTAACTAGCTGCAAGGCCTGCACCACATAGCCTGCCAGCAGGTGATCTGGAAGCAGGTCATCTTGAAGCAGGTAGCGAGGGGAATGTACGGTGCTGTTGTGGTATACTTTTATTGCCGCTTCAAAAAGTGCTGAGTGTAGTTGATTGGAAGGGAACCATTTTGAGTGTCACCAGAACTAGACATTGCATTTTTGATGGCAGAATATTCTCATGGTCAGCATACATAGTAGTCGCTCAGCATGCTTCTTTGCTTCACTGTGTGCTGTTTCATGTGTGTTTGTCGACCTGGTCTAGGACGACTCGACGTCCACAGCCAAGCACATGATGAGCCTTGACGCCGTCACGGCCCTCAATGAGGTAACTGTTATAGCACAGAACAGGAGCGTAGCTTCCACATCTGTGGTGTGGTGACCATCCGCCAGAGCACATCTGTGGTGTGGTGACCATCCGCCAGAGCACATCTGTGGTGTAGTGACCATGTACCACCGGCAACCACATAGTCGTCATTTTGCCTATTTGGCTATGTAGTTCCCATGACGGCCATTTGCTGGTGAGGTGACTGGACTACGTTGACTGTACATGAGCTACGCGCCTGGAGCACGTGCAGGAGAGTACAGTGGTGGACACACTATACTCTCGTGTGATGTTTAATAGAGCACTATGCTGGCTGGTTTTTGCCGGGCTGTTTGCCAGGGTTTGATGTTCAATGTATGTACCTAGCACAGGGCATGTCATGTACGGTATTTTCTCTATCAGTGAAAGCACAGCACCAGCCAGGCCAGTTTGAAACGCCGGTCACACGGTGCTGGGCAGTGTGTGATGGGTAACGAGCCTCAAGTGATCTTTAGAATTGTTGGACATCAATTTTGCAATCCTTGACCATGAAGATAGTGGTGATGTCGGAGGAACAATACTTCTGTGCCGCCTACACTTTCACAAAGAAATCTGCTCGGGACTGCTGTTAAAAAAGTCTCGAGCAATCAAGTACTGGTTGAATGTTCAGAGGCTAATGATGAATTTGAGAAAACGTACAAAGCTCATAGCTTCATAACACATAGCTTCATAACACTTCCAGTGTTTCATGGTACACCGTGGTGACAATTCAGGAGCTCTACCTGTGTGGATATGATTATTATGAGAACTTTGTGTACAATGTGATAACTAACTGACACCTATTGCCTCCTTTCTCTCAGGGTGTACTTGAAAAGAGACATGGTTTCAGGCTGCTTGCAGCCGGACGTGAACACGGTTTCATTGCTGATTCCGAGGAGGATCTGAAGCAATGGCTGGAAGCGTTGGACACATGCGTTGCACCAAATGCCCGACTGAAAGCAAGCACAGTCGACAAGAAGCAGCCAGTTGAGAAAACCCAGGACAAATCGCCCGAGAAGGCAGCGTCCAGTCCGCGCATGCGCTGGAAAGCCACCCGCACCAAAGTCAGCGCACTGGACAGAATTGATAGTGTCAGATCTAGCTTGCAGAGCAGTATGCATCCGGAGCTACTGAAGGTAATTCATGATCAGCGAAACTCTACACACGACTAGACATCGAATCCATATGTGCGTAGTCAAAATGCAGTCTCTTATGCTAGACCGATATCCTGTTAATCTGACAGATTACCTCTTATGTTGTCGGGTGTGTTTGGCCAGCCCTGTAGCGTTGCAGTGACTAGATTTCAGATGGACACATATAGTATGTAGAACCCTGATACTATTAGGATTCTAGCTAGGAAGAATCTGCAACAGAAGAAGGAGTGGGTGTCCGGACTGAACAGAAGAATACATCTGCATGGTTGCTGGATACAGTTATTGTACCCTTGCATATGCTATCCAAGTCATTTAACAGCGCTGTGGTGTTTTGTACTGAAAATTGCAGTACTCCATGCCTGTAGGAGCCCCCCCCCCCCCACACACACATGCACCATCACCACTATCAGGTCACCAGTTAAGGAGGTTTCTGTGCCCTTCAGCGCTCCCAGTTTGGCTAGACCACTGACGTACATGTATGCAATCTAAGTTGTGTACATAGCAAAGCGTTGGTATAACTAGTTTTGTCGACGTTCAATCTGTATCTCAATACAGTTTATATCTTTCATGACTATGACGGAATTCCTTGCAGTATGCCAATGAAACGGACGATGACAACGAGAAGAAACGACGTGACACGCGCCGCTACAGGATATTTGAGCTCTGTCCGGATCTGAACGTAAGCAGCTTGTCGGTCCGTTTACAGCCGTGTGTGATGTCAGACACAGGGTATGGATCAACACAGTGCAACTGTGCAGTAGCACTTATGTACTCGGGGAGTCATGTTGGCTTGGTGATAGTAGGCATGCAGCACGCAGATCTGGTCAGCTGATGATGCTCTGATCAGTACCATAGTTACTCAGGTTATTGAGAAATATTCCCAGGGGTGTAGCTCGCACGTCTGTGGTGTGGTGACCATGTACCAGAGCACATCTTGGTGTGGTGACCATGTACGAGAGCACATCTGTGGTGTAGTGACCATGTACCAGAGCACATCTTGGTGTGGTGACCATGTACCACCGGCAAACTCATAGCTGCCATTTTGCCCATTTTGACTATGTAGTACCTACATCATGTGTATGGCCGTCATTTGCTGGTGTGGTGAGCGGGCTACGCTGACTACACACGAGCTACACGCCTGATTCCCATCATGTTGTGCATCGTTCACTGACTACATGTACACAGTGATCAGCTGTCTGAGTAAGTTACAGATTGATCTCCTTCTGCACCCCCTCCTTTAGGTGAAGCTACTACACGAGTCTGACAACAGTCTTGATTTCCAAGAGGAAGAGTTGCCCAAGGAATTTCTCGGTCACCTGCGTTTCATGGTGGATTGCAAAGAGCTGCGGTTCCGAGTGGCAGACTGGATGATGACCAGCCTAGAGTCGACAAAGAGAGGCCACGTGAGTCAAACTATACTGCCATTACATGTATCGGTAACATTATATCAGTAGTGTTCTGGTGCAAACCACTGTGCTGGGTGGGGTCATAACCTATTCATTCCCTACATAGTCTTTCCTGCATGTGCATGGCTGCTTAGCATTGCTCTTGTTCTAGACGTTTGCACCGATAGCACTTCTTTCACTACAACATGATCAACTTCGCGGTGACACTTGATGATTCTGTCATCCTTCACAGGTGGAGCCATTTTTCTGCAGCCTGGCTCTGTTTGATGCCGGACGAGGCATAAAGATCTCGGAAGACTTTCACTTTGACATCAACAGCGAGTACTTGCGATCGCTGCTGGCCACGGCGCGACGGCATGGTAGTCCCACGATGCGTGGCGGCCTACTGCGTAAAATGACACGACGGCAAAAGAAGCAGCAAGGCTTGGCTGGGGCAGGAGCACCGTCGCAGCTGGCAGCAACAGGAGCAGCTCCGCTCGCCAAGCGTGCTCGCTCCCTGAATGACATCACCGAAGGCGGTGACGATGAGTTTGATGAGCTCACGGCAGTCACATCAACGTCAGAGGAGCTGGGGCCCACAGGAGCACAACAGGTAAGGGTGATCTGCTTAGGCTTGGCAGTTCTCCAAGCAGTTGATAGCATGTTTCCGACCCCCCCCCCCCCCCCCCCCTCCCGGGCCAACCCCCGCCGAGAGCAAAAAGAAATCCCTACATAGAGAAGAAAGACGGCATTTGTGATTTTAATCAATTTTAGGTACAGGTATGTAACTTGACTGGCCAGGGTGACCGTTGATTGGTGAACTTAATGTTCAGGTCTTTGTGATCATCCCGTCCTTGCAGGCTATCTTCTCTGTGACCTTCCCTAGCAACGAGATGTTCCTGGTGTTGAGGGTGGAGAAGGTCCTACAGGCTGGAAGCATATCGAATGTTGTGGACCCCTACATGAAGGCCGCTGATCCAAAGGTAAACATACAAGTAACTCACCAGCGGGGGATCACTGAGTGAACCATAGTGTGTATACTTCATAAGGAGCTCTGCAAGATGTTCTGTAAGAGTTCAATCTCTAGCAGGGCACCAGGTTAACAATTCGACGAGAACATATCCATCACTACCTTGGAAGGAATGTTACCTAAACACTATTCCTTCTCTCCTCTGTACTGTAGCGATAAAGGCTGGGTGTCTGATGGAAGGGTCATTATACTTGTGTCCGCAAAGTGGTAAAAATTGCAAATCGTTAAACTTTAGACTCGTTGCACTTTCACCTCTTACAGTAGCATACACAGACACATGCTACAGTCGACCTACCCTTATAACGATAGCCTCTATAACGATATTACCCGTATAACGATATTTTTCTGCCAAACCAAATCACTCCATTGACTTGTGTATACAATGCCTTACCTCCATAACAATATTGCTATAACTATATTACCCCTATAACGATATAAAATGGGCTGACAAATCGACATTTTCCATTTTATAACAATATCTAGCAGGGAATATGTAGAGCCCACTATCCAGGTAGAGCAAGCTTGACTTGATAAGTCGCTGGGACATGCGAAATGCAATGGGGGCACCTTGCTGTGTGCATAATATGCACGTATGTCAGTTTTTATGCTATGAAGAGTGTAAACAATGAACAAAATCCATGCATTATGACGTATGTGTATGAATGAACCAGTTACCCCTATAACAATACTACCCTTATAACAATATATCTTGGTCTGACGCAAATATCGTTATAAGGGTAGGTCGACTGTACATGGAGTTCAATTTTTTTGTTAATCCTCAAATGTATATCATGTATATCATGTGTTCTGCATAAGAGAGATTGGAAGCTTTGTCACAACTCTGAGTTTCACGTATTACTACGATCATCAGGCATGTGTTCTGCCATGTGTTCTGCAAACTTTTGTATTGCTCGCCGAGGAGATTTCATGTCTTGACCTGTCAGCATACACTTTGTTTGTATCACAGGTTGTGGAAAGGGTAAAGAGCCAGGCAAAGATCTTCTGCAATCGCCTTGGTCAGTACCGGATGCCATTTGCTTGGGCAGCAAGGTAACACTCTTATGTATGATAGAGAGCGAATTGGATGTGAACATGTGTATCGGGATATTTTATTTATTTATTTATTATTTTACTTCACCAGATACGCAGGCATTTCTGCCTTCTCGTCTAACCGTACAGCTTGACTAAAATTATAATATGAAGAAGTGGGGTCTTATCGAAGAATGAGAATTTCTATGACAGATAGAGAATACTGTAAATATACAAATTTTCGGCAGCTATTTAATTTCGGCTATATTCGGCACCGACCCGAAACGCCTAAATTAAAACGCCGATGAAAATTTTCACAGCATCTGTCGCACTATACTATGCCCTCTACCCACGCCGAAAATAAATCGCCGCCGAAATGTCAAAAATCGTGAAGTGCCGAAATTTTGCAGCGCCGAAATTTTGTATATTTACAGTAGGCACTAAGTCAGTATGTTTGGACTGGTATGCACGGCAGCATGTACTTCAGAGATGCAAAACTGTGTCTGCTGTCTTCCGTCATGCACTTCATTATTGATACATGTACTCTGCATGCATACATATATCTCCTTCAGGCCTCTTCTGAAGAACGGACAGATGGACTTTTCTGCAGAGTTTACTCCTTTCTTTCGGCAGGTGAGGTGATTTCTGTACCCTGGATATTCTGCGCACCATGGCCAGTGCCTTAAGTTCAACGGGTTATCTTCCATGTGTATATCAAGTACATAATGAATATGCTTTTCTGTGGAAAAATTGCTCTTTTCTGAGATTAATCCACCTGTGGAAGTCGCACTTGAGCATTGATCACAGCATGAGAACCGTGGTCACAACTAAATGCTAGAAGTCATCTATTTAGTATTCTGTTAGCTCTCGATGATTTACAATGTAGTGCCATGAGTGGTGATGAGTCAGAGTTAATCAGGCAGGTGCTGTCATTTTCAGATGGACAATGCCACAAATGCCCGTTTCAGCTCTTGATTGGTTGCTAAAGGAGCAATAAAGCATTCCCACTTTGTGCTTATCTTGCTATGCATGTACCAGGAACGAGAGCGACTAACGGATGATGACATGGTCCGTCTTCTTCAGGACCATAAGCTGTAAGTCAGAGTTACAATGTCCATTCTTGTTTGAATTATGTCATTGGTGCCGAGAAGGATGGCACAGATAGGATTGAAATTGCGAGGAATTTGGGCTGTTGCATCCAGGCCTTCTTCCGATTCTCTATTAGATTGCGCCCTGGACGAAGTGTTGACTTATAGATTTTATGGTGATTCTACAACCTTGTAATTATAAGAACATGACTAGGTTCTCTCTTTGCTTCAGGCACAGAGTATCTACGAGTTATGTCACAACTAAGCAGTTTCTTGGTTCTTCTCTGCATGTATATAAGGCCCTGCACCCAGGAGTATTGACTATTGAGCAATCTCTTGAGCTGCCACAACTTGCTTCAAATGAGTCGCTACTGTCTTATTATATTCTTGATTCAGTGGCAAGTTGCGACCAACTGTGGTCCCGGCCGATGTTCTTGATATCAGCTTGAAGGAAGCTCCAAAGTCCATACCAGGTGAGTGGTTAGTCAAGATTGCCGCGAACAGTATTAGAGGGGTTAGGCCGATACCCTATCCCCACCTCAGCCCCCGCCCCCAATACATCAAGAACTATGATGCTGTATCGCAAAGTGATACTGTAATAATTATTATACAAATTTTCGGCAGCTATTTAATTTCGGCTATATTCGGCACCGACCCAAAACGCCTAAATTAAAACGCCGATGAAATTTTTCACAGCATCTGTCGCACTATACTATGCCCTCTACCCCACGCCGAAAATAAATCGCCGCCGAAATGTCAAAAATCGTGAAGTGCCGAAATTTTGCAGCGCCGAAATTTTGTATACCGTAAAGTACCGCCAGAGCGCCCCACCATCTCGTCCTTTCGTGGTCGTCTTGTGGAGGTGGTTCCTGTCTGTAGGTCATACGACACGGACCTTGTACACACATTGCAGTCAATCCGTTTCCAGTTTACCTTCAAGCGGATGCGAGCTCCACATAAAAACATGCCAAGTGTGACCTTAGTACACGAAGGTTCTCACACCGTACAAACTTTGTATCATTCTGCCATACGATTGTCTTCCCTTGGCTGTAAAATCAAGGTGGGGCGCTCTCGCGAGACGGGGCGCTCTGGCGGTACTTTACGGTATTTACAGTAGATGGTTGGAGACAAGTGTTGAACCTTTCGCAGACATGCCTCAAGAAGAAGTACCAAAGCCATGGCCCACAGGCCTGACGTTGGTCTGAGACCTCTTGTAGCAGCAGTGCTGGTCACTCTCCAGACCATGAACACACCGCTCCCTGACACTCGTACGTCCTACGTCGTGGTCGGAGTCAGCTAAAAAGGTGATTGGTATCACTCTTAGCCCAGAGGAATGAGCTCTGGTTAAGCTATCTCAATTCGGTAGCTGATTCCTTGAAATAGACATGGGTGTTAGACTGTTAGCACTGTCAATGAAATAGGCCTAAGTAATCCAGTCACAAGGACTTCATCAAACCGACACCACAGGCACTCCGAGGGATCTGCACCAATCCTCACACATGCAGTGGCACCTTACAGTCTTAGGTTTGCTTATACATGTACAGCTGTTGACTTACCTACGTTGCTTTGCGGCTGTTGGTAGGTTGTCTGACTTCATCGCTGGTTCCAGTCAAGCCGTTCTCGGGGACACTGCGTACTCACTCCATGGGCACTGGGTTGATCCGCGAGGTAAGGACAGCCAACACAATGCTACTGTGTCATCATACATAGGTACTACTGTACATAGCTTGTAGCAGGCCAATATTCCGTTCTTGTAGCCCACCTACATCATGGCAAACAAGGAAGGCAGGTCAGTACTGTACGGCAAGTGACATCACTTATTTGACCAATTCTAGGATCCGAATGCAATTGTTTGTAAGATGACTTGGCAATTGTTTGTTTTACAACCAATAATACCATACTTCAAACCCGTTCTGTTGAGCCTCTGCGCAATGCGTCATATGCCGTGGTTGCTGCCACAAGTATGGTTCGAATACTATCGGTCTAGTTCCTATTCTACTGGCATTTCAGTCCCCTCTCCGATTTACTGTGCTGTGTGCTACACACCTTCTTGCTATATAACTTACAGATCCAAGAAGTGGTGCCACTGCAGGTCTATGACCCACACCCGCACAACTACATCAATCTGTCCTACAGAAACCTGCTCTATGTGTATCCTATCTCAGTCAAACTGGATCCGCAGAAAGTCAATACGAGAGTAAGTAGTGATCATGTGTATGACTTCACTTGATTTCTGTGCACAGTAGGTAGTGAAGGTAAAGCAAGAGGAATTATCAGGCTTTCAGTACCGCTGGTAGTCAATGATGTGTAAAGGTATACCCGCAGGACATGTAAAAGGTATACCCGCAGGGCATGTATGACTGTGTGTGACCAGGTATGAATACTCAAGTTCCCAGTGGAGCAATTTAACAGGGGTATGTCTGTAGCCCACTCAAACTACTACAGGCCACTGGTGCACATCACAGTGAACTAATTTCAATTATCGAATGTTCACAAATACAACAATGCACTGAAGGACATGTGTGACCTTTTTTTTCACTGCTACGATGGTCATGATTGTGTCATTGCTGGCTCTATCCACCGAACATGAAGCCCTTTGGAGGATTACAGACACCTGTCTATCAGCAATATGACATTTTGTGTGTGTATGTGTGTGTGGGTGCATGCGTGTGTGTGTGTGTGTGTGTGTGTGTGTGTGTGTGTGTTTGCGTGTGTTTGTGCACACTGGACTACTCTTGTGCTGTAGGCACGCAATATCACCTGCTACATTCACGTGAAGGACACAGATGAACCTGGCCACACTCCGTTGCAGGTAAGCCGTGAAAAGCAGATTGATTTGTTTCATGATTTACACAAAGCAAACTCGTTGTTGTCTGGCGTTGCATTTATAGTTGATGTGCAGTCAACTTTGTGAATAACAACCTCAGGCATAACAACAACTTAACAGTGCAATCATGTGACTACATATGAGTACATTCTACTTAATCACAAGATTGACTTTTACATTACTCATCAGTTCCTTTCCTGGAAGAACTCCAGTATAACCTGTGTTTGCCGGACCCCGTACCAAACAGGGTCCTGTCTTCATATTAGGACAGCTTCCGCTGCACCAGGGTCGTCCGCT
>NC_088644.1:5787482-5884982 GCF_964019385.1 Sycon ciliatum
AAAGACTTACAACAATGAATGTTCACTGCTGTTCTTTGCCGGCAATACTGAGGAATGCTCCGGTTTTTGCCTTGTGTGTACTCTGTGCAATGCTCTACTTTATGTCACTCTGCACAGTGCTGTGCAGGGCTCACTCTTGTCATTATTGTATATGCATGTGCAACACTGACCTGGGTGTGCTGCACAATAGCGACTCACTGTGATGATGACTGTGATGTGTTGCACTGTTCATCTGTGCATACCCAGAACCTATGGTTTCTACTGGACATCATCAGCAAGAGTATGGCACAGTACCTTCACTATACTGACCAAATCAAGGTAACAGCTTACTGTTTACTGTTTACTTACTACTTCTTACTTCTTACTGATTACTGATTACTGATTACTGTGCAGCTTTGTCCAGTTTGCGTATAGAATGGTAGATCATGGCGGTGGGTAGCAGGTGGTAATAATGCGGTCTTTCTACTTCATTCTATGCTTTTGTGACTCACATGGTACAGTGCTACCACTGGACTAGTCTATATTCAAAGCAACAGTTAGTCATGACCGAGCATAAAGACATTGCTTTTACGTTGCCTCACAAAAGCACACCCCATGCATACACTCACACCTAGCCACAACCCCGGGGCATCAGCTACAGCAGCAGGAAACGGAACAGAAGCTCATTAGACTGCTCCATCATTTGAGGAAAGATCAGCTTGACTGCATCTGCGTACGTACTGCCTTGTGTTTTCTTTCCGCTTCAGCGGCCTCGCTTGTCAAGATTCCCGGAGAAGTTCCTGGACATCCTGAACGATCTTATTCTCATTGTGATGGAGAACATTGTCAAACTGGATAGCTTCGTCAAACAGACTAAGGTACCGTGAATGCTACGGCGGTTATGAAAATGGTGTGGTCCTATTCACTACAGAGAGTGGGTGTTGGCCCATGGCAGATTGTGCTCCTTTGCTGATGGCATGAGGATTGAGAACCTTCCAATTATACACGCCTGTCTGTCATACCCTTGGCGTGCTGCTTCAATGAACTATAGTAGGGAGACGGTTCAGATTTACCCTGGGTGACACCATAAGGTCGTTTGGCTTTATCAATCCACTATGTGTAGGCTTCAATTAGTATTGTATGTTTGGATGGTGTCTTTCTTGTCGCAGGCGGCTGTCACCAGCGTTGGCAACTTCTTGAAGGTATGGGCTGGACATGCCGCCGGTCTCTTTAGAGTTAGCCAAAGCAAAGTCTAAGACGTAAACACTTACCCAATGATCAACAATGTTATGAACAATGTTATGAACAATGTTATGAACAATGTTATGAACAATGTTATGAACAATGTTATGAACAATGTTATAAACAATGTTATGAACAATGTTATGAACAATGTTATGAACAATGTTATGAACAATGTTATGAACAATGTTATGAACAATGTTATGAACAATGTTATGAACAATGTTATGGGCATTTACGAGCATGGAATTCATAGAAGATAAGGGATTGCCTTCTACTGGGCCAAGCCGGTGTTCAAGGAATTTCTCATTTGATTGGTGCCATCAAAACATCAATTTTCTATGGTGAAGCTAGCAGTTTTGCTTGGTAGCATCACCGGCCTTGTGTCGTTAAGCCGTACACGGATATTTGGACCTAGTACCATAGTTTTTAATATTGTATATTTTACCTCACACGTTGCCTGCTTCGCCGCTCTCACTACATTGCCTGTGTCATAGGATTGTTTGTCAGTCATGGATCGAGGCCATGTGTTCAAGATGGTCAGCACGGCGCTATCGGTCTTCAAGGCTGGTGACGCTACGGTACGGGTAGTGTGTCCGATAGGACTGCATGCTGTTTCATATGCTTTTCAGATGTAACAGTACAAGGATATGCATGGAGAGTACTTGAAGCCCAATAGTCGCTTTAACTGCCATAGTCCATACAGCACTATTATAACAAGTCACGACTATGTGAATACTCCGGATCGGATTTGGGCTCACTACGTAGCCACAATCTATCTTCTGTGAAAGAAACTAAGCATTCACGTTTCCTGGTATGACTCCCAAGTTTCAACATGCTGCAAACAGGACCATCCCCCATTTGCCAGTTGATGTTTGCACCGGGGCACATGTGTATAGTATTGCACACGCTGTACATCCAGCAGGTGTATGACTGTGCTGCTATTTTCCTGTGCACTCCTCAGACACGCTACAACCTCAAGTTTACGCTGCTAAGGACTCTGTGTTCCCATGAGCACTTCATGCCAATCAACATGCCAAAAATGGATGAAGGTACGATGCATGCGCAGCGAGTCGTTGATGGTTGCTCAGTATTCTGGAGTACAGAAGTGTTCACAATAATTATCATACAGGGCTGTACATGTATAGTGCACTAACAGCTGTATCCACTGACTCTGTCATGGTATGTTTCTCTTTGCATGTACTTGTCTGTAGCGGAGGATTCCTGTGACTTAACGTTGAGCACGGAATTCGGCAAGCGACACTTCCTTGTTGCCCTTGTTCTGACAGAGGTAAGACGGAGACCTGATTACTGGTACCACAGAGGGAGAGTTATACGCTCGTGGAAATTCTTCGTCTTCCTCAGCTGAAAGGATCAGCAAACGCATTCTGTGCCCAGTGGATTTTCACTCTCCATTCATGCACGTACAAGAAACAACGGGTGAAGACAATTTGGGGCCAGTAAATATCTGGTCTACAACAGACGCATTAGATATGGTTAGCATTTTAGCGTTTATGCTGCCTCCAACAGTACTCATACCCAGCACCCAAAATACCGTCGGTTTGGTATCGCTTCAACGATAGAAGGCTCTGTTCACCAGGAGAACGAAACGGTAAGATTCCAACTAGGATGACGTTGCAAGCCGATCGTTGTGTCAGAAACGGAAATGCGTATCAGGTCTTGTACGCACACACAAAAAGGTGCAGGCCGACTGTCGAAATTAGGGTGAACGGTAAAAATGCTAACCATGTCTATTGATACATGCAGCCACTCGTCCATCTCAGCCTTCCATCGTGTGCCAGGATGACAATTCGGTCCTGTGATAACGACCACATCGAAAGTCTGGTGGTCTACACACACTGATGTCTCTGAATGATGTGTCTGTGCGTGGGTGCTGCGTGCGTGTGTGTGTGTGTGTTTCAGGTTGCGACATCACTGCGAAACGACCCAAGTGAGATCAGACGGGGCTGCACTTGGCCTTTTGCAGGACTTGCTGGCTAAGCATGATCTTGACCCACGCTACAGCAAACTGGGTGAGAGAGAGAGAGGAGACAGACAGAGAGAGAGAGAGAGAGAGAGAGAGAGAGAGAGAGAGAGAGAGAGAGAGAGAGAGAGAGAGAGAGAGAGAGAGAGAGAGAGAGAGAGAGAGAGAGAGAGAGAGGAGAGAGAGAGAGAGAGAGAGAGAGAGAGAAGAGAGAGAGAGAGAGAGAGAGAGAGAGAGAGAGAGAGAGAGAGAGAGAGAGAGAGAGAGAGAGAGAGAGAGAGAGAGAGAGAGAGAGAGAGAGAGAGAGAGAGAGAGAGAGAGAGAGAGAGAGAGAGAGAGAGAGAGAGAGAGAGAGGGAGAGAGGAGAGAGAGAGAGAGGGAGAGGGAGAGGGAGAGGGAGAGGAGAGGGAGAGGGAGAGGGAGAGGGAGAGGGAGAGGGAGAGGGAGAGGGAGAGGGAGAGGGAGAGAGGGAGAGGGAGAGGGAGAGGGAGAGGGAGAGGAGAGGGAGAGGGAGAGAGAGAGGGAGAGGGAGAGGGAGAGGGAGAGGGAGAGGGAGAGGGAGAGGGAGAGGGAGAGGGAGAGAGAGAGAGAGAGGGAGAGAGAGAGAGAGAGAGAGAGAGAGAGAGAGAGAGAGAGAGAGAGAGAAGAGAGAGGGGTGGGGGGGGGGGGGTGGAAAGAGAGATTTATTACTTCCAGGATGATGCTAGGTACACCTACAACTCAAAATTGATTTCACACTACTGGTAGAACAGTGGAGGTGGAATGACGTTATTGGTAGAACAGAAAAGAAAGAAAAAGGATGAAAGTACCCCACCCAACCAAGGCTTTGAAACAAATATCAAGAATGAGATCCAAGATGACGTTACCATTACTCTGGAAGCCCCTGTGGTAAAAATCACAATAGTGCTGCCCTGTTTTGTTTTCACTGTAACTTCTCGTTACCAGGAATGTAGGCAGAGAATTGCAGAGCTCTACCGCAGCTTCCTGCTGACCGTGCTGGAAAACACCTCACGCATCAACATCAACGCCATAGCCGAGCTAATGGTGGCCACAACATCCACCACAGTGATGCAAGCCAGCACATCAGCTTCTTCCCTGGCTGCCATGGCCTCTTTCCATGGCTCAGGACCCAGAGAGACAGGCGACTCATCTGCCGTGTCTTCAGCATCCAACACAGGAGGTACTCGGGCAAAGTTGACACAAATTTACAAGACAGTATATGTCCAATGCAGAGCAATCTGATTCATAATCTCTCCTTGTCTTCCACTAGGGGCAGGGGCATAGTCCAGCAATGCATTCCAAGTGGCTCTTGGGCAGACAGTATTACATGTTCGGTATCCAAAGTGTACCCCCCTGCAATACACACACACGCCCCAGACAACCTTGCTGCAAGACATGCTATGAACCGGTCAAAAGTCATCCCTCTGTAGTGCAACCTGATGCTTTGCTTTGCCAGTCGCTGTCTTTCATGTCTTCGTTATTTTCTTTGGAATCCATGCTGTGTTTTCCTCTCGGGTTATCATATTCTAGAGCGGCAAAGCACCTCGTTTGCCCAGCGTCGCAAGTCGTCTGCTTTCTCAGAAGGCCCAAAGGCCGAACTCTCTTCTTCCGTCAGTACTTCTGCAGCAATGCGGACAGACGCGGATACAAGGCAGAGCATGTCACGGACATCAGCCAGCAGTGTGGTGCCACTGCAAACCGCAAGGCATGGCAGTGAAGCGGCAGCAGAGGGCATGGTGGAAAAGAAGGAGAAGGCGAGAATTCGCAGTCTGACATTCGTGCCTGCTGTCGGAGGTAATTCAACATTGTACCGTATTTTCCGGAGTTTTTTTTTTTTACGAGAAACCACGAACCTCGAGAACAGAATACTGCATGATAGAGGTGGTTGCAGACCCAACTGTGGTGTGTGGTGGTGAAACTGGAGCATCTCCGCCGACCTGAGGTCTCGGCTTAAGTACAAGCCACACTGGAGTATAAGCCACACTGGGGCATAAGCCACACTGGGGCATAAGCCACACTGGGGCATAAGCCACACTGGAGCATAAGCCGTACCTAGATTTGATTTTTTTTGTCACGAAATACAGACATCTGCTACCCCATTAACCACCGTTAATTTGACCAACGCATATGGCCGATTGGTTTGCAGGCCTGCCTGCAAATCATGAGGTCCCGAGTTCAAGACCCGCGCTGGTGGCAGGGAGCGTGTAAAAAGACTTTTTACGCGTGTTGAACTGCGCCGACACCCACGGTCAATTGGGTACTCACAGCTCGGAGTGAGAATAACAAGGATGCAGTTCACAGGGTTATGGGCCGTTACACGCCCGATTGGTTGAGAGACTAACCTCCTCTCCCCTGACTCACTTGTGAGGTCTGCATTCGCCACTAAGGTTAACAGGCATAGTGGTGGCCTGCGGATGCGAAGGCTAGTTTGTGTGTTTCTGAACGAACATTCAAGCGATGCCGACGCGGATCCCGCGAATATTATTATTATTATTAATTTGACCATCGCAGTATAAGCCGCACCGACTTTTTTGCGTGAATTAGTATTCAGTTAAAGTGCGGCTTTACGCTCCAGGAAATACGGACTATTCAGTATACTTCTGCTCAGTGACTGATTAGTGTGTTGGTATTGCCATTTGACTGAGGGCACATGTACGTATTGCATCCCGTGGACAGGTGCAGTGTAACCCCTTCATTCTTTGCAATGAAGCTGAAGTTCATATTGCGAATGACCGGTTTCAGTGGTTCTCCACCTGCCTGATTATATGGAGCTCAGCAGTTGTGCAGAACATTCCCGAATATGGGCAGGTCCGATTATCCAGCAAGACATGTGCACAGTGAGAGCATGTACTGTCTGTAGCATACTGGAGCCGTGGATAAGCGTTTTCTGGCACACATGACCCCTCTCTATATCATCTTGCTGTGCAGATATCAGGCCAGCAACCTCCCCATCACCTGAGGCAGAACTCGCACGACAATCAACGTCGACATCTCTCCACCCGATCGCTGATCTTCCCGATAGTGGCACTACCTTCTTCATGCGCGACAAGCTGAGCTTCAAAGAGACGCGCGCCATGATCTCATGTTTCCTGTTCATTGTGCGCGACCTGAAGAAAGGTCAGTTAACATACATATATAGCACAACCTGTAACTAAAGACCACTGTGACTAGCGACCAGCCTGGTACTACAGACCACTTTGCCAGGCACGGACGGTCTCACATTCGTATATGGTTGTGCGATGCAAACCTCTAACTAAGGACCACCTGCCACTAAAGACCGCTTTCTCTGGCATCAAGGGGTGGTCGTTAGTCACAGGTATTACTGTACATGTACTTCACAGTCACATACTGGCATGGTAGTGATGTGTGCTACAGTCACATACTGGCATGGTAGTGATGTGTGCTACAGTCACATACTGGCATGGTAGTGATGTGTGCTACAGTCACATACTGGCATGGTAGTGATGTGTGCTACAGTCACATACTGGCATGGTAGTGATGTGTGCTACAGTCACATACTGGCATGGTAGTGATGTGTGCTACAGTCACATACTGGCATGGTAGTGATGTGTGCTACAGTCACATACTGGCATGGTAGTGATGTGTGCTACAGTCACATACTGGCATGGTAGTGATGTGTGCTACAGTCACATACTGGCATGGTAGTGATGTGTGCTACAGTCACATACTGGCATGGTAGTGATGTGTGCTACAGTCACATACTGGCATGGTAGTGATGTGTGCTACAGTCACATACTGGCATGGTAGTGATGTGTGCTACAGTCACATACTGGCATGGTAGTGATGTGTGCTACAGTCACATACTGGCATGGTAGTGATGTGTGCTACAGTCACATACTGGCATGGTAGTGATGTGTGCTACAGTCACATACTGGCATGGTAGTGATGTGTGCTACAGTCACATACTGGCATGGTAGTGATGTGTGCTACAGTCACATACTGGCATGGTAGTGATGTGTGCTACAGTCACATACTGGCATGGTAGTGATGTGTGCTGCAAATCACTAACAATGAGATTTGTGGCTGTACTATTATAGAATTGGGTCCAACTACATCTAGTTTTAGAATCTAACGTTGGCACTGTTCGCAGGGTAATTTCGAGTAATGTTCAGGTTTTTAGGGTCAAAAGCTGGTTAACCGCAGTAAAATCTGGGAATCATACACACAGAACAAAGCACCTAAATGGTACTGTCTTGCAATTATCACAGCTTCAGTGGAGTTCACTTCAATATGGTTTTACTTCTGAATGTCGCACACCTGAAGGTTCGGCTCTCATCTGGAAAACACTGATGTGCTTTTGTTTTGCAGATAACCTGGTGCAGTGGTGGCGCCAGTGCTTGGAGCGTGACCGACAGTCACACCTCTGGAAGGAAGGAGAGAGCAGGTCATTGTCCTCCAGTCTTCTTCACCTTCTTGCCTACTTTGATGCCCTAAGGTGAGCTCTCAAGAACCGTTGAAACTCCCAGAAATGTGTGACTACCACCAAATGTGTTGACCCTGTGGTTTGCTGATATAATCTAATAAAATTTAGGGATTAGGGCATTTTAATGCGGGGATAGTAGCACCGTGCTGGCTAGTACTAAACACAACGTAGGAGGCAACAAGAATATTCATAAATTTGAAGCATATTCCACCGCTGAGGTGATCATTCTACTAATGGGACTGCAACGAGTATTTTTTAGTTGCGTCTGCTATTGTATGGTGTTGTCCAATACGATTTCAAATACTGTGCTACCACTGTGTTGGAGTTCATGCTGCGCAGCTTTTCTGCATTATAGTTCTTCATTTTCTTATGTGTGCCTGATTCCTCTTCTATTCAGAACCAGCCTGCAAGTGTTCCAGTATTCTGGCAAGGTAGCCATCCTGGCAAAGTCGTAAGTAAATTCATGATCTGCACTCTGCCACTCCCCCCCCCCCCCTCCCCCCAGAAAATTAAACTGGCAGCAAGGTCGGCAATTTTGAACCTGCTCAGATACGCACGTGTTGTGTGTGCATGCCCAGTTCACTCTATGCGCATAGCGTAGGAACCAGTATTACTAATATTATAAGCATTCCTGCGTTGAAGTGTAGCAGCAGTATGCTGCATCCACAGCTTTGCTTGTGCTGAATAGCTAGGGTGAGAGGAGAGGGGAGAGAAGCGAGCGAGGCCATCAACATCCGATATGTGTGTCACAGTAACATGAAGAGAACCAACCTACATGTACATGACTGCACAAGAACGGAGAAGACACATGTCTATGTATGGCTAAGGTATTTGGGATAAACACGGTTTGTTTGTGTTGTCTTGGTCTTGACTAGATCTCGCTTCAACATGATGAAGTCGCAACTGGAGCAAACCTACTCGCCAACCAACACAGCACGGCCTGCTTCCGTCAGCCTTTCGTCTGCACTCCGAACAAGGATAATTGCCTCAACCAGTTAGTACTGCCAGGGGATTTCCCATCACATGCATAACATGTACACTAGGTGACATTTGTGGATCGAAGGCAAACAAACCCCAGCATTATAATATTGGTCCCGTAGTCAACCGCTAACGCTTGTTCCAATCATGGTCTGTGTTTGGTGGTAGCCACCCGTCCAATACCCGAGCACAGATACAGTGCCTCACAGCAGCTTCCTGTGTGAAACGCCCGTAGTAGTAGTAGTAGTGAGATATTGCAACCATTTTGTTTATTTCCATTAACCAATGTCCAGCACCGGTTACAACAAGTGGTTCATCGACTCAAACTCAGGAGTCCAGAGTCAAGCTGGAGGCTAGCATGGGAACGGAAGTGACACTGGTTGTACTAGACCAGGTGGAGCTCTTCATCGCAAAGTTTAGGGTAAGCGAAAAGTGACCGGAGGTAAAGGCACTCGTACGACGCGTAGAATGCTCGATATGGCACTCTTGATATTCATATTACTTCTGCTAGATGTGTGTATATGTTTATTTGTATGTGTGCATGTGAGTAGTGCAAGACTGTCACAAAAATCCTTGCAATAATAGAGTTTCTGACTTTTGGACATAGTTCAGTTGGATATGACTGCATTGACCCTATTTAGCCGTATGATTTTCTTGTGAGCTACGATATTTGTTACAGTGTAGTTGGAATGGAAACCGCTCATCGTGCTCAGAGGTAATTCAGTCGTGTCTTCAGCAGACCTATCCTACTAAGAAAAGGAGGCCAGATGACCTACATGTGCAAGTGATTCCACGTGTCAATGCAACATGTTATTGTGGTGGTGTGTTGGCATTGTTGCAATTGCAGGAAAGGCTGGAAGAAAACACCGGTGATAATCCTCTCATGAAGCGGGTGAGTGATCAGGCTGGCTAGCCACTGGACAAACGACAAACTTTGCCCATGCATCCACACAAGTTGGATAAATTGAAAAATCCTCCACAGGCTGTTTGCCATACCAGACAAGTTGGCATGGCACTACTAGTACCTGCATCGTGACACTTTGCGTTATACTTCATCTCCTCTCTCCTCCTCCTCATCCTCCTCCTCATCCCCCCCCCCTCTCTCTCCCTCTCTATCTCTCTATCTCTCTTTCTCTATCACACTCTCTCTCTCTCTTTTTCTTTCTTTCTTTCTTTCTTTCTCTCCCTCCCTCTATCTCTCTCTCCCTCTATCTCTCTCTCTCTCTCCCCCCCCCCCCTCTCTATTCCTGTTCTCCATGCAGATATTCAGTATTGTGATAACACTACTCGAAGTCAACCAGTCACAAGTGTCTTTGATGCACATCTTTGCATCACTGCGTGCCTTCATTCACAAGGTAAACAGATACAAGAAACATGTATGCTGCAGCTTCCAGTCAACACGCTATGTGCACCTTATACTCACTGTGCAAAGACATGCATGCAGTGGACTTGGCTGTGGAATAAGTCCACTGATGGCTTGGTAAAGGGCCATGTGGTGGTGGTAGTATGTATGTGTGTATGCACGTGTGTGCATGTGTGTGTGTGTGTATGTGTGTGTGTACGTGCGTGGTTGTATGTGCGTACATGCATTGCAGTCATTCACATCATTTTGAACAATCACAAGAGAAAGGCTATTTGCTTGTTACGTGATCTTTTATAATTTCATCTAGAGTTACGCAGAGTGCGTTTGTCTTGACTGAGGTAATTAACATTGGATCACGGATATCTACATACACGCATGATAGTGGTGGTGTGATTGCATGTGATTGCATGTGTTACATACAGTTCTCACCAGCATTATTCCAAGGCAGTCAGGAGTACTGCGCGGAGCTCTGCTATCAGGTAAGGTTGCTGCGGAATAAAAAATCACATTGTGCAGTCTCACACTCTGTCCTTCCACAAAGCGTCTGTGCAGCCATTTGGAGAGTTCACTGTGTTGGTTGCATTTCATTGGCATGGCCCTGAGCGTGGAGCAAGAAGCGTTGTCCTTTGGTTACTGCAGTCATGTCAGTTAAATGCTCAGTTGTGATGGCAGCTAGAAGAACATGTGGTCCTGCACAGTGGAGCACTGATAGCGCTGCCTGTCTGCAGCTATAGGTTGGGTTATGATGTGCTACTTTGATGGAAACTTACAACAATTTGTGTGAACTTGAGCTTACTTCATTCTTCTCTGCTTTTTAGATCCTGATGAAATGCAACTCTTGTGTCCGACCGATTCGAATGGAGGTACGTTGTGTGTATACGTTGCGACTGTTGTCCGGGCACGATGCAACTGGGTACTGGCACGTTGATCAAACAAAGAATTTGATATTGTACCATTGGCCATTGGATTTGGTTGGGTTCTTGTATTATTAAGCCATGCTACACAGCAAGTGTATTCTTTGGCCAGTCAAACTTCAGCAGAGTGGTTGGAGTTGTTTGAAGTTTTTGAGGACAGACCAACACATGATATCAGTGTAAGAAATAATCATGAAAATTACGTGTAGATTGTTAAAATTACTTTGCTCCTTCCCTGCCTACGTGTGATATGAGCTTTCCCTGTTATTGACACCTAACAGTGCATTTGGATACCAGTAAGCATTATAATGCATGCCGCCATCTTTAATGTGTTTATCCAATGTTTTTGCTCTGCAGGCATGCGTCGTCTTCTACCTCCTGATGAGATGCAGTTTTGAATTCGTCGAGGGATCGTTCCTGCGCGTTCACCTACAGGTAAGCAGAATCACTGTGATGTGCGGCTTCGGTTGACTTCATGCAGTGGGCATTGGTAGTGGAGGAGTAGTTGGTGAACAATTGGCAGTTTCTACTTTGAAGTACTGGTATACCTTATATGGGTTCAGCAAACAAGAGTACATGCATCTGCTTTTGATGGAAAGACCAGTGACAATTTGATGTGTTTCAACGAAGACTTCATCATGCCTTATGATATTATTTATACACCAGTGCCAGTATCCCACATCCCTCCTCCATTTCCCCTTTGACCCCGGTTTTACGTCTGTGCACTGCACAGTTGAGGGATAAGCCTTTTGCGCGTTGTACAGATGTATGAAGTTCAGTACTAGGACGTAGGTGTGTACAGAACCGATTGGGTGTTCATTGTGTGCTATGCATGCGCATTTGACCAATTTTAGCCTCATAATTAATGGCAAACAACCTCTTTTCCAGCTTCTTCACTTTGGTTAGAACTAATGACTGGCTAGGTCTTTGTCAGAAAAGGTTTTCGTTTGACATACCTTCAGGCCCCATTTCTTAGTGGAAATAGCAGAAAACACAATAGGGTCCTGCACATTCAACACCCATTAGGTTCTACGGGATTCTACGGGATTTCGTGCATCTGTACAACGCGCAAAAGGCTTATTGAAATACATGTAGAAAAACGTGCGTGTGTGGTCCACGTCGGCCACTGAATGCCCAGAATATTTGTACATTATCAAAAAGAAGTCTGAAGAAAATGTTGAACGGTCTCTGCTGGGATGACAGCTACACCATAGCTGAGTGGTTAGAGGATCGCTGGCCTCAAGCGAAGGTCTCTGGTCCGAGTCCTGGTGGCGACAGTAAATTTATCCTTCAGACTTTCCCCATTTGCATCTTTCATTCAAACTAGTGAATAGTCGTATGTCGTAAGTATTCTTCTGTCCACTTGGTGTTTCTCTCAGTCCATCGTGGCACTCTCTCAGATTATTGCTGACGGTCACTTAGCTACAGGTCAGGACTATCTACGTCGCTCTATCAACTCCATTGAGTCATTTGCAACGAGAGACAAGAGTACGGTAGGTTTAAAAACAAGACGCCGGCCATTTTGTCAACCGTGACCACTCAGTCCACACAGGAGTGTGTGTTGACCACTTTCCAAGATCTTGCGTAACTCTCGTGCTGTGCCATTTCACTGATACTGTGCATTCACTTATCACAGGAGAAGAATTTCTATAGAAATACATGTATGTGTGTGTGTGTGCGTACGTGCATGCGTGAGAGAAACAGAGAGAGAGAGAGAGAGAGAGAGAGAGAGAGAGAGAGAGAGAGAGAGAGAGAGAGAGAGAGAGAGAGAGAGAGAGAGAGAGAGAGAGAGAGAGAGAGAGAGAGAGAGAGAGAGAGAGAGAGAGAGAGAGAGAGAGAGAGAGAGATCTTGTGAGATCTTGTGAGATCTTGTGAGATCTTGTGAGATCTTGTGAGATCCCGTGAGATCCCGTGAGATCCCGTGAGATCCCGTGAGATCCCGTGAGATCCCGTGAGATCCCGTGAGATCCCGTGAGATCTCGTGAGATCTCGTGAGATCTCGTGAGATCCTGTGAGATCTCGTGAGATCCTGTGAGATCCTGTGAGATCTCGTGAGATCTCGTGAGATCTCGTGAGATCTTGTGATCTGAAGATATGAACGATCTGTGTGTATTGCTTTATCTGCAGTCTCAACAGTTTCCTACTGAAGTGAAGGACTTGACAGCACGACTCAGAAATGTCTTACATGCCACTAATGAGATGAAGGTACGGTATTGGTTGCCGAGAACAAAACTGAACAATCCCTATGGGGTTGGGCGATTAGCCGTCAAATATCCAACTCCTGCTGCGGACCAATGCTGAGGCAGTGTATGTGTGTGCGTACGTGCATGCATGTGTGTTAAGCTAACAATGCCGTGGACCATGGCGATGCAGTATATACGACGTTTTACACTTCTAAGTCACATTCTCCGTCCAGAATGAGATGCTTTCTCATAGCTACCTTACAAAGACCAGTTGAATGCATTCCACCGATCCATGGACATTGCAGCACTATACATTACCTTCGGAGTAAAGATTTAAATTAACCCGGGTACATCAAATTCCATTCTGAATTCTTCTGCTTGCTACCCTGCACTACCTACCTACCTACCCTGCACTACCTACCTACCTACCTACCTACCTACCCTGCACTACCTACCTACCTACCCTGCACTACCCTGCACACGTTTTACTAGCACTAGTAATAACCTACTCCAGTAGATGTACTGTAAAAATGGGGGACCAATATTTGGCTATGGAGACCCTCCCTGGATTGTGGAGTTCCCATGACTTTGACTTACGGGAAGCAGTTGTTTTGACTTGCAAGTTGGAGGGGAATTCCTGTCCTCTTCTCCGCCATGTCTTGTCCTCTTCTCCGCCATGTCTTGTCCTCTTCTCCGCCATGTCTTGTCCTCTTCTCCGCCATGTCTGCATTCTGTATCACTCTGTACTCTTCTGTACATGTAGAAACACAAAGATGATGCGGAGGTACTTGTTGAGCAGCAGTACATCCTGGCTAAGAGCTACAGCAATGCCGCTCAGCTGCGCCACACCTGGCTGCAGAGCATGGCAAAGCTGCATGAGAGCTACGGCAACTTTTCCGAGGTGAGCCAAGGCCAGGACTAATTAATGATTGAGCATACGCCATGTGAGAAAGATCAGACTATTCAGTCTTCTAAGTATCAGTCAGTGTGGAACAGACGACAATCAATATGCACCACAAAAAACTTCTCAAACTGCCACACCCGTCATAAGCGAGGACATTGAGCCATTCCGTCCCGTAGAAAACAATCAGTAAGTATTTGATCGGTACACGAAAATGTACTGGTGTGACTGATCAGAGAGTTGCTTGATGTTTGAACTGAGCATGAACCTCGGAGCTGCCCGCGGCTGTTGTACTCCGGATGGTTAAACAGGAATACAACGTGTGTGTGTTGTGTACATTAGATGTGCCTCTCTGAGATCTACTGATTCATGTTTCCTTTTATACTCTCATCTATCCATGTCCATAGGCTGCTCACTGCAGTATTCACGTTGCTGGTATCATTGCCGAGTACTTGAAGTTCAAAGGTAAGCAGTGTGATGTGAAGCCATGTACCGCTCTGAACTGAGAGAGAGAGAGAGTGTGAGTGAGTGTGTGTGTGTGTGTGTGTGTGTGTGTGTGTGTGTGTGTGTGTTTGTACATGTGTGCTCGCATGTTTTATCCGGACCCCTCGCCGTCCAGAAGAAAATAGCTGGTTACAGATTCACAGCATACGTGATGCATCCAACATAACCGGTGTTCGGTTATCCGGTTCCCTCGCCTATTCGGATATTTTTGTGGAAAACGGATGTGTGTGGTTAAGCGAGGTCTGACCGTACTCCAAAATGAATTTCAACCGTGCCGCATGATCATGTACCAGAATGCTCGAAACATAAAGGACACGTTGCATGTGCTCCACTTTCGTGTTTGCTTGGTGCAGGTGAGCATGCGTCTGGAGCAGGTGACTTTGCAGCCATCACATCAAATGTCACAAAGGAGGAGTGCGCCATGAAGGAAGATCTGGTTGATCCCACCATCAATATCTACACGGAGGTTAGTCGGAGCGTCAGCTAGTCTGAATTCGAAACAGTTGCCTTGCAATGAGCCAGAACATAATTCCATACACACAACTGCAGAAAAGCCTGGAAAATGAAGTCGAAAGAGCTAGAGTGCAATGTTTTGTGTATTCTGTCAAGCGCCACATAATACCGGGCGCTTTACAATTGTATTTTTAGTCACAAAATGAGCCATGGTATGGTCACTTGCTCCGCTGATGAGAGGTGCCAAGGTTTTTAATGGCTGGGTGTCCAGAGAATTACAGTACACATGATAAAAGCAACCGTTTCCTCATTAACAGCGACTATTTCTCTCACTGTGACCATTGCAGGATGACTACATCAGTGTTCTGGAGGAGGCACTCTTCTGGCTGGAGAAAGCTGAGCGCTATGAGGTGATGGTGGACGTGTTCAAGCTACTGCAGCCGTACTACGACAAGAGAAGACAGTATGAGGTGAGGCATCCATGCGACTTCAAAGCCAACAGTACGCACCCCAAGCTGTAATACTTGTACACCCTGGACAGCTAGAGGCCAGGTGCTACATCCTTGTACATGTACTAGTATTATGTAATACTGTAGAGGCAGAAAATTTCGTCGGTCGATAATTTCGTCCAACTCCAAAGAAAAGGAGTTCGTCCGGTTGAAAATTTCGTCCATGGATCATAAGAGTGTATAGAAAAGCTGGGCAAATCGACATTAGGCCTACATTTAATTTAGTCCAAAAGCTCCTTGGACGAAAAAGACGAAATTAAATTCCAGACGAATTTTTCTGCTTATACAGTACTCGGTCTAGCGGTGTAGTGTTCACATGATGATAGTGTATAGCAAGAAAAATGTGCCTGTTCCTGTGCATCACAACAGTATTGACTATTGTTTGGGTTATGGATATAGATAGGGGTGGCACTGGCAGTAGTCCAGAAGAATGTACAATCGGAATAAGCTCTCTGCCGGGTGTAGACCAGGTTCAAATTAGTGGCGGTCAATTCATCAGCCTTGCAAGCTGTTGAATAGTGGCATCCCAAGCACAAGTTGCTTGTTCGCGATCATCGCTTCAGCAATGGGCTTGTGTAAGTAAGTAAGTAAGTAAGTAAGAATGTGCAATTGGTGTGAGTGCAGTGCCCTCACATTGGACGACTACATCAAATAATGTTCTGAACTTAGACATCATGGTAACTTAGAGATTCTGTGAAAGCAACCACCTGTCACATGATCAGCTTGCAGCATTCCCTCGTCGTGCTCTGACTCTGCGCTTCTCACATGCTGGGTACTATTTCATTCCCTCGCCGTGCTCTGACTCTGCGCTTCTCACATGCTGGGTACTATTTCATTCCCTCGTCGTGCTCTGACTCTGCGCTTCTCACATGCTGGGTACTATTTCATTCCCTCGTCGTGCTCTGACTCTGCGCTTCTCACATGCTGGGTACTATTTCATTCCCTCGCCGTGCTCTGACTCTGCGCTTCTCACATGCTGGGTACTATTTCATTCCCTCGTCGTGCTCTGACTCTGCGCTTCTCACATGCTGGGTACTATTTCATTCCCTCGTCGTGCTCTGACTCTGCGCTTCTCACATGCTGGGTACTATTTCATTCCCTCGTCGTGCTCTGACTCTGCGCTTCTCACATGCTGGGTACTATTTCATTCCCTCGCCGTGCTCTGACTCTGCGCTTCTCACATGCTGGGTACTATTTCATTCCCTCGTCGTGCTCTGACTCTGCGCTTCTCACATGCTGGGTACTATTTCATTCCCTCGTCGTGCTCTGACTCTGCGCTTCTCACATGCTGGGTACTATTTCATTCCCTCGTCGTGCTCTGACTCTGCGCTTCTCATATGCTGGGTACTATTTCATTCCCTCGCCGTGCTCTGACTCTGCGCTTCTCATATGCTGGGTACTATTTTGGTAGTTACCACCACCGTCATGAGTGCAACCTCATCATGATTGTGGTGTTTTTGTGGTGTTGTGTCCACTTCCACTGGTGCGCTCAGGCCCTCGCCAGCTCCTTCAGCACCCTGTCTGCGGCGTGTGCAAAGGTCGTGCAGGTAGAGAAGACGAAGAGGCGGCTGCTGGGAACGTACTACCGAGTTGCGTTCTTTGGCGAGGTGAGCCCATTGAAGATTTAATGTATTCATTGCTAACATCATTATTCATAGTTTGCTTTCAGGAGAGGTATGCATGCGATTAAATCGGCGGCTTGCTAGTACGCAATTGTAGTATGCCGAGAGATTCAAAATCCATACCGGTATTTCAACACGTACAAATCTGAGGCGCCACCAAGGTGCTAGCGTTGTTTTCACTGGGGCATGAACTTTCATCACATTAATTTTTGTTATTGTTGCTTTTGTTATTGTTGCTTCAAAGTAAGAATAGATGTACCTGTGCTTTGCCCCCTCTTCACATGCCATTGATCAACCAGTTATTCGGCAATGACAACGGCCTGCACTACATTTACAAGGAGCCCAAGGTCACACCACTGGCGGCTATCTCATTGCGCCTCGAGGAGCTCTATGGCACGAAGTTTGGCACGGAGAACGTCTCCACCATCAAGGAGTCGAGCAAAGTGAGAACGGATGATATTGCAGCACATAGTAATTACAATAGACAGGTGTCACGATAAAATAAATAAATTGACCTGACTGTAACCTGGAGACCGTAGAGAATGTCAGTTGTCAGAGCCCAGCTCCCATGTGTAGGACATCATCACCATGGTGTATTCGCTGGCAGATAGAACAAATGTAGGCACTAACGTTACTCACAATTTCATCAACTTCTGATACACAAGCTGTGCCCATGTTCTAGCAGTGTGTCTCACCAGCCAAGCACCGCAATGCGTATGACACACGGGTGCAATATTGTAAGACGTCGTCCCATTCCTTTCCTATTCGTAATGGCATGTGCATATTAGACACAGGTCAATAGAACGATCCAGTCGACAGCTTGGCATTTCATGGTATATCAGGTTATCGCCAAGTATTAGGCCATACCCACAGAGTTGAGTATTCCGTGACATTGTATCAAAGGTCATTGCTTCACCTGTGGCTGTGTGCTGGTTTATAACAGGTTGATGTGGATGCCCTGGACCTTGACCGTGCATACATTCAGATCACCTTCGTCAAGCCCTACTTCAGCGACAGCGAGCTTGAGACGAGACTGACGCCGTTCGAGCGCAACAACAACCTGCGGCGCTTTGTGTACGAGACACCATTCACCAAGACGGAGAAGAACCGGGGCGATGTCCGCGAGCAGTGGATACACAAGACTATTCTGACGAGTGAGTGACCCGACTGCTAATGCCTGCATGCATACTACCAGTCAGCTCACTGAAATCCGACCCAAAGTGCAAAGCAGCAGCTGGCGCCCTGGACCAGTTCGGTTCCGATTACATCATTGCATTTGTACATGT
The DNA here is from genome assembly GCF_964019385.1 of Sycon ciliatum. NCBI lineage: Eukaryota > Metazoa > Porifera > Calcarea > Leucosolenida > Sycettidae > Sycon > Sycon ciliatum. The sequence goes on from NC_088644.1 coordinate 5,805,845, forward strand.
GTACGTCCAGCCGCGTTCGTGCCATTTCCAGGGCGTCAGGGCGGTCCAAGTTGAGGGCACCAAATAAGCGCTTTCAATCGGATTTCACCGAGCGCAGCTGTAGTAGCTGTAACAGCACACGTAGAACACTGCAAATACGTGCACTTACTAGACATACCAGTTATTTGCAGATCATCTAGAACTTAGATAAATGAACGACACAGGGAAAAACTGTAGAATAGCAATAAGTAGAATAAAAGCTGCTGCCATTACCACAGTCATATCAGCCAAAATCCTCAAAGCTTTCCAACGTCGATTCTTCTTGTAATCAGTAGAACTTTCTGTTCACGTTCACGGGCCAGGATCAGCAGCTGGCAGCACCCCCCCCCCCTCCCAAGACGCCGCTACATTGCATCATGCGCTGCAGTGCAAAGCCATGTATGACAAAGTGTGTAGCGCACGAATCAGAATATTGTACCTTGCCAGAACGCTGAAGAACACAAGAGTGAGGATGATGCCTGAACACTTGACAACCACATGTCCGTGTTTAATCCTTGGAGACAATGAATAGCGTGGTTCTGTGTTCGGTCAATTCTCACTGAGCAGCGAATGCAGTACTAGTACATGTCTAGCAGCTGCCAGTACACATTCACTGATCTCTCCGTTCTCACTGGTCTGCTACACAGCGGCTAACACGTTCCCATATGTGAAGAAGCGGATTGCCATTGTCGAAGAGGAAAACTTCGACTTGACGCCCATCGAAGTGGCCATCGAAGCGTTGACTGGGAAGCTGGCTGAACTCAGTGAAGCTCTCCAGCAGTCACCACCCGACAAAGTCAACTTGCAACGAGTCCTGCAAGGTGTGGTCAGTGTCACGGTAAGAAAAGCCAACGTTCTGCTCTGAAATTTCCAGGAAGCAGGCTACAAGTATTTTGGTCCAGGTTCCCATTGAGGAAAGTAGTCAAGTTAGTAGCTTGCCAAGTGCTTGCTAAGCCCAGCTACTCTGTGTCAGTGGGCTAGAAAGGCGGTACGCTGTAGTCATCTTCGGCACATGTCCATTCCAACAATGCAATAGGGTTTAGTTAGCCATACCCATCATTGTGTCATCAATCACCTGTACTGTTGATATTAGCTCGACTACCACAAAACATGACAACCAACACTTGAGTAACCCTGGGCATTTTTCTTGAGTAACCCTGGGCATTTTTCTGAAATGCTATGTATTTCTAGGTGAATGCCGGTCCACTGGCGTTCGGACGTACCTTCTTGACCGAGCCAGAGCTGACCAGCAATCCGGAGAATCACATTACAACGCTGCGGACAGTTTTCAAGTAGGTGTCGCAGTGAATAGCGCATCGCAGGCTCGATGAATTACTTGAATATGCACACACTGCACGCTGATGTCATGAGAGAGTTGAGGATAGAGAGGGCAGACTCTGAACACACTTCCTTTATGAACCTTAGTGGTACATTGAACAGCTAACTGAAGTTTAACCCATTGAACGCTGATGACGTCTATAGACGTCATTGAAAATGCCCCCCATGCGCGGGATGACGTCTATAGACGTCATGGGATATATAGTGATTTCTGGCACTGTCTGGTGTGTAAAAGCACTGTTAGTCAGTTGGATCATGATCCTGCCTCTTGTACGATAGGTCGTTGGTTCGAATCCCGCTTGGAAACACTATGCGTCTTTTTTTCTTCTCTTTTCAGCGATCTTTCAGCTGCAATTTCACGCATTTGGCGTATTTCACGCAATTTGAGCAAACTTGCGTCCCCTATTGTGAGGCGCTATTCTTTTTGGGGACTGTATCGATTCTGTCACCCTGTGGTTGATAGTCTTGGCAATCCTTTCCAAAATATTTGAGGACCCCAGTTGCCAGAACCCTGGAGTTTTAGAACTTGCTATTGGCCCTGTTTTTAGCATTAATATGCAGAGTACCATAGGCAAGGCCCAGTAGCGCTGAATGGGTTAAGTTCAGTATTCCCGCTGTGGACACCTCTTTGCATGCCTTTGGCAACCGTGTAAAACATGAACCCAATAACACAGAATAATTATTATACATGACGTGTGTGTGGGGGGGGGGGGGGGGGTTGTTGGCATACCGATGTAGCTCTCTGTGTTCGTGTACACAAAACGCAGAGTAGTGATACATGTGTCATGATATGTGTGGTTCGTCGGCCGCTACGCTGCACTACTTTGTGTGGTGCGCAGGGATCTACTGAAGCAATGTGAGCTTGGTCTGGAGCTCAACTCGCGCATCATACAAAGTGATCAAGTATTGTATCATGAAGACCTGATGCGCAAGTTCGACATTCTGACGCGCGAGCTCGCCGAACTGATTGATCCAAATGTAAGTTGACCTAGATGGCACTAAAAGGATAGCAGTTCCTGCATCGATGGACGGTGGTTTATGCATGTAGCGGTGACTATATTAATGTTGGGAAGCAGGCTAAGCTACGAGGGCTGTCAGACATGGAACAGCATGGTCGTATACATGTGGCAATGACGGAACTTGATGTTTCATTTTGATTCATCAACTGAACAGGCACTGATGTCATCTGAGCAGACCTGTAGTGGATGTACGATATCATGTACTAGTTGTATACTAGTAGTCCATTCACCCAAACTTGCATCCGAACTTTTTCATGTCTCCCATAATATTGTGAAAACAACAGTACATCCTGCAGTGTGTGACTCTACAATTATTTCTTGCCACCTTTGAGGCTGGAAAAGTCCAAGTACAGTAGAGGGAAAAAGAATTCCAGTCATATTTCACGAATTAGGACAGGTACGCCATGGCAAAATGTATCAAGAAGCACATCCAAACTCCAGATTTTTCAAATTAAAGTGGGTTTTTGAGCCGCAATTCGGCAAAATTGAGCTTTCAACGCCAACGCGACTATTAATTTTGGATGACTGGACAAAAGTGTGATACTTCTGACGAGCATGTAGAGCATACACACAGGTACATAGGAATGATGAAGTACGTGCAAATTTAAATAATACTGCAGTGAAACAGGTGTGTGTTGTATCACACCAGTCTTTGTCCTCTCGCACCCCTGTGTTATGTGGCATACAGGCACGGTCATCAGAGTCCTTTGTGCTTCCGATAGCCGGAGAGGACGACTGACGCATCACAGACCATGTGTAACCCAACCGGTTGTAGCACAGGTAGTGACATGCTACTACTATCAGTGGAGTGCAGAACATTGAGCAAAGTACAAGTATGTGCGCTCTGGCCTACTGATGCACGGCCAATGTGAATGGCGGAAGAAGGGCCTTCGACACAGCCTGCAGGTCAGCACTGGGCAGTGTCCTGTCATGGCCATGCAGTGCAACGCTCTCTGTCTTTGTATCTCTGTCTCGTTTTCATTCTTGTTCTCTTCCCTCAACCGGCTATCGACAACCATCAAGATTGATGTTGAACTTTGATTGCAAGCTCAAATACGGCTTGTCTCACATTATGGTACATTTGTGATCTATGGAATGTTCCCTATATCATCTTGAAGATTTTGTGCAAGAGTGACATTCACGATTCAATATTCATCACGTACGACCTCAAAGGTTCGTGTATAGTAACGTTGTGAGTGAACAGAATTCCTAATTTGTGATTACGACCATCATAATATTGCCAACTTTGAAAATGCGACTACCCACATACCTAGAAACCTGGCTGTTTTGACAGTAGTTGTTGCTGATCCTTTTTTTATGACCATCAAAAACCTGATACTTGATACATGGAAGAAATAACACGCTATTATGTGTCTCTGATAATGTACACTACACATATCCCCGGCACTGTCACTCACAATTTAGCTGACGAATGTGCTGTCTGGCATGCTGCACTTTGCGCACGCATAGCAGTACGAGCATGAACGCTACATGTTTTGTTCCATGGCACTTCTAGTCCAGGATACTGTGTATGGTGCGCTATGTAAGTTAGTTACAAAATCCATGACCTAGACTTGACGGTACAGTAGGGAGCACTAAAGAAATACAAGTAGTGCTTTTAGCTAGGCTCCCTGCTGTGCTTTGCATACAGTAATGTATTTACATGTACTATGATAAAACAGAGATGTTCCAGGCTGTCCAACAGAGTGCTCAATACCGAAAGGCAGAGCTAGTTCAAACAATAAAAAGAGGATGAAAAAGTGTTTAAACTCCGAGTCTCCCGCACTGTAAGCGATCATCAGAAAACGGTAATGAGTAACTCTGGATACTGATTTATCAGCACACGAAGCACAGAAGCTATAATTTTTTCGACTAGGCCTTTCATTCCATTACTCTTCAGGTCGAATACAATGGTGATTAACAAGGTAGTAAGCAAGTCCTTATAACCGAAAAAATTATAATTATGGCTTCTGTGCTTCGTGTGCTGATTTGCTTTCCTCCAACCAAAAATCTATACTTATACTCACAAAGCAAAAGTGTAAATGACAGCAGTTGTGAAAGCTTGCATGACGGCATGACTTTGAAATTTGTGAATGACATCAGTGGTGAAAGATACTACTTCAAGTGACACACACTGGAGCTGCTTGTACTGTCCCCACAAGATACCGCGATTCTGCGGACGCGCAATTTTCCGCATTATTGGCTTTCATCCGTGTTTTCGAGAAATTTTGCATAAAACCCGCGTTATCCATGGGAATGTACAAGAAAACAACACAGTCATGATGTTGAAAATGTACTACGTCGTATCCACCCATGAGTGTGTACGACAAAGTTGTACACTCGTAGGAAACTGTACGCTAAACGTGTTTCTAACGACAGACAACTCGTGCATAATGACCGCATTATACCGCATATTTGCTGCATAATCCCACATATTCACCGTAGAATGGCCTGTTTTCGCGCGCATAATTTTAGGATTTTGTCCGCGTTATTCTGTGGGGACAGGTTGTCTGCTGCTTTGCCAGAACGATAATGTTTTTGTTGGCTCTTTTACCTTATGTTTTTTTCTCCTCTTTTGTGTTCCAATTGATTTAAATGGAAACGGAAACAAGGAAAACGGTGGGGCACAAGTTATGCGTTAGAGTCCACCAACTAAACCCGGTTTTGAACAGTCAGACGTGCACAAGGTAGCACCAGACTGACAATGAGTACTGATTATCACTAACATCCATGAACCTTCTAAGCAATTACCGGTAGTTGGAAGGCCGTTGGTTAGCGCTATCGAGCAGTGTTCAAGCTCACTTCCTTGCCGTGGAATGTCTCAGTACTCCTTGTCAGTCTGGTGCTACCTTGTGCACGTCTGACTGTTCAAAACCTGGTTTAGTTTGTGGACTCTAACGCATAACTTGTGCCCCACCGTTTTCCTTGTTTTCATTTAAGTTTTCCTTTCGCTGACCATCTGAGTACTTTCCAATTGATTTACTTGTACAGTAAAACCTGTCTGAGGCGACCACTCAAGGGACAAGAAAAAGCAGTCGCTTTAGCCAATTGGTCTTCTTATCCAGGTTCAGTGGGTCACGTGACCATATCCACTTCATAATACATGTGATATATCATTTTGATCAGTGTATCACACTGCACACATCTATGCTACTCTAGCACGACCCATGTGCCTGGGGTCCTCAGACTTGTCAAGTGTCGTGCATGCACCATTGTACATCTACACGTCCTGCACTGATGTGTAGATCTATCATGCATCGTGCACCATGCAATGCGTACATTTACATGTACTAGCAGGGTGCAACGCAGTCGCGGGTGGGTGGTCATCGGTCCCGTGGAGCAAGTGGTCGCCTTATCCGAGCTGTTTTGAATGTGAATGCGTCCATGACAACTAATTACTTTAGTGGTCGCCATATCCGAGTGGTCGCCATTACCGGTTTTACTGTATTTAAATTGATTTTTATACTTCAAAGCAGTTTACCGAATTCCATGAGTTTGTTTGATGATATGTGAAATTCATTTTGCCAGTACAGGAGGCTTTGTCATTTGATTAGGTGATGCATGTGGATGGTTTAATACTGTATTGTTATTGTTATTGTTTGTATTTACTATGATATCATGATTATTTGAACGACAAGGAGAATGAGAAAGTGAAAAGAAAGTGAATGATACTCCATAACTCGCATGCAATACTAGTAAGCTACGCGTAGTCTAAGTCAACCCACACCAATCATACACAAAGCAACGATCCAAGAACACTAACTGTCTTACTGACTTACTGGTAATAATAATACAGTGCACTTGAATATCGTGGAATTCTTCAGTTCCACTAGCCACAAACTCATCTTGCTTTGCGACATAGAACAGCTTCTGCAGCACCTAGGCAAGGGATCCATTCATTAGTTAGACTAGAGTGCAGTGAGCTCGCCTAGTAGTGTGAAGCAGAATAACCTCATATGGAGTCATGCCTCTACCAACCTTGCAAGTGCGAGACACCTTGCAAAGACTCGTACGAAGTAAGTAATTTGTAGTTAGTTGTAGCTACTGAACACAAAAACTTCACGACGAGAATGACGACGCCACTATTCTCTGTGTGCATGATTTTAGCGAATTTTTGCTGCAAAGCCAAAGGTTGCCAAGGAGAATATGGCTCGTTCATGACATTATACATGACGTATGACAGAACCAGAAACTCCCAAAAGCAAGCAAAAATACTCGAAAAAATGAATTCGAATTTCTGTTCATTGGAATGGAATGAGCAGAGTATTCCCGTTCGCCAAGTGTGCTTCTTGTTCGTTTCGTGATGGTCTCATTCCGCGTAATAGTAGTATGACATCTATATCTGTCTGACTGTTAGAATGAGTCGCTACGAAGTTCTGGCCGTTGTGCGAAAAGGCCTGTCAAGGTCTGCTCTCAAGTCCGTTATCAAGTCTGTTTCTAAAAATGTTGTCGAGAGTGACGGTGTTGTACGCAATGTGAGGGCTGTTGGAGAGAGACGGCTGCCTTTGAAAGCAAGCTTCCATGGTATCGCCGCTGATTTGGATGGCACGAAAGTGTTCATTGATTTCGTTGCCGATAAAGCCAAAGTGGAGCCTGTGCTAGGCAGTATGATCGATCACCCACACATAGTACATCAGAGAGTATTGCACCTTCCTGACACTGTGGATAGGAATGAAGAAGCTGTTGCTGAACTACAGGAGAAACTTGAGTTTGATCACAGAGTTGCTCTATCAACAGCCACGCCAGTTTCAGATGAAATGGATGTTACCGCAGTGGGCAGAGAAGTGGTCGGAGAATTGCTGGCTGGTGATTTAACTGTTGAACCAATATCGGAGAAGGACATTGAGGCCATTGAAAAAGCTGCTCTGTCAACAGCCACACCAGCTGCAGACGAGATAGATGTTGCTGCAGTTGGAAAAGAAGATGTCAGTGAATCGTGGGTTGGTGATTCAACCGCCCAGACAATACCAGAGAAGGACGTCGATGACAAAGCTGCTCCGTCAACAGCCACACCAATTTCGGACGAGGTAGATGTTGCTTCAGTTGAACATGAAGAGATCGGTGAATCGCTGGCTGGTGATTCAACTGCTCAGACAAAACCAGAGAAGGACATCGAAGATGAAACTGCTCCGTCAACAGCCACGCCAATTTCGGATGAGGTAGATGTTGCTGCAGTTGAACAAGAAGAGATCGGTGAATCGCTGGCTGGTGATTCAACTGCTCAGACAATACCAGAGAAGGACGTCGATGACAAAGTTGCTCCGTCAACAGCCACGCCAATTTCGGATGAGGTAGATGTTGCTGCAGTTGAACAAGAAGAGATCGGTGAATCGCTGGCTGGTGATTCAACTGCTCAGACAATACCAGAGAAGGACGTCGATGACAAAGTTGCTCCGTCAACAGCCACGCCAATTTCGGATGAGGTAGATGTTGCAGTTGAACAAGAAGAGATCGGTGAATCGCTGGCTGGTGATTCAACTGCTCAGACAATACCAGAGAAGGACGTCGATGACAAAGCTGCTCTGTCAAGAGCCACACCAATTTCGGATGAGATAGATGTTGCTAAGGAAGAGGTCGACGAATTGCTGGCTGATGATTCGACCACCGGAGAAGGACGTCGATGATAAGACTGCTCTGTCAACAGCTGTGCCAGTTTCAGATGTGATAGATGTTGCCGCACTTGGAAAATATGCGAATCGCTGGCTGGCAATTCAACTATCCAGCCAATATCAGAGGAGGACATCGATCGCAAAGCTGTCCCGCTAACAGCCACATCAGTCTTGGTTGAGATAGATGTGGCCTCTGGTGACAAAGAAGGTTGGTGAATCGTGGATTGGTGATTAAACTGCCCAACCCATACCACAGAAGGACATTAATGACAAGGCTGCCTCTGCCATGAAGCTTGCAGTTCCAGCCCATGTTTGGTTTCCCGCCATCGTGAACTTGTGCAGCATGTATGCTACATGACTTTATATGTGCCCTGGTTATGATAGTAGCATGTATGCTACATGTCTAGCCCTGTTTATGACAGCAGTATCAACACGGAACACTGCACACATGTGCTCGGTCATGTACACGCCATGGTATGCGACCCAGGGTCTTTCCGGCGGCTTGCTTGGTATCCAGACGTGTGCAGATCAGGGCAGTGTGAATAATTGGTCATACTGATGTATTACAAATTGCCATGCAGTCTGTGTGCAGGCATAGAGGATGATCAAGTAGAATGTTAACAAAACCAATTATAATTCTCTTCCGGGAGAGGTGCCATGCCAACTTCAGAGTATTGCCTGTATCCCCATCCCACTCTGTATTTCCCATGTACATCTTCAAAAGGACACAATGAGAAATATAATTATTGTCCTTACTGATCTGTGAGGTAGCCGCATAAAGCAGGGCATTCCAGACATGATATGGTCACTGCGGTATTGACCATGCCACTCTTTGCCCCAGATACCCCACAAATCAATAAAAAGCAGATTTGGGCTCAAAATTTGAAAATATATCAGTAAAGCCCCCCCCCCCCCCCCCCCCCCCCCAATACGCACGAGTAACTTGTATTTCAGATGGCTGACCACGACTACCAAAAGTACCTTCCGACGCCCCTGTAATTAGTAAAGCATGGAGTTGTGAAATGGCCTTTACGACTCCCTGGTGAAAGTAGACTGGCCAGTGAAATGCGGACTGTGATGTTATGACGCTCATCATTCGCTCCCCTGTCACTGGACAGTTCTGTCCGTTTGGTTTTAGCAAATTCAAATAAAGAAAACAACAGGACCGTAACGTGAATATTCAGCAAGGGGTGCATGTATGACCGTAACGTGACTATTCAGCAAGGGGTGCATGTATGACCGTAACGTGACTATTCAGCAAGGGGTGCATGTATGACCGTAACGTGACTATTCAGCAAGGGGTGCATGTATGACCGTAACGTGACTATTCAGCAAGGGGTGCATGTATGCGGCAGCAGGGCTCCACGGACAGTTGCCATCGCAAACCATGGTAAAACCGCTGGTTCTGATCAATCGTGAAACTTTTGGTGGTGTGAAATTGGGTATTAATAGTTTACAGTATCATACCAGCCACAGTAACAAAAATTAGAAGTCGAAGAGATCCACCAGGAACTAACTTGAAGTCTGAGGGAAGGCATGCTACTGACACATTCTGCGTCATTTTGTGAGACCTTGGACAATTCAATTTTCTGCAAGAAGGCAGCAATCCCTATTCTCTCTGCGGAAGTAATATGAAAATACTACTAATACCAACTAGTTTCTGCTGGCCACCCCTATAACCATTGATAACATAGACAGCTATGACCATGATGACCGCTGCGGGTTTTTTGACGCGTGATTGCAGGAGTTTGTGTGCGCTTAGATTTGTCATACGAACGCAGATGCCTGTGTATGCGTGTGTGCGTGTGGACATGTGTGTGTGTGTGTGTGTGTGTGTGTGTGCATATATCAATAGGTGTGTGTATATGCGTGTGTTTGTGCGTGTGCGAGTTAGGGTGTTGTGGGTGGGTGGGTGTCTGTGTGTGCGTGCGCCCGTGTGCAAGTTAGGGTGTTGTGGGTGGGTGTATGTGTGTGTAAACGTGTGCGTGTATGTGGGTGTTACCATGTTACTATGTGTGTGCATGTTAGTATGTGTGTGGGTGTGGGTGTGGTGTGTGAGCGAGATTAACGCGTGCTTGTTAGTGCTAGACCTGCGCCTACTGCATCTGCCTCTGAAATAGCCTGTCCCTGTATACATTCACGCGATTACTCCTCTCGCTATCGTATTATCACACCTCTCTCAACTTAGATATACCAGCGCTGCCTCCTATTCCATTATCGTTGTCTGATGATTGGTTCAGCCATGAAACTCTGAGTCACAACGGAATTAATTTGCCAAGGTTTTCATTGTGTGCCTTTGTGTACGCCGCTCTGCCTGAATCAGGCATTGAGCACTCTTGCAGAACCAAAGCATATTGCCTCTGTACTAATACCAACCAACATGCATTGTCATAATTGCAAGAGTACATCTCTTGGTAATTGTAGTATTCGATTTACTGACGTAACAGACTCAGTCGTTACCATGGTTACGGGGATGACAAGGCTAGTAAGTTATTAGTCGCCATACCAACGAGTATGTAGTGCACTATGACTATGTACTGACTAGTCTAATACTAGTAAGGGGCCGTCCGTAAATATCGATGTTTTTTTAGAGACGATATTGGTGCTTCTCTCCCTTGACCCCCCTCCCTCCCCCCAGAAGACGCACATGTACATCTAGATCATGGAATCAATATTTTTGGATGCTCATGAAGTGCCCAGGAATGGATGTTGAGGGTCCGGTGTAGGCGTGAAAATCCCGCCGCACTCACCATGCTCACGCAATAGCTGCATCGCCTGGCCTGGGATGGGGGGAGCGAACCGGGTTGGCGCTGCAGTGCTCACAGACATCGTGTACTACTGGTGTAGCCAAAGCGGCTACGCTCGGGCTTGAATTTTTTCAAATCCTTGTTCAGACAGTGAAGACTGGAAACTCTTGTGGAGTTCGTCCGTGTTTGTTCGCACTGCCTCTACGTCTTGAAAAAGGTCTCCTGCAGGCATCGTTCGGCCGATTTCCACAATCAATAGCTCATTCTTTTGCTCTTGAAATTCGCCATGGGCGTACAGCTTCCAATTTTTGATTTTGTTCCTGTGTCGCGAGTTTTAGCTCCGCGAACGGAAGCTGGTTTCACATTTCTTGTATAGCCATTTAGACGTCCGCGTGCAGGGATCGGCGAAACTTCAGATATTTACATCGATATTTTTCTGATGCTCGAAAAGACGCACATGGCTCAAACCCCCTCCCCCCCAGACGCACCAATATCGTCTCTAAAAAAACATCGATATTTACGGACGGCCCCTAATAGTAATACTACTGGTGAACTACAAGTACAAGTACAACGTCGATTCCAGGAGGTCATTTCAGCGCACCATGTACTACAACTTTTACTTGCCTGCGAATCATGAGGTCCCGAGTTCGAGACCCGCGCTGGTAGCAGGGAGCGTGTAAAGACTTTTTACGTGAGTAAAGACTTTTTATGCGCCGACACCCACGGTCAACTGGGTACTCACAGCTCGGAGTGAGGGGGGACAAGGATGCAGTTTACAGGGTTATGGGCCGTTACACGCCCGATTGGTTGAGAGACTCACCTACTCTCCCCTGACTCACTTGTGAGGTCTGCATTCGCCACTAAGGACTTAGGTGTGCAAGGCATAGGTATAGTGGTGGCCTGCGGAAGCGAAGGCTAGTTTGTGTGTTTCTGAACATTCAAGCGATGCCAACGCGAATCCCGCGAATTATTATTATTATTATGTACTACAACTAAAGTTTAGCCTACGGTACAAGTACATGATTGTAGTAGTATCCCTTTTATATTTCCCCATCGTGTTGTCAATGTGCTATTGAGTATTGTAGCGGCTGCTAGCCTTGTGCTTCAAGCCTTGCCTTGTACTACATGTAGCTGTAGGTCAGGCTGTTTATCCCCGGCTAAGGGCAAAATGGCTTCTGAAAGTAATTGGACCAACTCTCTCAATGACGCTGAGCAGGCTGCTGTGTCACTTTTTAGGAAGCAACACAAACATGAAGATTACGACCCGTTCGATGATTTGGACTGCGCAAATGACGTGTGCGGCCGCCTGCACATTATGTTTTCCGAACTCAGGGACGATGTGGAGAAGGGAGGCTGCACAGCTGAGGAGACGAACCCTGAAAAATGCAAGCAAGATCTGGCCTTGGCAATGCAAATGATAGCGCTTTCTTGTAAGAAAATCCAGGTTGAGCAGAACCAGCAGAAAGCAGAAATGCGAGAATTCCATCTGGACCTGTGTCTGGCATTGCTGCGCAACTCACACTATCTTCTTTCCAAAGAGGTGAAAGAGACATATGCAGTGGATTTCCACTTCGACCGCGAGGCGTCCGTTGGGGAAAACCCACCACTTAACCACGCCTGCAGGAGCTCCTTCAACAAACGCATCGTCGAGTGGCTAGTGCAGGACTGCGGCCAAAATGTCCAGGAGGTGTACGAAGGACATAGCTGCCTTGGCTATGCCGCGGACATGTGTGCTGGCGATATGCCAGTCTGGTTTCTCAAGCACTACCCACAGTCTGCAAAGGCTACCTCCATTGCAAAGGAAGTGGAGTCAAATGACAGATTAAAGAAACTTATTGAGGACTATAATACTGCATCTTGAAAAAGGCGACTTGGAGAATCTTATTCATTGCATATTGAAAACATTGCGTTAACAGAGCTCAAGAGCTGCAGACAAGAAAGCTCGACCCATTCAGGAGCGTTTGAGAACGCTTTTGAGGATGTGAGTCGTTATCGTGAAGCCAGTTTGAGATGTCTGTGTAAAGATTAGGGCTGAAACGATTATACCGAATAATCGAGTACTCGTTTGATAACTCTAACGATCGAGCAATCGTTTAGATTACCGATTACGATTATTTTGCGTTTTTTAAATTTGTGTCCAGAAAGTACTGTAAACCCTTGTTTTGTGAAGTTTGAATCAGTTTCCGCTGGGAGTATGCAGTTGCCAGGGGTATGGTTCATGTTCTGAGGTTAAATTGACTTCAAAACTGCCATGTTTCGGAGCTACCCTTTCACTAATGCAGATTTGTTGGTATCATGAAGGCATAGTTTGTGGAAACAGAGTAATGTTTGCACAGAACTATGACTCTATTTGCTAACGATTATAATCGATTACTCGATCGTTAAGCTAAAGAGTAATCGATACATGAAAATCCACGATCGTTTCAGCCCTAGTAAAGATGCTCATACATCGATGCATATTCTTTCCGTTGTACAAACATAATTTTAAACTTTCTGCACGTCATCATGTCAAAATTACAAAAAAACGTTAAACTTTCCGGCTTTACAGTACACACCTGTGCATAAGTCATTTCATGCAGAGTTTGTCCATGAGACCTCATAGCAGAAGTCATGATGCAAAACAGAGATCAATAGCTGAATATTTCAATTCAAAGCCAAGCTGCCGCTGTCTTGCGACACTGCTCCTCCGCAAGGCGGAGGTCTCCAATTCATGGCCGCCTGATGACTAACTTTGCTGCGAGCTCTGAGCTCAATAGTTATATTGTTAATGGATACCGGTGCAGAAAAAAAGTTTCATGCATAGAAGCCAGAAGTGATTAGCTGTACGATAATGTTTTTTAGTCGAGCACATTGAGCGAAAGCAAAAAAAGAGAAAAAGAGAGAAGAGGAAAGTCCCAGCAGTTTTATGACAGTTGTTGTGTTATTTCGATGCAGAACCACATTATAGGGTTAATGTAGAGCTTAGACAGGGGTTAGGAATGTCTTGTTGAACTTTGGAAACACGTACAAACAGCACTATGACACAAAATATTGATTTGAATAGAATTTGAATTTGGAATGGAACAGATCCGTTGGCAGAAATGGAATACAGCACGGCATCCTGCGTACTCTGTCTAGTGCGAGTTTGTTCCACAATCAGAGGGTGTGGGCGAAGCTTTCGTTGGTGTTTTCCTGCAAGATCAAAACAACACCACACGCACACCAGTGGAGATTACCGTCAAGTACAGCGTGGCCGAACCCTGTCTTGCGACAGCGCCCCACCTTGATTATACGGCCAGGGAAAGGGAGATCGTATGGCAGAGTGCAACTAAGTTTTGTACAGTGTGAGAATTAAGGTCACACTAAGCATGTTCTTGTGTGGAGCTCGTATCCGTTCCAATGTGTGTGTCACATGACCTGCAGACAGGACACTAGCTCCACGTCACAACCACAAAAAAAGGACAGCGCGGTAGGGCGCTCTCCCCTTACTTCTCAGACACAGCAAGTGTGGAGTATTGATAGGTAGTGTGTGCAGTGCCAGTGCAACGTGGACTCATCTGTACACAGCTTGCTGGAGAAAAATGGTTGTTTCCCAGATCTACACACCACTACTTTCATCCTACCGGTTTGTACACATATTATCGTATAGATGTCATCTCTAAAAAGAGAAAGCGTGAAGGCGAACACGATGCTGCTATCCACATGCCATGAAAGAGACACACTGAAACGCACACATGCCGCATAGGAGATCGCAATTCCGTGGATGCAATTTCAGCTTGGTTTCGTTTGTTTCAGTGCACTTTTCACTGGACTTTGTGCAGTTTGGACGTCTGGGCTGCAAGATACACTGGATACACAGCGATACTATTTGTCAGGAAGTTAAGTCTCAACCAGCACTAAGGACATATCAGTACCCAAAGTGGGCAAGACAGCCAATACTTTCTGTTGTCATACCCTTGTGGCAACACAGTTTCAAAGGCAGACAAAAGTTCTCGTTTGATTCCGAGGTGTTGTGCTGCGAGTCCATGTGTGCGCTCGTGTCAACCGTGCAGTTTCACAAGCGTGTGCTGTAGCGGGCAGCGTAGTTCCAGGGCAGACAGACTCCCAACAAAAGTAGAAGCCAACTCAAAGCATGCCCCGAACATAACAGCGAAGAGGAGAGCAAGACGGTGTGGAAGCATGGTGTAAGAGGATGGAGGAAGTTGCATGTTCCTATCTTATGGGGTCTGAGATGGTAGAATTTCATATCATGTGACACCCCAGTGCTGAGTGGCTGTGGCGCACGGTAGCCAGAGGGTCCTGTACCTAAGCATGGTTTGAGTACAGGTCTCTAGTAATTGCTGCGTACTTTTGCCATTTCAGCCATGCCATGTGATGCCAAAGTCAACCGCAAGGCCTGGATGGACAATGTGCAAGTACTTGAACACTTTTTATTAGGGGTTACTTTGTACGTACGGTCCGTACTCTTGTAAGAGAGTACAACGAAGACAGTCTACCGAAAATTGAGAGAGAGAGAGAGAGAGAGAGAGAGAGAGAGAGAGAGAGAGAGAGAGAGAGGTAGAGAGAGAGGTAGAGGTAGAGAGAGAGAGAGAGAGAGAGAGAGAGAGAGAGAGAGAGAGAGAGAGAGAGAGAGAGAGAGAGAGAGAGAGAGGTAGAGGTAGAGAGAGAGAGAGAGAAAGAGAGAGAGAGACGTGTGTGTGTGTGTGTGTGTGTGTGTGTGTGTGTGTGTGTGTGTGTGTGTGTGTGTGTGTGTGTGGAGAGAGGTAGAGAGAGAGGTAGAGGTAGAGGTAGAGGTAGAGGTAGAGGTAGAGAGAGAGAGAGAGAGAGAGAGAGAGAGAGAGAGAGAGAGAGAGAGAGAGAGAGAGAGAGAGGTAGAGAGAGAGAGAGAGAAAGAGAGAGAGAGACGTGTGTGTGTGTGTGTGTGTGTGTGTGTGTGTGTGTGTGTGTGTGTGTGTGTGTGCGAGAGAGAGAGAGAAGACAGAGAGGCGGGGAGAGAGAGACATACACACACACACGCACACACACAGAAAGAGAGATATTGTAGATAGCCAGAGTCCCTGAGAGGTAAAGTAGTGTGGAGTAGAAACAACAGGGAAAAGTGAGCACTCTCTTACTTTCACAGCGGGTGACTGTTCAGCACTGGCCGTCACTAAGCCAGCAGACGCTCGCTTAGCCATGCTGGGTTCGAGTACGGGACTCGCAAATGCATCTGACATATTGCTCGCGTCAGCATTGTTCTCATCGCAAGGCGTCAAGGGGCTGCGGATGGGAACGTTGCGAAACTTTTTCTGCAGAAAGAAGAATGCCAAGTCACGCACAGGTGATGGAATAAAACACAATATGCTTATGCAGTACATTATGCAGTACATTATGATGAACTCCGAGATGAGCACCTTCAACCCTTATTGTCATCAACTGCATTGCCAAACACAGAACAGTACCAGTAGTACATTCAAATTAATTTTAAGCCTATAACAATGCATTGGGTCGAGCTGAAAGCACCGTACCTGCAGCGCCAGTGCAATCGCATCACACGGATCGCTGGCATCTAGCTGTCGCTCCTTGCGCACTGGTGTTCCACCTGGCGATCGCACACCGCTGGTACGTTTGAGCTGGCGCTGGACCAGGCCACCGGAGATTGACATGATCAGGTGCTTGTTGAACGTTTGCAGCGGCGACTCGTGGCGGAACGGCGTCTGCTGGGTGAAACGCGGCGTAGGTGTTGTTGGGGCTTTCGCCTGCAGGATGCCGACACATGTAGAACCAGAGCATGCACTTCACTAGGAATGCCATACACACAATGGTAAACCAGGGTAGGAATGCCATACACACAATGGTAGACCAGGGTAGGAATGCCAAGCACACAATGGTAGACCAGGGTAGGAATGCCAAGCACACAATGGTAGATCCAGGGTCAATGGACTCCTGCGTGGCTTGCAGGCCGAACATAACACCCTTATCAGGGAAATACATGTACATCATGACATAGGTACCCAGGACAGGTCGGGATGCACAGAACGTACCTTCTTCAGTGCGGGCTCGTTTTCACTGGTAGGGCAGTTAACTCCATCCTCTCTTGTGTCATCACCAGACTCTGTTGACTTTCTCTTCGCTTTGTACAAAGTCGTGGCCCCCATAGTCATCGGGGGTAGCGGTGGCGGCGGCAGGGGTGGAGCAGGCGGTGGCGGCGGACATGCGGCTTGCGCTGGTGGGCTGGGCTCGGTGGCAATGGCGTGCTCGGTGCAAAACGTCTCGACCTGCCGATAGAGCGAGGCCATGTCACGTCGTAGCGCCACGTCCTCCTCCTGGCCGGTTGACACCAGACCACCTAGGTCCTTGAGCACACGGTGCAGATCAACCAGGCATTCCACTTTTGCCTTCTCATTCACCTGACGATTTGGGCAGACAACGACGAGCACAGGCACACACATACACACACACATTGGCGCCCATCCACCAAGCCACATTGTACAACTATACAGACCTTCACACAGACCTGTCACCTCAGCAGCTTGTAACTTACTCAACAGAGAGTAATCAGCAATGTGTGTGTGTGTGCGTGTGCGTGCACGTATGTGTGTACATGTGTGTGCGTGTGTGTGTGCGTGCATGCGTGTGTGTGCGTGTGTGTGTGCACGGATGTGTATACATGTGTGTGTGTGTGTGTGTGTGTGTGTGTGTGTGTGTGTGTGTGTGTGTGTGTGTGTGGTTACTCTTGCTTAACAGAAGGCCAAGAACACCATTATCATATTGAACATAAGAGCGCGTGTTGGGCTGTGTAAAGGGCATCACATATCCAACATACCTCTTCAACTTCCTCCCGCAGCATGCGGTCTCTTTCACGCACAAGCTCGAGCCATTCTGTTAGCAAGGACTCCTGAACGCCTGCACCGGAATCCACAAAATCCATATGAAACTTGTATTTTTCACAAAGAATATGCTATAACATCACACACGAATACATACATGGATCACTACTGCATCTTCTGCAGTGTATTGCGCACTGTGGATGTAGTACTTTATGCGGAAAAACAAGCTCCTGCCATGCATGGTATACACATGACAGTATCTATTACCACGTCTAGATTACTGCTGCCATGAGTGGTCTAAGTTTAGATCAATAGCGTGCACATTGTGCCCTGCATACGTGATAGAAGCACAATGTACTGCATCCAGAATGTTATAGACTCTGGTGGAAGGCATGTAGGAAGGAAAGGCTCAAAGTACCGTCACAGCTGCGCAGCTGCGTGTGGCAAGAGAAGCCTGGAGATGACCAACATTATTTGGGTGGATAGTGCAATCGGGTGTAGGCTTACATAGAGCAACAGAGTCCAATCTCAAACTTGCACCAAACTTCACATTTCCCCCTGAAATTGCTGTCTCATTTAGTACTACATTATCGGCATATCAAGGACTGAATATACGGTATAACTGCTATTTCACCCGGTCACGCTTATCTCAAGGCAGAAAGTACATTGCTAGTACAATCAGTAACATGTATCCAGAATTTGGAAATCGGCCTAAAAGAATTCTGAGAGACCAGTATGCGCTGCTGTAAAAGTGTCAGGTGTAGCTACGAGTATGCAAGTTTTCCTTCCGAGTGCATACCGTTGATTACTCAACTCACAATGCCCCAAACGTTATAATATAAACTAAACTTCAACAGAATATGCACTGGCAGTCTGAAAATCAGCAGCAACTAACCAATATCATTGCCTTCGCCCAGCTGTTCCAATATCGATACTCTACGTTCCTCCAAGGCTCTCGCTTTGTTCCGTACGCCTTCCTCGTTCTGCCATGGATACATTTTCGAGATTACGGCCAACAGCTAAGACAATTTTTCAAGATGAACGAATACTCAATCCAAGCTGGCTTCATTGCCAAAATACATGTACATGGTCATTGTTCATTTCACATGCATGCAGCGCTCAGCACACACTGCAACGGGATTCGAAAAAAAGCTGTCATGAAGTCTCAAATAAACCGCCATGGCTCTCCAGGCGATGGAGTTTCCATGGTGAATGCTCGTGTTACTAAGGAAAGCGGGGATTTCCCATCTCTTGGGAAGACCTTCATCGAGTCACCTGTTCATCTCTTTACTTGTGCCGAAGTAGTTGTGGCACAAGACCGTAGGCTCTCGACTTGACTCTTGACTTGAGTAATGAGAATAATAATATTATTAGTTGAGTCTTGTGTTGGCGATGGGCCGCTTGTGTTTTATTTTTTGTCAAGAGTTCCTCACAACAGTCGGGATCCCGGGGTCCATGGCATGGGCATGAGCTACATGATTGTACATACCGGTAATGCGGACTGTACAATGATTGGCGGTATGACTTGTACGGTCACCTGCTCTGTCAGTTATCTGAATATCATATCAAGACGGTACTCTTATGATGATGGCAGACTTACTTGTTTGTTGAAGTAAATTAAAAAAAATTACTTCATGCCGTGCTTGTTGAAGTAGTAGTAATAATAGTAGTATGTAGTACAGACCATCTACGCAAGAGGTAGATCTACACAAAAGCGAAAAGGAAGGGAATACTGGGGCGATCTACGTACTCTTGACTGTTGACAGCATGCATGCTATATTGCTAGCAGCATGCAGCAAGAATGTCCTAGTGTTTGATCAGTAAACTGTTTTTTAGAAAGAAAGAAAAAATAATAGTAAAGTGGCGGTGCATGCTCCCGATCCGATATCCCGTCGCTGTACTAGCTCGATCCTGTCAGCTTTCTATGCTCTCTTACACATCTTTCCAGTCGCAGGGTGGCTGCCCTTTGAGTTTCCTAACTCTTCTACTATCAGTACATGTACTGAACTATCGCAACGCTCAGAATTCTGTACATTCATGTACGTTTGTGGTCCGAATGGATGCCCGTCGATCCTGAAATAAAGATTATTATATTATTATTATGAGTAGACCCCAAGCCGATCCTTAGGCTTATAAGCTTAGTCGCTAGGACCCAGCATAGTAGGCGGCCACAGACTGAGACCTGCAGGATTTAATTCGTTGTCGACCGAGTCGTGACCGGTCTCAATGCAAAGGACGGTGTAACTGATCACAGTTGCAGCAGAAGGATTGTGAGTGCAAACAGCGCAAACTCGGACACTGAGGTCAGGAGAAAGCGGCAACAACTGCAGCAGCGTTAGCCCAGGAGCTAGTTCGGCATCTATAATATTAGTTATTTACAGCATTACATGGGATTTTAGCCTGCGCCAGTGATTAGTAAAATCGGACGTGAAACATGGAAGTTTCCCTGGCTTCACTGAAGTGTTCAGCGCGTGCCCGCAACCCATCTCGGCCGGCACCTCCACCAGCAGTGGAGAAAATGGTGCACTTCTTGCAAGAGATCGGGCCCGCCGGTTGGTCCTTGCTGAACATGTTAAAGCTAAGGGAGATGCCTTCGCCACCTCGATCTGCAGCCGATCTCGAGCTACCTGCCACCGTAGCAGACACCGGCAAGCCAGCTTATACATTTTACGTTGATGACGTGCAGGGTCCGCATTGGGTTGCCTGTGTTGCGCATGAAATGGACGGCCTAGTCCACGTGACGCTTGGATTTGCTCCTCTCGCACCTCAGGACACCGTGTGCCAGTGCTTAGACGCTCTGGAGGCGGCAGGAGCCTTGAACTGGAATTTAAAAATGTTATTTCCGTATCTACGCTGTGATGCTGCGGCGGAGGAAATACTGAAGCGAGCGGATGCACGAGGATGCACGACTTCCAAAGATCACCTCTTGCGGCTGTATTTCCCCTTTACAAGGCGAGAGCAGGCTACTGATAATAATGGAGCCACTGACACACAGGACCACTTGTACAACAGTGCTGCATGTGCACTGCCGCACGGATATACTATCGACAAGTTGTGCGACGCTGATGCTGCGATAATCCTTAAATATTGGAAATATGGTGCTAACGAGGGCGCCTGTCACTATATTGCCGGCACAATCAACAAAAGACGTGACCTGACATGCGGTATCTATGTCAGAGACAGTCAAGGTAGGGGTACCCTGGGTCCCAGTGATCCGGCGCAACAGAGTGAATGCAGGGATGCTGCGGACGCTTGCGGGCGCGAGCTGGTTGCCTGGGGCATTGTCTCATCGTACGGTGCCATTGGCGTTGTGCACACGTTGGAGGGATACCGGCGGCGCGGTTTTGCACAGGTGATTGTTCGGTGTCTGGAGACGGCCATGCAACGGCATTCCCTACACGCGTTTGCATGCATAGAAGCGGGGAATGACACCTCATTTAGATGCTTTGAGAAAGCTGGCTTCGGGCAAGTCGCGGACTTCAATGTGCTATGGTTATTGAGTGTGCCGGATGAAGGGGCTGCACCTCATGCTTCTAAAAAGGTAAAGCCTTGAAGATGGCTTGCATGGTGAAGGGATTCACAATGTGTTATGGTGTTACTGATGACGTCCATCGGATTTCCTGCTTTTTGTTTATAATATCAATCTTCGGACGGCTACCTGTTTCGATTTTGTATATTTTTCTCCTCTTTTTATTATCTAGGAATAGGTTTGCTATCGATCCCCACACTGGAGCTCATTCCTAGAATATTATCGCCGAAGTCGCAACCACTATTTCGTTTATTTTATTTTATCTAGTATTGAAATGAAGAATGTAAACGTGCTTATCAGCAGTCACCATATATGCATACCATTCAAACAAATCCACATTACTATCTTGTATTTATTGACATGCCGCGGCTGGCTGAGAAGGTGGCTGCTACGAGCGTACCTAACGTTACCTTGATGCTCGTGCTCCCTGCCGACTTACGGAAGTTGCCTGCTAGGCTAACTGGCGACTGCGCGGCAGTGCCATCTGGAGAGCACCAGAAACTCACTGATCATTTCACAGCTTGTGGGTACAAAACAAGAGCATTGCTTATCATGAATAGTCCTGCTCGAATTAGGTCCACTTCTGTCCGTTTATAGTTCTCACATGCATTGGAATTAAAAAAATCCTTAGCTCTGGGTGCTGGGTATATTTTGTGTTGTGATCCCCATGTAGATGGCAGCTGACATCATACATGGTGGCATTCCTGGTAGAAAACATTCACTTTCAGCCATTTCAGGCCAGGTAAAAAACGCAAGAGCCCGTTGGCGTTGCAGACAGAGCGCCATTCCTGGTGCTCCCGGAACTCATGCAGCCATTACCGTGTACAATGGTGTACAAGGCTACATCATCTGAGTACATGCACGCTACCTGTCAAGTGTCAGCTGTGCCTTGCCTACTCCGATACCCATGAAAATTATTATTAATTTTTGTCTATGCATGCATGGTTGGCATTTTCTGTGACTTTGTGTAATAAAGGGTTTGCTCCCCACACCGGAGCTCGCGCTATTCCGCCGACTTTACTTGACACTTGACTGACTCACGACTGCCATCCAGAGCACACGAGAAGTCCATCGAACCTTCGACTCGGCAAACCTGCAAGAAAGCACCTCTCCCTGCTCAATACACAGTGTTTCGGGGAATTCACCCCTCATCAGTTGAGTTTGTGTAATAGTTTGAAGAAGGGCTGAGGCTTCCTGCAGCTTCATCTGTGAAAAGAATTCGGGTGGACACACCCATTCCCATAGCGCTGCACATCACATCCGAACCAGTTCCGTTATTTTTACAACGTTTCGGCACTTGGCCATCGTCAGGTAATAACAATGAATACCGTGGAAGCCACACATTGTGTAATAGGTAGCCGAGTGGTATCAGGAGGCACACACAAGAAGACTGACTAATGAGTAATGTTATGTTCTTCGGCTCAATCTGCCTGAAGTTATGTATACAACTGCTCCGGCTCAATCTGCCTGGAGGGACTCTGAAAGGAATATGACTGCTCCGGCTCAATCTGCCAGGAGGGACTCTGTTCTGTTCTGTTATGAAGAAAATGAGTAAAGCATGGCAGCTTTTATAGGGCGAAAAGGAAGGAGATCATCATAGAGTCTGCATGAGCCATGAGTCATGAAAAAGGGCAGAAGTCTGTTGTGTCAGTCCAAACAGAACTTGGGAAGGCATAGCAACAGTATCTAAATGTATAAGGATGAAAGAAGCAAACGGAACTTTGGAGGAGAACAGAGGCCAGGGATCCGGGAGGGCATTGGCAAATGGATGCAAACCGGATCTAGAAAGGGGCATGACTGTGCTCATGACCTCAGTCAGGGTCAGGGAGCCTGAGGGAGGTACAGTACAACATGTGGGGGTTAGTTCTACATGTACATACATGTGTGATGATCTAACCTAGCAAAGATAATTATGTAGATCCAGCAAGCGCAAGAGAACACAAGTGGTGAGAAGTGATATAATTAGCTTTGCAGGCTTGTCAGCAAAGGAGTGACAAGAGTCATGGAGTGCGCTGTACATGTGACATGTTTAGAGGTAAAAATAGATGTACAGTCAACTTCGCTTATAACGACTGCGGATATACCGACAATTCGCGAATAACGACAGAATTTCCATGCCCAGAGCAAAGTCCATACTACCTGTACACATATACAGTACATGTAATGAGACTTCGGGTATAACGACACTTCGCGAATAAGGACACTTTTCTGATGCCCCCCGAGTGTCGTTATAAGCGAAGTTGACTGCAGATGTAGTACTACTACTAGTCGGCTACAGTTCAGTACTAGCAAGGTCGGGATACTACATTTGCACTCCTCCTCCTTAGTTCACTATTATTTCCTCCCCAATTACTTGCATAATGTGTGCTCTACTGCGAGTACCGTGAAAAGCGGCTTCCGAAGTAACTCTGGTGCCTGGTGGTTGCAGGCCGGAGCGGCGCTAGCGACAGGCACACGCCCAGTATGTTTGCCATCTCTGATGCGGACGTACAAAGATGGAACTATTCCCCAAATTTTCAAAAGGGCGAGCAGCTGCAAGCCCAGCAGGCCTGGAGAAAGTGGTGCACTTTTTGCGAGAGATCGGGCCAGCAGGATGGCCATTGCTTAACTTGCTGGTCCTGAAAAAGAAAATAACCTCCATGTCTCAGCTTGTTCCTGATGCTCAACTTGCCCCCGCAGAAAAGGAAGTGGACTTCCCAGCCCAGTTCTTCGTGAATGACATTCAGGATCCGCACTGGGTGGCCTGTATTGCGCACGAGAGGGACGACGTTGTCCACGTGACACTGGGGTTCGCTCCACTTGGATCTCAGCCCAGAGTGGCAGAGTGTTTAGACGCTCTGGAGGCAGCGGCAGCGTTGAACTGGAACCTTGAGCTGCTATTCAGAATAGTGCTCCCATCTACACGCTGTCAAAGCACAGGAGAGGAAATACTGAAGCACGGCAGCAAGACAGTCTCCAGGACGTTCAAGCAACACCTCTCACGGTTGTATCTCATCTACGGCAAGCGAGAGGCGTTTGTTGATAATGGAGTTTCCTCCATAGTCACTGGCACTCCATGTCATTCGTGCGATGGTGATGACATTTCATATGTATTACCGCCCAGTGGACTTGTTGTGGACACATTAGGTGGTGCTGATGCCGCAATAATCGACGGACACCTTACGTTTGGCAGATTATTCAAACACTCCCTTCCCTACATCACGGGTATTATCGCCGAAGCCCCCGACTTGACTTGTGGTATCTACGCCACAGAAGGTGACACTGGAGATGTCCGGCTGCTGAAGAATGATGATGAGTCAGAACATGTAGAGACTCAGTGTAGTGAACCTGAACATGCGGGGAATGCTGAGAGGCGTGAGCTGGTGGCTTGGGCCGTGGTGACCACGTACGGCACAATTGGTCTTCTCCACACCTTGGAGAAGTATCGAAGGCGGGGCTGTGCACTGGCGGTTATTCGACGTCTGGAGGCTGCCATGCGTCGCAATTCCTTGCACGTATTCTCATGCATCAGTGCAGGAAATGAGGCGTCGGAGGAATGCTTTGAAAAAGCTGGCTTCAAGCGAGTCTCTGACTTAGATTTGTTATGGTTGAAGCTTGTTCCAGAGTGAGACGCGGTGCTTAAATGGCTTTGTCATCTGGTTTAAAGCTTGACCACTAGGTCGTGTGCATAAGGCTGTGTGCAAATATGGGCGTGGAAACCAGTAGCCTTGCACTTCACAGAGTCCCACTACCGCCCTCAGTGGAATCTCACCTTGCACTAGCTCTCGCACAGCCAATGCCAATACAGCCTCAGTTTGAAACCACTCACATCGCACTACATAGTCAGTTGGACACAAACCAAGAACGATAAATCCCATCACGAGTGCTACTGTGGTGTGGCTAATTCTCCACCCAGCATAAGCCATCACAATGCAGATGAGTCTTTAGCACTGTGTTCAACAAAATCCGTTTTGATGTTGGTCTGTGCCAGTGGCTAGGAAGCTACGATCAATGCAGTTCGTATACCGTAATTATCGTTTTGTGCGACCTTTCAGTTGTACCTATCACTAAATATTCCTTTTCCTTTTCAACTTGTGAATTTTCAAATTTACAACACAACCTGAAAAGATTATGTTGGATTTTGTTTTACACCGTTCTGTTCAACACAGTGTTTCTAGGGCTGCGGATGAGACAGCTGTGGTTGCAGTGTGTGTGTGTGTGTGTGTGTGTGTGTGTGTGTGTGTGTGTGTGTGTGTGTGTGTGTGTCGAGCAGGGATACTCTTCACTCTTCGCGACATTGGCTGAGTCGGGGGGCTGGACTGAGTCAGGTCACAGACACAGCATGCACTCACCAGCCCCCGGCTGTACCCATATCCACACCCAGTCGACGGCTAGCAGCTATCCCCACAGTCGTTCCTTTGGCGGGTCGAAAGCACACTACCCCACAGTGCATTGTGGGCGGACTGTATACAGCACTCACATGCACGTTCCTCCGACTCGTTTTCCTTTGCCTGCTAATTGCGTGCCCTGCGAGGCAGCATCTTCATTTAGATAGCGGATTGGTCCCGACCCCTCTGGCCAGTAGTGCAGCCAGACAACAGTGAAGTCGCGCTCGGCCTCAAACCCAGCCTTCTCAAAGCACCGCCTGGAGACTTCATTGTCTACTTCTATACAGGAGTACGCTGGTAGGGAGTACTGCTCTAAGGCTGCTGTCAAGCGCCGTATGACCAGTTGAGAAAACCCACGCCGCTGGTATGCCGTTAACGTCTGTAGCAGACCAATAGCGCCGTACGATGTGATCATACCCCACGCCAGCAGGTCATGCTGTGTAGCAGCCGGTACTGCTACCGTGCTGCGGCCCTGATCCGCTCCGCCCGTGTTTTCATGGCTTGCCGGACTGCTCTCAGGCACCGCCGTATCGTAAATTCCACACGTGAATCCAGGCGGCAAGTTCCGGATATTATTGGCAATGTATGCGAGAGTGCGTTCTGATCCGCCGCATATCCAGTGCCTATCAATGACAGGCGCATCGGTCTCATCCAGACAGCTCACAGTGAACCTATCGGTCGACTCGCCGGGTGCATTCGCAGCATCTCTTTGTTCAGCCAATCTAGTTTGCGCGGTGGAGTAGACGTGAGAGAGTCCTTCTGCGAGGGTCTGGCCACCTTTCGCATTCCCTCTCTTGATCAGTTCATTGCTCAGCAGCCCATGGTTCAAATACGGGAACAACATTTTTGTGCCCCAGTTCATAGCACCTGCTGCCTCCAATGAATCAAAACACGAAGCCACTTCGGCTTGGGAAGCATGAGGGGAGAACCCCAGTGTCACGTGGACATATCGGTCGCTCTCGTGCGCGATCTTCGCAACCCAATGGCAATGCAGGTCGTCAACATCGTCCACGTAAAACTGTGTCGGTATAGTGTTTGCCGTAGCTGAGAATTCCTTCGGACCAGTGGACGGTGACGTCTTTTCCCACAGTGAGTGAAGTAGTGGCCAACCACCAGGCCCAATCTGACGCAAGAACTGGACAGTTTTCTCCAAAGACGCCGAGGATTTGTCACCACCGTTTGAAACAAGGTCAAGGGAGAGAATCTCCATTCCCACTGTCCCGCAAATGTCTTTGCAAAGCAGGCGCTAGGAGACTGCCACAACAAGCAACGGGATACAGTGAGCGGTGAGAAATGCTGCTTCAATAACAAGTTTTTGAATGATAGTTTCTCAAAGTGATCGATTCATGATTGGCTGTGCACTATCGAGCCATTTACACCACCGATTAGATCTAATGCCGAATGGTAGAGTTTACCATTCTGACCACTGTCATGAAGCTGCATGAACATGAAGCGTCATGAACTACTTCAATGATGAAGCTCGAAGACTCATCGAAATCAAGTAAAAAGCAGTATCATTAATTTTGCTACACTGAATCACCATGATCACTGGCAGTGCACACGTGTCAGTCACGTGAAGACCAGGGAGACTACCGAAATGTTTGATTGTAGTCTGCAACGCACCCAGCATGCGAATGTTGCAATATGAACACGGAAGAAAACAACACCGGTACGGGGTTTACCGATGATATTCAAAATGGCTTACCGTATTATCTCTAATATAAGGCTAAGCACAGTCTCCAATAATAGCACGTCTCCAATAATAGAACACATCGGGGCGACATTCAAAAAATAAAGTGCTCAGTCTCCATTATAAGCACACTGTGTAAATTCATTATCTGTACCGGCGAAAACCCCCAGAAATGTGTGTGTCTGACATGAATTTGGCATGGCGACATGCCTCTAAAATGAGGTTGAAATAATAATGGAACAGTCTCCAATAAAGGAACGTCTCCATTAATAGCATGGGGCGGAGGTACATTGAAAAAATAAAGGACCGTGCCTATATTAGAGATAATAGTTACGGTAGTTGGAGGCTAGTTTGATACTACTGCCGCTATAACGGTATTGTGTGAGTGTGTGTTTGTGTGTGTATGTATGTGTGCATGTGTGGGTGCATTGAGTACTGAGCAGTTTGCAAGGGCCAATACCGTCGATTGGCAAGGTTCTAGCAGTTTGCACGGGCCAATAAAATTGGCAAGTTTTTATTGGCAAGTGTCTAGCACTGCTGGTCCTCCTATTGATAGCGCTTTTTCCAAATACTTTTGCTTTAGAAGGACTGTAGAGGCAGCACTGGTGTGCGGAATTTTACACAATACTGATGGAGATACTGGCATTCAACTGCCTGGTACTTGACTTCATTATGTCTTGACTGCGCTGACTCACAGCAGCCTTCCACTGTGACCGGGAAGCCTCAGTGTTCTTGGCTAAATTAAACAATAGGTTCAGAGTGGGGAAGGCACCCCGAGTCCTTTTTGAAAACACAAGCAGGCGTTGCATTACTCAGAAAAGGACTATCATAAATCTGTATACTATAATTATGAATTGTACAATGGCTCAAGATTGACAAGGATGAAGCTGCCAATAGTGTAAACACAGACGTTTAAAAAAAATTATTACCAGAGAGTCTATTCTAGTATTTCTACTGAGCAAAATCACTGGTCAAGTTGCGGTAATTCTGCAAAGAGGCTCTAACAGATTAAATGCTGTGCACTGCAGGCAGGTGGAGATACATATCCAGCACTCAACAGATGTATTCAGGGCCGCATAGTCAAGTTGACTACTAGTAATACTGGTACATGCACACCTACAAATTCATGCTTTTCAAAAGACAGCATAGAGCTACAACTGTCCGCTGCATGCATCCAAAGGCAACTGAGAGTGGATCAGTAGTGCTAGCCAGCGACCCAGCAATCAAAACCACTGTGAAGAACATTTTATATACAACAGATGCATGCTCAGCGGGGCAAATGAATATACTTATAAGTCAAGGTCCTGACTGGAAATGGCAGAACGCAAGAAAAGAAGACGGCAACATCAGAGTAACGGGTATCTCCTCTAGGGTCTACTTCTTTTCAGATGATTCCTGTGATGGCTCCCGTCTTGCATTCAGTACCAACGCCACCAGTATTACGAGAACAACAGCAATGGCTACGCCGATCGAAATGAAGAACGGAATCTTGTACTTGCTCGTCACCGAGCTGAGTTGCTCCTGGGGTGGACCATCTGTCGGCGTAGTGGAAGTGGATGTGGCAGGTGTGGTTGTAGGAGAGGTGGCAGGTGAGGTGGCAGGTGATGTGGAAGGCTGTGTTTGTGACTGTATAGCACCCGGACGTTCCGACAGAACTGGAAGAAAAAGGGGGGGGGGAGAAGCAAGGTTCACATGAAACTACAAGTACATCTCAAAGAATTGTATGGACTTTTGTGAGAATGTCAAGCGGCCATGATGGTAGAGCCTATCACTTTGAAGTGTTTCCAGGTGGGTGACACAATTGGCAGTAGACGCGTATCGTACGAAATGCGAGTAAAAAAAGTAAAGTTTAAAACTATTAGCCATTTTTGTTCAATCTTCCCTTTGTTCATTGGGTTACTCATTCTGCCATGCTCATTCTTATGCTCTTGATTACTTGCTCTGCCACTGTGCTAACCATAGCACACTATCACACACGCTCGCTTAGCTGTGCCGCAGGTTGATCCTCACCCCAGTTGCACATACGACTAGGGTGTTTATCCACTCGACGTCCTATTTGTACTTATCCTGCCTCTTTTCCTTTCCCTCCTCTGTTGCCTCATCAGGTGTAGTATTTGTTGCCCGTAAAAAGTGGCCCTTTAAAAAAAGTTCAAAAATGAAAGTTTGCACGTTCGCATTGCAACCGGCTATACAATCGTGTTGAGAAGCACAACCAGCTTGGGAAGTTTAGCTTGTGCCAGGACACCGACCGCCATGCCTGAGATCCCACGGTGGCACGCCTACTGGCGAGGCTAAGTTTGTCGGTCTCACAACCAATGCCCAACCTGAAAGGACGAAGCCTGGTCAGCTGCGTCCACACTACCCTCACCCGGAGTCGTGACTACCCAGTTGACCGTTGATGATAGGTAGTGCTGGGAGAATTATCTAGAAAATAATAATGTGCAGAACTTCCATCATAGCTCCATCAATATTTGAGCCAGGGACTACAGAAACCACCCTATGGCACTTTTTGTCGAAAATATTTTTTCTCTCAAAATGTTGGTATGGTATGGTAATGTGCTCAAACGAAATTTCGAGTTGATCTGCGGTGGTAAAATGTGCCTAATCACCTATTTAATAATGGCATATCAATTAAGCGATATAGAGCCAATTTATGTACACAGTTTGTAATGTTCTTTGTATATCTTCATTCTTGCTAGTTAGGCAGTTCAAATGTATAGTGAACTATGCCCTCAGCTTCATCCAGTGACGCCTGCACGCCGTCCACTAAATCTCGGTAGTACTGCCGCTCCTCTTGTGCTAGTGATATGTGCGAACGCAGGGCCTGGACACTACATTCCGTCTCTTCCTCTGTACGGGCGACACGCATTTTGTCCCGCAGATTGTCACGCAGTGCGCATACGTCTGTACTTGGCTTTATCACTTTGATGTGTGCTGCCTATCTCCTCCAAATGTGGCAAAATGACCTGTAATGAACAGGCGAAGACTGTGTGACGGTCTTGGTATAGATGTTGTATGCAGACTTCTTGTTCTTGGATGCTGGTAAGTATACTGGAGGGTCCTCAGCACGACCTCGCTCAGGGTTGAGGTAGACCGTACATGTTAGCATATGACTAAATAAACTGTACAACATCCTGCTCTATGTCTGCTGAAATGGCCAAGTGCTCTGGTGTTCTCCCAGTCAAGCCATGGTGTGCCAGTTGAACGACTCCTTTGTTTGCCTTTTTTTGAAGGCGCTTCATTACAATCAGTCATGACTTCCAACAGCATGAACTGCCATGAACACGTCTTTGCACAGCTCGTAACCACGTACATGATAGCGGAAATAGAAAGGTCGATCACCACCACCAGTCATCGACTTTCGCATGCTTCCAGTCAGTGCGCCCAGAACAAACTGCTTGAAGCGCTTTTTCGATTCTCGCAGTTTAGAGACTTCAAATATGTAGTCCTCGAGCTGCTGCTCTGGGATGACTTTCCAATGATTCTTCGACTTGCATCCTCTCTCAATCCCATCGCGTATGTCTGAAGACAAGGAGACCACGCTTCACCTGCTCCGTCGTCGGTAGCTCAGGACTCAGGTGCGGGGGCATCTGGTTCGTCATCCGATTCCGAGTAGTCGGTGTCACTCTCCGCGTTTGAAATTTCCGAGCTGTCGGGGCTTGGCGTTTTCGACACAGCACTAGCAGCACTCGAGCTTGCTGTGACTCCATACGTCTCCTTTAGGTGGCATATCATCGCCGTTGCTGTCAGCATCGGTGTCGGAATCGCTCGCGGACAACTCGCGGGTGCCAGCGCTGAATCCGTAAAAATTCTCGTCGTCCGATTCAAGTGCCTTCGCATCAGGGACTAGTCGACTCCACACAGAATCGAGCTGCGTCGTCTGTGTGTATTGTTGTAGCCATAATCAATCACAGTAAGTGGAGCCTCATGAGTTACTCGACAATCGCTCGAGCTCGGAATCCTTCCCCGAACATCTAACAAGAGGACAGCTCTGGAGTCTTGTCAAAACAAAAGTGACGAGTTCTGCGCTTCGCGTAACTAACTTTGAGTCGCGTGACTTTGAAACGTCATAACTTGATTTTGATATCAAACGTCGTAGGGCGGTTTCTATAGTCCCTGGCTCATTTACTACTTAGGTTAAACAAGCAATACGCATGGATTGTCCCCAAAGTCAATGCATTGAAGCAGTGTTCATTTTCATTTCCATCAGCTGGAACGTAACTGCTGACGTCATGCAGAACTTCAGGTGATATGTTGCTGACCCGCTCCCCCTCCCCTCCCCCTCCCTTCCCTCCCTCCCCCGCCCAAACACATACAGCAAGTCTTCCGTAGCGGCATTCCGTACCTGGTTGCCCCGTGACAACAACTGTCTCCGTCTGGCTGACAGCACCTGGTCCGTAGCTTGCTTGGCATGTGAACGAATGTGAGCCGACATCTTGCAGCTTGTAGTAGAGCAACACAGACCGGTTGCGGCCTGAATTCCAAATCTGTATCAACATATCCCAGAAACAAACGTTTGTCATGGTTTCCAAGTAAAACCCACGTAAAACTCACAAAAAAACTCACGTAAAACTCCTTGAGTTTATAGGACTGACACGCAGTTATTATTATAATAGCAACATATATTCCCCACCCATCATGTGCGAATGATTCCAAAAACATGGTCGAATCAACACAGCACTGACCAGTGGCTGAGAATCGGACTCGGACGCTTTGATGGGGACGTCGCCGATGCTACTCCCACCGTATTTCAGCCATGTGAAGTTCATGGGCATGTTGGAGAGGCACGTTGCAACAAACACCTCACCCGGAAGCAGTCGATGAGAGGACAGCTTCACTGTGATGGTTGGGACAGCTGGGGGCAGCAAAGACAGCGGCAGCAGTGACAGTAACGCATGCAGCGGCATTTCGAAATAAACATGTAAAATGAAGATCAGACTCTGCCGTGAAAACAGTAACTAATCCCTAGAACACACTGTACTGCATGTTTCTCAGTCCTCTGCCTAAAAGCGACTCCTATGTAAACTTGAATAACTGACACCAGGCGGGTGCTTGTAAGACCGGTATGTGTTCCTTTCACTCTCAAGACAAATAATGTCATCTTGTAACTCTTCGAACTTAGAACCTAGTTGGAACAATCAACTTTGTAACTCTTGTTACGGAATCACAGCCATTCCGTTGCCCGGGACGCAGGAGTACAAAGGACAAGTACTACTTTGTTACATTATCATATTACAGCGGCGGATCCAGCGATCTCTACAGGGGGGTTCCAGTATAGTCAAAACTGAATAGCTGATACATAAACATGGGCACGCATATGGCTGTCAGTAGTACATTTACGAAATTTGGGGGGTTCCGCGGAACCCCTGGAACCCCTCCTGCATCCGCCCCTGTATTATTGAGACAGGGGCAGGGGCTGCAACACACGGACAGTAAACAACATGACTGTACCCTCAAAGAGACGAACAAGAAGACTGACAACATGACTGTTGACTACAACAGCGCACATGCTCATATCACACATGCACACATGCACGCGACTAGACGAAGACAGTTTCGGGAATGACATAGGAAAACAATACATCATTTTACCGTGAACCATCTTCAGAACTGTGTACGGGAAGGAGAGAAAGCCCACAGCACTACTACATACATTCAACCTCGTGAATACCAACCTCAGATATAACAACAACTCACGAATACCAACACTAACTTCAGACCAACTAATCATTCGACCGCATTCGCATAACCTCGTGAATAGCAGCAACTCGCAAGTAACAGCACTTTTCTTGTGGCTGAAGGGGGGGGGGGGTG
This sequence comes from Sycon ciliatum, assembly GCF_964019385.1. Lineage (NCBI taxonomy): Eukaryota > Metazoa > Porifera > Calcarea > Leucosolenida > Sycettidae > Sycon > Sycon ciliatum. The sequence continues at coordinate 5,838,764 of NC_088644.1, forward strand.
TGTCGTTATTCGTGCGGTTGACTGTAGTGTAGTAGTGAGCCGTCAGAAGTGCTAAGTATGCCAGGCATTTAGCAAAGCTGTGATATGCATGCTTACCTTGTACGATGACCTGAACGTATACACTGCTCGAGTTGAAGCGATTACTACTACGGCATCGGTACGTGCCACTGTCTCCTGCCACGACTTGCAATGTGCTCTGAATACTCATATTCTTTGCGCTGTGCACTCCCTTCAGCTTGACCCCTGAGCCCGGCGTCAACAAAGCCTCGCGTGAGTCACCATGCCGACGAAAGTGCCATGACAGAGCTGGCAAGGGCACACCCGTTGCCTTGCACGACAATGTGACTTCCTGACCAGGCCACACCTTCATTGTGTCCTTACCAATTAGCGCAAGGCTGACTGGCTCTGAAATCACACAGAACCGAATGTCACCAGTGGCAATAAGTATGAAATATTATGATTCATAAACCAATTTGGTGAGCCAAGGAAATAGTAAATTGATAACACGGAAACGTGGAAAACCCATTATTCAGAAACTCCCATTGTTTCCTGAATGGGCTGCAGACCAGGCGGTTTGAATGTTTGTGTGGATGCACACAGGGTGGTGGGATGTAGTCCTCACTGCAACCCACACACATCACGTACAAACTAGCATGCGGGGAGCCCCAATACATTAGGGACCTTTAGCACCACGTTGTTTACGACGTAAGCCTGACGTAGGGCCTTGTCCGGGTTCGGGGTCACGTCGCGACGTAGGATGTACGTTCATCAGGCAACGTTTTCGACGTAGAAAAGGCCTTTTGTACGTTGTGACAGGACGTAGGAATTTGCCTTTGCACTTGCACCAAGAGGTCAAGAGTTCAAAAAAAAACATCGATGTTTTGATGTTGTAGTTTTTGTTATTCAACCGACGAGGTACTACTAGGTACGATCGATCGAGAGGCGTAATTTTATTCTTTGCTATCTTTGTTTTGTGTTTCGGTATGGCTGCCGAGGACACGCAGACTAAGGCTGTGTGCCAGAAATTTCGTTTTGGAGCCAAGGAGGACAGTCATCAATTTGTTGAAAGAAGTAGTGGCAGCGTCGAGCGAAAAGCCCTTCTCTCGTGGCTCGCCGGCCTGGAACACTGTACTCCTGAATTTGGCAACTATATACGACGCCAAATGGAAGCCGGTAACCATCCGTACACTTCGAGATAGAACTCATTTGCTGGTGACTCGGACTAATTTGCGAAGTACAGTACAATCATGTAGTTTACTAAAAAAAACAGTCTTTTCGTCCACATTTCCCGCGAGGAACTTTGAAATCACGCGCGCCATTCTGCTCGAGCTCTGTTCCTGTGGCAACGACGTCGATCCATAATCACGTCTCGCTAAAGGCTAGCCAAGTATGCAAAACACGTATCGCGCACCCCCATCGACGTAATCAAGTACGTCAAAAGGCCTACGTTGTAAACGTGGTGCTAAAGGTCCATAATGTCTTTGCGTTCTAACTTGGATCTACGGCCTATGCTGCAGTGCATCAACCATCTTGTCTTCTTGTTTCTTGTTGCTCTCCTGCTGGAAATTGCAGGGTTCGCCCTGGCCATACCGGTTTTTACCAATTTCAACGCTCATGGGATGTCCCATGTCCAACCAACAAACGCATGACAATTCCAAGTGGCTGCCATCATACACGCCTCACTATAGTCTACCGCACAGTGCTCACGCACTTCATACCTTCGTGACTGGGGTCCATTCACAACAAAAAGATGGACTTCTTGCCTCTGGCTATAAATGGGTCAAACTTTGAGTTAAAAAAAATCTTTGCAATCCCCAATGCTCAGAATATGCGAATGCATGTACATTGAAACTTAGAGCAATACATTAAACTGTTTTGAAGTTTGCCATCACAAATGCTCGGCCCACTCAGTGACTTGACTATAGGAATGAAATTTCATGAAGTTGAAGCCAAGGAAGACTGGAGACGCGAACCTTCATTCTCACACAGATATGCCGATCTTGTTCTCTATCAAATCAGTGGTGAATTAACTGTGACAAAGTCAGTGGCATTTACAGGCGCAAGTCTTCCATACCACAGTGCATTCACGGCAGCCTGAATGTGCCAAAAAGCCCATTCAGAAAGTATCAGAACCTTGACTGAAGTTTTGACCATAAATCGGTGAAAGGTTTGAACTTGCCTTTCATTATTATTAAACTCGAAGCATATGTTTAGCCTATTTCGTAGGGTTTTAAAAAGCCCAGGGATTATTCTTAAGTGCACTGGAAGTATCAGCATAACTTGGATGCTTACCTATCACTCTTAGACGCACACCATTTGATTCGATGTGCTCCGGGAAAGAAAAGCACTTGTAATCGTCGTCATCATCGGAGGCGAGGTTTTGGATGGTGAGTGAGCTAACGTAACGACCTGCCTGTTTCTCATCCACTTTAATGCTGGAGGTGAACTTCCCCGGCGCGTGGGTGGGTTCAGCAAAGTCATCCCATAAGTCGGCCCAGGCAAAGCGCCTCCGCCTCCTAGCGGATGACGGTGACTCCAGCAAGTAGGTCCTTGACCCTGGCAGCTCTTGACTGTTGCGTACCCAGTACACACCAATGTTGCTCAATAGAGAAGGTGATTGAACGGAAACATCAAGCGCACACTTCAATGTTGCTCGAGTGCCTGCCTGGTGAGTTACGTAGCGCGGTACGTGGCTTCGGAACACTGACTGGCTCACTGAAAGGATATGCAACAGAAGAAAAAAAGAAAAAGAGGAAGAAGGCCAGTTTGGATTCATCGTAACTTAACCTTTTGAGCCCGGGCCCATTGAAAACAACCTCTGCCACGCAGTAAACAATTTTAATTCACTCTATGTGAGCAAACTTGATTTCAAACGATTCTTTCATGTATCCTGAGCACAGAACTGTTTTTGTTTTGGAAATACGACAAAGATTACAAAAGTTATGACCGTTTTCATAAAGGTAGTTATACGCGAAATTGGTATTTTGAAATGTATGCGCGGCGCGCATGTAACTCCAGTTCAAACTTATGGAGCGACTCGCATTTTTTACGGTACTCGTACATCCTAGGAGTCCTCTGTGCAGCGGTACAGCTTGACGCCACGCCACGGAAGAAACGCGGGATCGATGTAGTTCCGTACTGACTCGTGACGTTCTAGAACGTCACGCGTGTCACAGTGGCAGTGGTCATGACGTGTCAGAACGTCACGCGTGCTCAAAAGGTTAAAGCTTCAAGCTACTGCAGTAATCAGACGACATCGAGCACTTTGCCGGCAATTTGCCAAAATTTACTCATTTTACGCAACTGAAGAAAGATGTACTTTCTGCCACACCTCACATTAAAAATGTATGCGTTTCACAATGAAGGACTGCTGCGTGCATGCAGTCCAATTATCGGGCCAAGATCATGCGGATGACTTGCTTAAGTCGAGTGGGTTTCCATAAGGGAGTGCTGTTTTTACTACTCCACTGCCTGCAAAAAACGGACTTGCAACCTAAACGGTGAACACTACACCCGTGCATCCCACACGCCTGTGTGGATTCACAGGAAGTGCGAGTTACAAGTCTGAAACAAATGTTGCTCAGTCTCTGCTGGGATGACGCCTCCACCATAGCTCAGAGGTTAGAGCATCGCAGGCCTCAAGCGAAGGTCCCTGGTTCGAGTCCTGGTGGTGACAGTCAATTGTTTCTTCAGACTTTTCCCATTTGCGTCTTTTCCTCAAACCAGTGACTACTACACCAGGTGATATGAGTTTTTGCCATCGGAGGACCATCGGAGGACCCAGAGGGCATCCAGAGTTTCACACTCTTGGAAGCTTGTTTACTCTTGGTTGTAAGTGGTCGTCATCAAACTCCAGGCAGTCAACAGTTAGCCTCTGGCCTGAGGTCAATGTTACCATTCCCTGGATTTCTGACTGCAGAACGCACGAGCTACAGTGATCGAGTGAGTCAACTTCGCCCCCCTCTGCCAGTGAACATTCCAGTATTTGCAGGTCAAGGGCAGCTGCACAGCATCCTGTGCATACTCGATTCATGCGATCGCATTTCACTAGACAGCACCCTGCATGTTAAACAATGTGAAAACGTGAGTTAAGGATAGGGGCGGAAAAACCGCATCCGGGGTTAAAAGGTTGGCACTTTGAAGTTATACTTCTGAGTAAAAATTGTAGTTCCGTTCATATCTGCAAAAATCCAGCCTAGACCGTTCTTAAAAATTGGTGAAATCTAGCCTGGCCGTTTCTCGGCGCTTCGTTCTTCGGCGCCCGACAGTACGTATCCTGCAGTATGTAAGTACATTCACAATGCCGCACTCTCTCTCTCTCTCTCTCTCTCTCTCTCTCTCTCTCTCTCTCTCTCTCTCTCTCTCTCTCTCTCTCTCTCTCTCTCTCTCTCTCTCTCTCTCTCTCTCTCTCTCTCTCTCTCTCTCTCTCTCTCTCTCTCTCTCTCTCTCTCTCTCTCTCTCTCTCTCTCTCTCTCTCTCTCTCTCTCTCTCTCTCTCTCTCTCTCTCTCTCTCTCTCTCTCTCTCTCGCTCTCTCTCGCTCTCTCGCTCTCTCGCTCTCTCGCTCTCTCGCTCTCTCGCTCTCTCGCTCTCTCGCTCTCTCGCTCTCTCGCTCTCTCGCTCTCTCGCTCTCTCGCTCTCTCGCTCTCTCGCTCTCTCGCTCTCTCGCTCTCTCTCTCTCTCTCTCTCTCTCTCTCTCTCTCTCTCTCTCTCTCTCTCTCTCTCTCTCTCTCTCTCTCTCTCTCTCTCTCTCTCTCTCTCTCTCTCTCTCTCTCTCTCTCTCTCTCTCTCTCTCTCTCTCTCTTGTAGCTCATACTCACAGCACTGTAATCGATCCCAGTGAACGGACGCCAAGGTTTGGCTCCGGAGTGATTCCGGTGAAGCGCATACACCCTTGAAACCTTGTACAGTCGTCAGTACGTGCCTGATATTCCTCAAGCCGCAGTCACATATAAGCGAAGTTGAATCTACAACCCTGGAAAACGAAGTTAGCAAAAGAGCAGAAACCAGTTCCTATTGGTAATCACAACACTACAGTGTGACATACAGTAGAAATGGAGAAGGTAACGTGTAAAACAGACACAAAACAGAGGCACTGCATTGTTGACGCGGCAATAGAATCTCTAACCGCCACACTTCAACACCATGACTCATGTTCAAAGTCAGTCTCCTCATTGTATCATCAATCTGCATACTATTATGCTGTCTTTTTCTGATTTTGCGTTCTTGTGTAGATGCATGCGCAGACAAGATATTTTTCCTAAACATATTAAAATATCGGTAATTTTGCTGTTAGACTGCACTAAAAGCCTCTACCTAGAAGCTGTCAAAGTTTTGTTTGAAGAAAGTTAAGGTGAATACACTCACAACGACATGTTTGGGAATATCCTCATAGAATCCAAGGGCAAGGTCTCCAGTGGATTTCCAGCCAAGTCTCTGCAGCAACAGAGAACACACAAACACACACACACACACACACAAACACACACACAAACACAAACACACACACAAACACACACGCACACACACAAACACACACACACACACACACACACACACACAAACACACAAACACACACAAACACACACAAACACACACACACACAAACACACACACACACACACACACACGCACACAAACACACACACAAACACACACACACAAACACACACACACAAACACACACACACACAAACATGTAGCCATGGTAAAGACCACATCTTGATACATACAGCAGGGCAATGCACAGCCAATAATAACTTGCACGGAGAGAGAGGTCGAGACCAGACCAGTCTGCAACTATTGCAACAGTACAATGTTGTCACGATTCCGTGCACTGTTTCTGTTGCGAACTGTGTTCGGGAGAGTGTGTTGAATCACCAGACATCACGACAGTGACCACAATTGAACGATGAGGATCAACAAAAGTATATGAGAACTACATTGCCTGTAGAAATTGCGATTGAACGAGTAGACCGACTCCTCGAGTACTCGCTCGAAGTTGTTTTTGCAAGAGAGTAGGCCCAGGTGCTTGGAGTCCGGCCACGATGTTCTACTTCTCATCACCATTTCATGCTCTCGAATCGTATTTGACTCAACATCTTTGCAAATAGTACACTACCATGTGCTCTTCAAGCGCACCAATGCTCAGGAGGCTGCAAACAACATGCCATACCAAACAAGTGGAAGTTCTGCTACAGCATACAATAAAGTAACGCTTTATACAAAATCAGCTTTTGCACAACTGATTTCGAGTGGAGACAGCGTCAAACAGGCCTTCATTCAAGCATAACAAGCCAGCTAAGAGCCAAGTATGCCTAGACGAGCCTAAGTTACAAAGAATCACCAATCATGCAGAAAGGTGGATACTCCTGGTTTTTCCCCCATTGTTTCCCCTCAGCTTTCACAATACAGATACTTTCTGAAGAAGACAACGATTAAAGCTCACTTGTAACACAACAATGAAAAATGAAAACTGGCAAGGGGCAATGCCAAACGATGTTTCGATTCATTCGTCGAAGTTAAGCCGATGAAAAAGCTGCTGACGGCTGGGCAAACTATGGGTGAATGTGGAGTTGCCTCCTAGCCGACTGGGAATTGGGCACTCTCTGGAACCGTCCAACCTGTTGAGATGTAAAATTAGTGCAGTTGAGAGCAACAGATTGGATCAAGATTTGGCTAGGTTTAAAGGGGAAGTTAAGTGGTCCGAGGAAGCTGAGACGCTCCCTTCCCACTTTAATCCCAATCGAACTCGCGCACTTCCACCGAAACTGGGTGACTGCGCCCTAATAGATGGGGATTTGTATGCAAAATGTCACTAAAAGCGCCATTTCGTTCTTATAAAAGCACGGATGACCGCGATTGGCCCATATGTTGTAGTCTTTTGGTCGCTGAGTCGACTGGTTTTGGTCCGAAAAGGCTGCGATGCAGCGTTCGGCCCTTATTCCCAATCGAACATGCTTGAACAAGCGGTCATGTGCTCCTGCGTACACCAGTCACCTGGTCATCGTGCCTGCAGGGTACAACTTACAGCCTGTTCGACCATTTTTTGGGTGCAGTCCTGTCACTCGAGTTGAACTCGAGTTGAACCTTGGTGTGAAAGTTGTCGCCTGCTGGCGCTGTGACCAGGTGACTTGGGCACGCAGGGCACGTGACCGCTTGTTCAATCATGTTTGATTGGGAATAAAGGAGGAACGCTGCATCGCAGCTTTCTTGGACCAAAACCAGTCGACTCAGCGTCCAAAAGACTACAACATATGGGCCAATCGCGGTCATCCGTGCTTTTATAAGAACGAAATGGCGCTTTTAGTGACATTTTGCATACAAATCCCCATCTATTAGGGCGCAGTCACCCAGTTTCGGTGGAAGTGCGCGAGTTCGATTGGGATTAAAGTAGGAAGGGAGCGTCTCAGCTTCCTCGGACCACGACCATTCGACTAAGCACCCCGAAGACTACAACTGGTGAAATTTTGATTTTAGCCTTAACTTCCCCTTTAATCAAGTCTGGCCCCAAAAAAACATTTTAACAAGATAGCATGCAAATTTCAGCCCCGCATTTACTGTCAAAGTGCTCGCACATCTATCACAGGAACACACGGGACAGCCATGTTGGTTCCCACTCCACTCAACTCCTGGGTCACATGATGTGTCGGCCATGTTGGCTCCACTGTCTACATACCATGATCACATCGTAACCAAATAATTTAATTTAGTCACATGATCAAGATGTGAAACTACCGTCAATAGGCAGAATGTGCTGTTCTTTGCCAGAGTTTCCTTTTGTCCTGTATTTCATCGGTGAAGCCTGTATTCTGTCGTGACATTCACATGTACGAGTTTAGTGTGTAGTACTCGGTACGTACTGAGCTCTGTGTCTTTCTCTTGTCTCCATATACTGCATGCTTCACAGTACACACACTTATCAGTTTGACCCTGAGTTCATGTATGCTATCCCGTGTCTCCTCTATTTCTGTTTGCTTCCACGTGGCACACGGTTACGGTGTAGCGCTGCACGTGTTCCGTCAGCTTGAACTGTAGCATAAAATCGTACTTTAGTCCTGCTCACACTTCCTTCATGTCCCATACCCGCGCGACTGCGCAGTACGGTAGCATTCCAAAATTTTCCCGTATCCCTTTCTGCCTGGCTGGTGCCTTTTGCTTTTTTTATGTCCTTTGGAGAAAACGACTGGCTTCCTTTGGAAGTGGGAATTCAGTAGCCGTTTTTAGGATGCTCTTGGACTATGGTTGGGAACTAAAAACACAACGTAGAAGTAACTATTGTCTCTTGACTCTCTGGTGTATCATAATTATCCGTCCGATATCAACAAACCGTCATATATTCATGCCGTGGGCTTTCTGCGTCCCATGTACACTGAAATTCTGACAGAAAACCGAAACAAGGAAACCGAATTTGGAGCATTGCTGCAAATACTACTCACATGTTGATAGAAACCGTTGCCTCTTCTCCAGCGTGTAGAGAGTGGCGGGTGAGCCAGCGTATGTTGTTCCCTCGCAAGGTCCTGTTGGGATTAGACATTCAAAACAAACATACAGACACTGACAGACAAACACATACACATGCATATTGACATTCTCATTCCCCTGGAAAGGTGGGGTGTGTGGTGGTGGTGGGGGGGGGGGGGGAGAGATTCACGGCGTCGAATATAACAGATGGTTGCTCTACGGTATAAGTTTACGGTGTAGGTGACTTGAGGCTAGCTCAGTGCCACTACCATCAACGTATCACCACCCTGTCCTTTCGAGATCCAATCCAAATTCAACATCCTGCTCAATGTGTGTAGAAACACTGACTATTGCTAACCACTGGGTTTCTTGCGGCAAACAATGGGCTTCTGTAGGTAAACACCAGGTTTCTGTAGGTAAACATCAAGTTTCTGTAGGTAAACACCAGGTTTCTGTAGGTAAACATCAGGTTTCTGTAAGTAAACACCAGGTTTCTGTAGGTAAACATCAGGTTTCTGTAGGTAAACACCAGGTTTCTGTAGGTAAACATCAGGTTTCTGTAGGTAAACCCTGGGTTACTATTAGGGGTGTGCACGGGTAGTCGGGTACCCGTGCTACCCATGAGGACCTCGGTTAGTCGGGTACAGAATAGCACCCGAAAACCCGAAGTCGCAGACAACATCATGTGCAGTGCATGTGTACAAGTTCATGTACTACCCCGCATGTCCACCCTGTTATGTTATGACGTAATGCCGTACAACTTTAGCTCTACTGTGTATGCACGCACGCATATCTTTGAAGGTCTTCTCTGTTGTTTACAGATTGAATCTTGTCAGTTTTTCTACTTCGTATATTCTAACCCATAAACTACTTGTCTCTTGTCTACCGAACCTAACATGGCGCAGTGAACTACTAGTAACCTGAGTACGGAATATTTGACAGCCTGTAGTTGTCCGTGAATTCTGTAGCCTTTTATCTTCAAACGATCGATCGTGTAGCAGAAGTGTCTTGTAGTTGTAGAATTTGTAGAATTGTCGTGATGGCGGAACCTGGAATTTCCCCAATCAGTGCTGAAATCGTATCCCTGCTCGCCTTGATGCAGCAGCAGATGAGCCCCAGAGCCTCCGCAAGGTGACGGACGACATGATGCGAGACCGCATCGTCGTTGGCATAGCCAACGACGACACGCGCCATAAGCTCCTGGCAGCTCCGTCCCTCACCCTGGAAACCGCGGCCAAGATCTGCAGGGCTGAAGAAGCCGCACAGCAGACCGGTGACGGCATGGTACCGGCATCCGTGAATGCCGCAACAAGGTCATCGTATCAACGCAGCAAATCCGCTTTGGTTAGTAAGCCGAAATCTGCTGCAGCTGACAAGCCGGCGAAGTGCTCGCAGTGCGGACGATCCCAGCACACGAAGTCAATGTGTCCTGCCAAGGGCAAAGAGTGCCGTAAGTGTAAGGGCAGGGACCACTTCGCGGCAATGTGCCGCAAGACCATCGCATGCCTCACCATTCACGCAGTGCAGGCTGGTGACAAAGTGATGCTGTCAACACGTCTTGACGACAACGACCGGTCGTGCACGTTAGAGTGGTTGCCAGATACTGGCTCGGATGTTGATGCTATTGGTGCTAGTCATCTCCGCAGACTTGGTGGCAGTGTAGCTGATCTGGAACCTGACCCCGACCATGTTGTCGCCGTGAACGGTCAGCCATTGACCAGCTTGGGAACTGTTCCCGCCAGGGTTGTCGCTCGTGATGTCACGCACACCACTCGTCTACATGTGTACGACGAACTCAGTAGCGCATTGCTGTCGCGCTCATCGCTCAAGGCGTTAGGTTTCTTGCCGCCTAACTGGCCACAGATCGCTTCAGTTACACAAGGGACATCCCGTTCTGCAGAGCACAGCAACCCTACACCAGACCAGCGTGTACGTATCCGCCAGGACCTCCTCGACGAGTTCGCTGACGTATTTGCAGAGGACACGCTCCGACCCATGGACGGTCAGCCGATGCACATCCAACTCGCGCCTGACGCCCAGCCGTTCAAGTTGAACAATGCCCGTTGGTTACCTTACGCCTATCGTGACCAGGTGAAACTCCAGCTGGACAAGATGGTCGCAGATGGCATCATCGCACCGGTCTCAGAGCCAACGGAGTGGTGTCACCCCATCGTCATAGCCGAAAAGAAAGGCACTGCAGAAGTCCGGATGACGGTGGATTTCACTAAGCTTAACAAGCAAGTCGCCCGGCCCGCGCATCCCATGCGCGCACCTCGCGATGTTGTTTCTAACCTTGGTAATGCCCAGTATTTTACCAAGCTGGATGCTCGCCACGGCTACTGGCAGGTCCCCTTGGACGAGGAGTCCAGAAGCTTGACCACATTCATCACACAGTGGGGCAGATATCAGTACCTGCGGAACCCACAAGGTCTGATTTCTGCTGGCGACGAATTCAACCAGCGGACCGATGCAGCATTCGCTGGTATTGAGCAATTCTCCAAGGTCGTGGATGACTGCCTGGTCTTCACTGATTCCTTTGAGCTGCACCTGGAACGAACTCGTGAAGTTCTTCAACGCGCTCGTCGGTATGGTATCACCCTGTCAGCCAAGAAGTTTGCTTTCGCCGAGACCGAGATCAATTTCTGCGGCTACGTGATAAACAAGTCCGGCTGGAAGACAGACCAGGAAAAGACCCGCGCTATCACCGACTTCGAGATCCCTGCCAATCGCACTGACTTGCGATCATTCATGGGTCTCGTCAACCAGTGCAGTGATTTCAGCTCAACCATCGCCGAACACCTCTCCGCGGTCTGCTGAAAGCCAAGAATGAGTTTCTCTGGCTACCCGAGCACACAGTCGCTATGGACGCTGTGAAGCAAGCACTTGTTGACCCACTGTTATTGGCCTTCTTCGACCCGTCAGCACAGACACGTCTCGAGTGTGACGCCGCTAGGACCAAGGGTCTCGGATTTGGCCTCTGGCAGTACCAGAATAATTCGTGGCGCCTCATTCAGTGCGGCAGCAGATTCATCACCGACACCGAATCCCGGTACGCAATGATCGAACTGGAGATGTTGGGTGTCGCCTGGGCCATCCGAAAATGCCACACCTATCTTGCTGGCATGTCGTTTCATGTAGTTGTTGACCATCAGCCCCTTGTTCCAATATTGAACACCTACACACTGGACCAGGTTGAGAATCCTCGGCTCCAACGTCTGATGACCAAGGTACAACTCTATCAATTCGACGTCTCGTGGCGCAAGGGCTCTGAGCATGCCTTTGCTGACGCCTTGTCGCGTGCTCCAGTGCAGAACCCGGTTGCCGATGATCTCCTGGGAGAAGCCGACTCGCTATCTGGACAAGCCCTCCGTGCATGCCTTCAGCAGGATGACTCCGGATCAGCGCTATTTGGTCTTCCGTTCCACGAGCTCCGCGATGCCGCTCAATCTGACGTTGATTACGTGCAGTTAGTCTCATATATTCGTGACGGCTTCCCTTCTGCCAGACGTCACATGCCACCCGCTCTCGCTCCGTATTGGAATGGCCGTGAGCACCTCACCCTAGATAACGGCATCGTCCTCCGTGGCTCTCGTCTTGTTGTGCCCCAGTCTCTACAACGCCGTGTACTGACTGACCTGCATTCGTCTCACCAGGGCCTGGAACGTACCAAGCGTCGTGCGCGTCAAGTGGTTTACTGGCCGAGGATGAGTGATGACATCACAGCCCTGATCCGTGCCTGCCCTGTCTGTCGTGAGCTCCAACGTTCGCAGCAGAAGGAGCCATTGATGCGCGAGCCACAGCCGACATTTCCATTCGAGTATGCCAGCGCAGATCTCTTCTCCTGTCAAGGCTGGCAGTTCCTGGTATATTCTGACCGTCTGTCCGGCTGGCCGTGTGTAGCTCGAATTGGCCGTACCGCTACCTCCCATGACATCATTTGTCACTTCCGCCGTTGGTTCGCAGATGTTGGCGTACCGCGCAAGATATTCACTGATGGAGGCCCGCAGTTTGCCGCTTCCCGTGTACGTGAGTTCTGTGAGCGTTGGGGTGTGGAACAGTGCTTTTCCACCCCACACTACCCTCAATCCAATGGCCACGCGGAATCAGCAGTGAAACTGCTCATTGAGAAGACGACCCGGAATGGAGATCTGGATGTAGACTCCTTCCAACGCGGACTGTTGGAGTGGCGCAATACTCCCCGCCCTAATGGCAGCAGCCCCGCCCAAGTGTTGTTCGGTCAGTCCCTCCAGTCGTTTGTGTTCGCCCACCGTGCCAGCTTTGATCGACACTGGATTGCGTCTGCTGAAGCTGTGGACTCTGTAGATCCGAAAACACATTATGACAAATCGGCACGCTCTCTCCATTCTCTACGGATTGGCACCCATGTTGATGTTCAGCACCACCAGACCAAGCTGTGGTCCATGCGTGGCGTCATTGTAGCAATTGGCAGTCGGCGCGACTACTTCGTCAAGATGCCCAGTGGCCGTGTCCTCTGGCGTAATCGCCGCTTTCTCCGTCCGTATGTTCCCCCGTGTGTTGACTCCGCTAGTCATACCCCTTCCCCAACTTCATCAGTACGTGTACCTACTGACGCCGCTACCCAGCCTGTTCGTCGTAGCACTCGTATTCGCAAGACACCTGATCGTCTCACCATTACATCTACGTCTGGACAGTCATATATGTGACAATGTTTGTCTGTAGCATTTGGTCTCATCTTGACATCATGCCTATGTCATTTCATCTCGTCTGTTATGACTTTATTTATTTATTTTTGTTGAGACAAAACCAGGTTTTATCTCAGTAGGGGCGTGAGAGTATAATTATTATTATGTTACTGTGTTTGTTATTTTGTGTCCGGTTGACACCCATGGAATTTTATCTTCGAAGGGGCGTGTTATGTTATGACGTAATGCCGTACAACTTTAGCTCTACTGTGTATGCACGCACGCATATCTTTGAAGGTCTTCTCTGTTGTTTACAGATTGAATCTTGTCAGTTTTTCTACTTCGTATATTCTAACCCATAAACTACTTGTCTCTTGTCTACCGAACCTAACACACCCAGTGTGTAAGGGAAGGGGTGCAGTGTGGTATTACCATGGAAACATTACCCGATCGGGTACCCGTGCTACCCGTGGAAACCTACCCGAACTCGATACCCGAAGAAAACGCTACCCGACTCAGCACTAGTTACTATATAGCTAAACACTGGGTTTCTGCAGGTAAACACTGGGTTGCTGTAGGTAAACACTGGGTTGCTATAGGTCAATGCTGGGTTTTTCAGGTAAAGACTGAGTTTCTGTAGGTAAAGACTGAGTTTCTGTAGGTAAAGACAGAGTTTCTGTAGGCAAAGGCTGGGTTTCTATAGGTGAACACCGGGTTTCTGGAGGTAAACCCTGGGCTTCTTTAGACCATGAGTTGTCATGCAGCCAGGTCGTTCTGTACAACACCTTACACTTCTTTTAGGCCTAGCAAGCCGCGAAGGAAGCCATGCTGTACTGTCTTGACCAGATTGTTGTCCAGTTTTCTACAAACATACGAAAACACAGACACAGAGCGGCAGGTGGATTGCAATAGACTAAATCGAGTGATAACAGGAGGGTAGTCACAATGACGGGAAAACATCAGGGCGCCTCTGCACAGTCCGTCTCGGAGAATCCTGGGAATTTCAGTCGCATGTCAAAGGGTAGCCTTGATCGAAAAATTGCTAAATTTCATCAATTCTCCAACGTCCGAAGTGTGCAATGTGGCAATGACCACACTCCAGCTCTTACAGTATGCCCAAAGTCCTTGCAATGTGCAATACAATGCACACATAATACTTTCTCTCTCCCCCCCCCCCAAAGCAATCATTTGCTTGCTTTCCCCATAGCAAAAAAAATGATACATGTGCTGCCAATGCAAGAAGGAAACCGGGGGGGGGGGGGAGGGGGGATAAAGAGAGGACTCTGAGACATGACCACTCGCAGAACAAGTCCAGCACCTGATTCACAGTTTTTTAATCAGCAAATGCATACATGAACTTGTGTGCGAAGACAACCCCATACCGAACTAATGAAGAATGACTTAGAAAACTGTCAGTATCAACAGCACTCAATGCACGGACTACAAACTTATCATGCACAAAGTAATTTCACAATGCTTGATAGCAGCCGTGGCGTGTGGAAAGCCATTACTTACAGTATTGAGAGGGAGATAAGATATCGGAACGCATCGGCGGGTAATACCTTTAATCTATTGTGACTTAGGTCCCTGCACAGCAAACATAGCAGAAGAGATTCAGAAGTCTTGTTACATTAGAAAACAGCAGACAAGAGTCCGTCCGGCTTCGAAAGTGCATCACTGCATGTGATAGCCAGAGCTAATTGACAACCGTACCACCTGTTGCAGTCAGCCTCAGACGATGCACACGGGATTCGAGTATTCATGCCTGACCGCGTCCAGCAGATAGACACCAATGTACAGTGCTGCTCAATGAAATCCAGTCGCGTCACTCAAGTTTGCGTCTTGCACCATTTCTCAGCCCAGTGCTTGCAGGTCTAGGGCTGCGCAATGCCCGGCATGTACTTGAGTGACGTGACTGGATTTCATTGAGCGGTATTGTACATGGCTCAGCCCACTATAAGTATACTGCCTCTCTCTGTATGCTTCTCCTCCCAATGCCGGCTGACAAAGTCCCCGTGTGGCTCTTATACTGCTAAAGTACATGAAGAAGGAATGAATTCTATCTTGAGCCCGGGGTCAGCTGTTGGTGAAGCTCAGCCTGCAAACGCAGTTTACATCATACAGCTGAGGTTCCTAGCTTGTAAGTTGGCTGATACCCGCGGCTTCCGTTGCATGCATGCTCAAGTTTGTGATGAAGGTCGGCACGTGCATGCGCACCAGTGTGCGGGCGCATATAGGTTCCCCAGACTACATTACAACGTGGTTGCCAATTGTGTGTGTTTGTGTGTGTGCATTGTTAGATAATCACGACCGCCCCAACTCACTCCCGGACACGCACTCGCAACAACGTCCACAACGAGTTCTTTGGCGAACAGTGTTCATATAATTATTGGAGAAGAAGCAGAGAATGTGGGAGAGCGAAAAACACAAGTTTGTTCCACGGCCAACTCTAAAAAACTAACTGGACTGATGTAGTTCTTCGTTGTACGCACTGTACGCATGAGAGCACGCCAGTTGCATGCCAGCGCGCAAGCGAGCAATAGATGAACATGAAAGGACACCAGAAGTAAAAGGATCTGGCGGTGACACAAAGTCAAAGGGAATGTATTACATGTCGGGAGACCATCAATGAGCCATGGTAGCCGGCGGGTGCAACAAGGAATGTAAGACAGAAGTTAGAGCAACGAATACTATGCATGCTCTCACATCACCCCTTAGTGACTCATGTCACTACCGAATAGCTACAACATAATCATGAATATCGAGCAGGTCGCACGAGCGTAGACCGGTCGCGCAATGATGGGCCTGCAGCAGGCGGCGGCGGCGTGACCGGGTCAACGCTCAATACCAGAGACGGAACAAGGCCCGACTCGGCTTCATCGCTGGCACCCGGAGCGACGGGCGGCGGCGGCGGCAGATCGTCCTCGGCGGCACGCCTTAACAAGTCGACATTCACGATCTTGTCACGGCCGGTGCCGTCGACCCGATGAACCACCACCGTCGAGGGGCCCACGATCGACATAACTTGCCAACCAGGCTCGTACGGGGTTAGGCGCTTCTGGCAGCGCTGAGGCCGGCGAAGCATGACAGCATCGCCAACAGTCAAGCGGCTCGGTGTCGGCTC
The DNA here is from genome assembly GCF_964019385.1 of Sycon ciliatum. NCBI lineage: Eukaryota > Metazoa > Porifera > Calcarea > Leucosolenida > Sycettidae > Sycon > Sycon ciliatum. Next base: position 5,855,014 of record NC_088644.1, read on the forward strand.
GTCGATGAAGTCGAAGCGGCCGAGCGCAGACTCGATGTAGTCTCACATCGCCGCTGCCCGCTGCTGGAGGTCGTCTACCCATGAGCCAGCCGAATACGAGTGCTGAGGCCGATCCACGACCAAGCCACGGGGATGCCAACCAACCATGGCCTCCATCGGGGAGACGTTGGTGGCGCTGTGTGGCCGGATCCGATAGTAGTACAGGAGCATCGCACATGTTGCTTACGGCAATGTTGCAAGCCAATAAATGGAGTTATTTTCTCCCACCAGTAGGTTGGAGAGTTAGTGGTTGTCAGCCGGTGGTCAGTTCTACGTCCAATTAAGCCATCGTGGAAGCCCCCGATCCGATACATTAACTGGTTGGCTCATGTGTGCATGCTTTAGTGTGTGTGTGTGTGTGGGTGTTTGTGTGTGTGTCTGTGTGGGTGTGGGTGTGTGTGTACGCGGGTGTATGCATGCGCAATGTGTAGGCACACAGGTGTGTGGATGTGTGCATAGAGGTCAGCATGTACACTTGGGCACAATGTGACTTACAGCACTTGCAGGTGGGGCATGGTTTGGCGGGCAGTGCCGGACAGGTTCAGTTTATCAATCATATTGTGCGATCTGCAGTTGAAAATGACAAAATAGCAACAGAAATAAGTACAATTACTTGTATAAGTTTTTGAAGGGCTAAGAGAACTTCAAATTTCAAAGGATCAGGTGCTGACCTTCTAGGTTCAACCTGGTCCCATAGCTCAAATCGTTAGAGCATGCTCATGACAAGCAAAGTCCCGGGTTCAAGTCCTGGTGGGTCTGGCGTATTTTTTCTCTTTTCAAGCAGTTCACTTCCCCGACTGAGCCTTTGAACTTGTATAAGTACACGTAATATACTCAATGCCACTTAGAAAGTAATACAATAGGACAAGCATGGGTTTGAATGGGTGTTGGTACATGCATGTGCATGCGTGCCCGCACGTGTGCATGTGTGTGCGCGCGTGCATCCATGCATGTGTGTGTGTGTGTGTGTGTGTGTATGTGTGTGTGTGTGTGTGCGTGTGTGTGCGCGTGTGTGTGTGTGTGTGTGTGTGTGTGTGCGTGTGCGTGTGTGTGTGTGTGTGTGTGTATCCAAAATAGCTGTATGGTGTAGACCAGGCTGAATAGTGACGGTCAATTCTTCAGCCTTGCAAGCTGTTGAATGGTGCAATCCCAGCACAAGTTGCTATGGCTTCTGCCGTAGCATTGCTATCATCGCCTCCCGCGATGGGCGTCAAAGGTCAAAGGTATGCGTGCGTACACTCTTAGGGTACTTTAATTTTATATACAGCATAAAAATATGACCCAATGCTGTAGACAGCAAGCTGTTTCGGCCATAAAGGCCTCATCAGTTACAGCTACGAGCTAAATAGGCCGAGGTACCAGCCATGGTGCAAAGGAGGCACCACAGACATTAAGATTGCTCGTCGCTCTAGCGCCAGAGAGCTCAAACTACAAAAAGTAGCGGGCATTGCCTAATGCAGTAGCACTCAGTAGAGCATGTATAAAAATATGATAAACATTCGGCACTAAGTGATGGACTTACAGGTACAGACCAGCGGGATCAAACACGACTTTCTCCAGTGCCTTCCTTAGCCAGAACAACTGACTCATGCCACGTGTAATACCATGGGAACTTCCTTATCCTGATCACTAGCCAGGTCGATAGTAATTCACAAGTGTCAAATGTGGAGAATGGGATTGTTTGTGGAGCATGATTGTCTATTCAATGCCAGCGTACACACCTAGCTGTGTCTATGAACCTTGCACAAGACCAGTTACTTACAGATTCAAATGTCTTAGAGAGGCCTGCCAGCGTAGTATCTCTGGCATCCCTCTCAGGCTGGTGTTGTGTATGCTCCTGGAATGCCACACATCACAAGACCATTACTGATTACTGCTTCATCTGCCATCATTATCAGTGCCCCCCCCCCCCCCCTACCTCTTCTTTCGTACCAAATATTTCAATAGACAAACAAATACTTAAACACATGATCTGATAGGGGATTGCTTCTCTGTACCAAGCTTGTTGTTCACCTAGCCTAGGCTTTCACCTTCATACCTAAAATTTCGATCACAATTTTCAGAAGTATGCCGAAGCATTTTTTCATAAAGTTCTGAATATTACAAAACCTGATGTTGCAATGTCCTCCCTACTATTTAGCCAGGCAGTATCTAAAGGCGACAAACTCACATCCAAATTATATATTTTCAACTTACAGCTTCGTCAAGTTCCCGAAGGCAAAGTCAATATTCAGTGCTTCAAAGGTACCTGACTGAATTCGCCTGCAGATCACAGGAACATAGATGGACTAATAGCAAAGGCAATTGTGACCACAAGACAGAGCACAACATGTGTGGCAACTATTCTTTGTCTGCGCAGTACAGCGATCCCGCAGTGCTTCATAATCACGTCAGATATTTGTAGTGGTGTGCATGGGTAGTCAGGTACCCGTGAGGACCTCGGGTAGACGGGTACCGAATAGTACCCGAAAACCCGAAGTCGCAGATGACATCATGTACAGTGCGCGTGTACATGATGTCATGTACTACTCCGCATGTCTACCCAGTGTGAAAGGGAAGGGGTGGATTGTGGTGTTAACATGGAAACATTACCCGATTGGGTACCCGTGCCACCCGTGGAAAACTACCCGGACCCGGTACCTGAAGAAAATGCTACCCGACTCAGCCCTAGTTATTTGACGTGTATAGTCAACCTCGCCAATACTGTCCTGGTGAACACCAGCCCATGAATAACGGCATCTTCAGACCAAGTAAGTTTGTTTGTTTGTTTATTTACGGGTTCTCCAGAGGTAAATGGATAACTATCATGGATTCTCACCAAACCAATAAAATAATGAAAATAAAAATATGTATGGAGTGCAAAAAACTGAAAATCTGAGATTTTCTAAGTCAAAGGAGAGTGTTTCACTGCATACTTTCAACCTTACGGATAATGAAAGCTTGTGAATAGCCATACTTTCTCATACCCGCTCGAGGACCGTTCTTCGTAAGGCTGACTGTATGGTATGTGATCATACTGGCGTAGAACACATACTTGACATGTAAACAGTGGAACCAACATATCAAGTATGTGTTCTGCGCCAGTGTCCATGCAATTGTGCAACATTGCAAAACACCCCTGTGGAGAAAGAGCAGTGCTGTCCGCAGATTAAGTACACGTGCCACACATGTGATGTTGATCATCAGTATAAATTGTCTTGATTAAGTACATGTACAGGGGAAATATAGCTTCATGCATCACTTGTGTTTGCACCCTGCTGCTATATAGTTGTTAATCCTTTCGACAGGCCTGCTAAAACTGCCCTTCGGAAAGAATTTATGATACAGCTGTGCGATTCCGGAGTAGTGATAATAGAATGGCAGACAGCAATTCAAACAAGTCATTGAATATTCTGTTTAATGAGGCCTCAGGTAATTAACTTAGATCCTGAAAGTTCCATGCCGGCAATTAATTGCAACAAACTTAAAGCACGTAACGAGGGGAAACATTATCCACTCATCTCCGCAGATTATTGGGAGGGCAAATTCCTCCAAAGCCACTGCAATCACTTACAGTCGGTGCAGGCAGCCAACTCCAGCAATACTGACATCAGGGGACAGTGCGTGAAGCCGTGCGTGGCGTTCCACTGCACTCCCAAGGTCATGTAGAACCCTATACACCATCATACAATACAGCAGAGAGATAGAGATAGAGATAGAGAGAGATAGAGATAGAGATATAATACAGTCAACTTCGCTTATAACGACACTCGGCGGGGCATCAGAAAAGTGTCCTTATTCGCAAAGTGTCGTTATACCCGAAGTCTCATTATATGTATCACAGTTGGATGGGACTTTGCTCTGGGCATGGGAATTCTGTCGTTATTCGCGAATTGTCGTTATTATCCGCAGTCGTTATTAGCGAAGTTGACTGGAAAGGTAGAGATAATGAATCACAGTCCAAGCGCCTATCCATGTACGGGTGTTTGACCAGCATCTTTACGAGACCTCGACGACCTTGATCCTGACCAGATACCAGCCATTGCAGTACATGTACGGTGACTTTGATCTGACACATGAATGATTTGCCATCCCATTACTTCACTTCCAATAGCGGCTCGTCATGGAATTCCTTCAAAAAAATCTAAGTACATTTCATGAAATTCCCACAAAAAGTATTTATAATACGGGCCCTATAATAGATAAGCTGTGATTCTCTGCACTCATGTCCTAGGTTGGCAAGGTAAACAGTGTTTAAACCTGGCAAATTTCCACAATAGTGAAGTTCTGCTGTACGTGAAACATGGAGAAATAATCTGGTGTCTGGATTAGAGTCTACGGCTTCCCGTGTTTTGAGTCCAGATTTCTACGAGGAGATGAGGTTCTCTACGTAGTGGCGAACGCAAAGAAAATGCATACTGTGGATCTGCTGGGTATCAGTCAAATGCAGGCAGAAAAGTGCCATTTTTCCCAGTACGCATTCCACGTGATTTCTTTACGTGAACGTAGAGCAGAACAGGTTTCCTGTACGTTACGGGGACGCGAAGAGTGCTCCAGGGAGTCTTTGCGTCGCTTTCCCGTAATGCCAGGAAGTCACTATTTAGTCACACCCCGCTGAATTGTTTTTAACTGTTTAAAACACAAGTCCTGTGAATTTAAACTGTTAAAGATATGCAGGGTCATATTTATGCAATGCAGAATGAAACGTAAATGTTATGTTCCGGTCCCGGCCGTCCTGCAGCGATTTTAGGGTGTGCTACCAAATGGGACACTTGGCTGGGAATGAACATTTTGACGAAAAACACCGTTTTGCACGATTTGAGTTGTTGTTGTTTGTTGGTGAACCTTTTCGAGACAAGGTCTGAACATAGGTGCTATGGGGAGTATGGCACTGGTGTTATACTATAGCCAGGGATAGGGTAGTTTATAGCATGTTAGACTGTAGTTTCGCTGTGTTCAATCATCCTCTACTGACTAATCCAGCACAGTCATTCAGTTTGTAGCTGCTAACGTTAGTTACTGGTATAGATCTACTTACATGGTCACAGGTGTTTCAGGTGATCTTAGCCGGCCACAGAGTGATTCGATATCATCAGCATTCTGCCAGTGTGTACAGGTAACGTGCAGCCGTCCCGCGGAACGAGTGCGGTTTGTGCACACATCGCCGCCTATCGTGCCCGAGATTACTGACAAGAAGCACAGAGCTAGGTTGGCGATACCCGACACACGCAAACACAGCATACTGGCAGCGGTTCGAGACCGCACGGGCTGAAAGACGAGCCTCCGGGAAGCAGAGAAGCCACGTTCTTCTGCGCTTGAGCTAACAAAGTTCAAAAGTAAGGGTAAAGACGAAGCTACGGCACAATTGTACGGACACACAGAAACACAAACACATCAGTCCGACGTCTTGGACCACTGTTACGCATGTAAGAGAGAATTGTAATTGCTACTGAATGGCGAATACAGCTCTCAGTCTCACTCAGTCACACTCAGAGTTGGGGAATCTTCACATGAGTCTGTACAGGTAACACGGCCGGCATGTGATTGTGAGGTAAAGCTAAGCTGCATGCTGCCGGACACTCACAGTCACACAGTCAGTTGAGCTCTCGCGCTATGCAGTCGCTGGGCTGGGAGTATGTCAATGACTTGTTGCTGTTACCTCTCGCACGGACAGACTGTCACTGTGTCAGCCGCTGTGTCAATTGCTGGTGCAGAGAGCCTGGTTTGACTTCGAGTTTGAGTTCGGGTAGAGCTCCGGAGAGTCGACTACGGACTAGCCGAGACGCAGCAATAACATTGCGAAGTGCTGATCGGAGTCTGAAGCGTGACGCGTGTCACCCTTGTTTCTGTGCGAACGCTCGGAACGTCAGTGGACGAAATACTTCCAAACTACACTCTACGCAGACTACATACAGTCAGTAGACAGTACTCAGGAGCACATCGGAGAGCTTAGCACCTCTGCGGTCCGGTCTATGTATGTGGTGGTGCACGCTAGTGGCAGCTCCCCCAAACAGACTGTCACGACGAGGCAAGGAATCCGACCACTACACGGACGCGTCAGGGGATGCCTACGGCGAGCGCTGAGATTACGGTTTGGTATTTGGATCGCACCTAGATTTGTTACAGATTTCACTTCCCTCGCGCACATTCCATGCTGCTCCGGGCCAAGTTTGTCGGGAAAAGCGATTCGATTGCTTGCCAGGTGTACGAAGACATGGCATATGGCTGCATAATCTACATGATTGTATAATAGTACTACTAGTGCAGTAGTGGATCTACAATGACTACGGGTATGTGAATAAACCCTTTCTCTAGTAGTAGTATGTACAATAAAGTACGGCGATCCCGGGATCATTGCTATGTGTGAGTCGATCCAAGGTAACATTACAATAGTGATAATTGTGGAGACCCGAGTCTTTCATCCCCAGGCTAGGCACGACCAGGGGCCAGCATTCTACAGAATAGCTACCATACCTGCGCTGGCATATGATCAAGACAAATAATTATATTTTCTCTCATGATCATTGTTTATAATTAAGTGATGCGTTGCACTGCACCAATCTATGACCATGATGACTGCTAGCCTCAAACTGTTCGTTCGAGGATGGTGATAGGGTAGATGAGACTTCGCAATGTGAACAGGTTGTGACAGAGGGGGCAGTCTCGCACCATACAACTCATTTCATGCGGCACGAGTACAACGTAATAATTTTAAAAACAGTTGTTAGCAGGAGTGGCTTGTTCGCAGGGTAGTAAATGATTCCTTGACAAATAGAGGGATCCATTGAACACGTCGGCGGGCACGCACTACGGGTGTTCTCATAATCATATACTCGGACTCGCAGTCATAACAGGTCTAGACTAACGTTAGAGGCTATCTACTGACACTGACCAGTGACCTAGCGCATGTAGAATTAATTTCTGGTCCGCATTCCAGGGTCCACGTGGTGTACGGATACCACGATAACCTAGCACTTGAGTAAAAAAGTAAATTATCGTATCCGTTCCCGAAGGGAACTCACGACGGCCGCTAACACCCGATAAACCCTAGCGGCAGATGCAGCGCCTAACGGTGGGGGTGAGTGGGCAAGTCTCACAACCACTGGCACAAGTGCCGAAAACGACCCCATTAGCTGCATCCATGTACCCCTTGTGCCTGGCCACAAGTTCCCAGTTGACTATGGGTAGCAGCACGGCTGGAAAAACCGCTCCCAGGCAGGACTTGAACCAGGTACCTCTCTCGTATCTCAATCATGGTCTTTGACCAACCCACTATGCCTGCCTGCAGCACTTGAGTCAGATCTGATAAAGTCACTTCCCCTTTGCTGCTTTAGAATGGGCGGCGATTTGTCATAGCAGACTAAAGTCGGATAGGCGTGTCTTGCGAGCAGAATGAAAGCAGCATCAGCGAGTTCTTGAACACATAATTATGCCGTCGAATCTATAATAATAATAATAAAAACTTTAGAGTGGGGAGCAGGGAGTGGTGCTTTCTTTCAGGTTTGCCGAGCGGAAGGTGCGACGTGCTCCTGATGTGCTCCGGATGGCAGTCGTGAGTCAGTCAAGTGTCAAGTTCGGCAAGAAGCGTGTGCTCCTCGTTGGAGCAACCAACTTAATAACTTTAGGATGACCCAAACTCCAAAGGCAAATCGCCTATCGAGAGGTTCACCGCGTTGAATGGTTGTGGTATGACAAAGCAAAGAGGCAACCATTGTGTGTATGGGGGGGGGGGAGTTTCGAACTATGCACAGTGAAGGGATCATGATGAGAGAGAGAGAGAAAGAGAGAGAGAGAGAGAGAGAGAGAGAGAGAGAGAGAGAGAGAGAGAGAGAGAGAGAGAGAGAGAGAGAGAGAGAGAGAGAGAGACAGAGACAGAGACAGAGACAGAGAGAGAGAGAGAGAGAGAGAAGAGAGAGAGAGAGAGAGAGAGAGAGAGAGAGAGAGAGAGAGAGAGAGAGAGAGAGAGAGAGATAGATAGAGAGAGAGAGAGGTTCACCGCGTTGAATGGTTGTGGTATGACAAAGCAAAGAGGCAACCATTGTGTGTATGGGGGGGGGGGAGTTTCGAACTATGCACAGTGAAGGGATCATGATGAGAGAGAGAGAGAGAAAGAGAGAGAGAGAGAGAGAGAGAGAGAGAGAGAGAGAGAGAGAGAGAGAGAGAGAGAGAGAGAGAGAGAGAGAGAGAGAGAGAGAGATAGAGAGAGAGAGAGAGAGAGAGAGAGAGAGAGAGAGAGAGGAGAGAGAGAGAGAGAGAGAGAGAGAGAGAGAGAGAGAGAGAGAGAGAGCCATGCCAACCCAGATAGCACCAGATAGAGATAGATAGATAGAGAGAGATCAAGAGCGAGAGAGAGAGAGAGAGAGAGAGAGAGAGAGAGAGAGAGAGAGAGAGAGGAGAGAGAGAGAGAGAGAGAGAGAGAGAGAGAGAGAGAGAGAGAGAGAGAGAGAGAGAGAGAGAGAGAGAGAGAGAGAGAGAGAGAGAGAGAGAGAGAGAGAGAGAGAGAGAGAGAGAGAGAGAGAGAGAGAGAGAGAGAGAGAGAGAGAGAGAGAGAGAAGAGAGAGAGAGAGAGAGAGAGAGAGAGAGGACTATTTTGTTCCATTGTATAGTTCTCATATAAACTGTTCCATAGAGAAAAGAAGAATTCAGGCTTCCCATGAGTCCTGGAAGTGCAGTCAATCCATTGCATTTGGAGGTCCAATGAACTGTACCAACTGCCTTGACTGGGTGATATGGCTGGGGGGTGAATGAACTGTCGACTTGCTCCAGCTGGACTGCCAGATTGAGACTCGCGAATGTCTGACTGACTCCATCAAATTTCATAATAGAGTCTTGTCAACTAAACGCTTGAAGTTAAAACAGGCATCATGGGCTTTGCATTGCGAACGGCCTTGTCTGCGGTCTGCCTCTCACGCGAGACAGTCAGAGCCAGCACTGCAGCAGAAACGAGAAGCATCTCGAATAATAATAATTGCAAGGTTCTGTGATCATGATGGGTAGTACATGTACTATGGCGAACAATACAGGCACACGTATATGACCGTATGTCTACGTAACTACGTAAGCCACTGATCTGCTGAGTCTGTCAGGCACTACCCGTTGAATGTGTCTGATTTCCGAATGAAGGTCCAAGCACGCTCCGCATATTGCGGGAATCGGTGATCAGCTCCGTGAAATGTGTCTGTGTCTGTGACCAAGCCCGAGTCTCATTTAATTACGATCGATCCTATAGGCTGTCGACCTGGGGACCCTCATCGGGACAAAGGAACAGACGCTTTTGGGGTTGAATCGAGGAATAATAATAATAATCGCGGGTAGTCTGGCCATAACCATGATAACTGGCATAAGGCATAAAGCTTTGCCCAGGCTTGGCATTGCCTTGCTTTGACTTTGAGTTGTGACTCCAACGGCACGTGACGTTTCCAAGGTGAACCGTGAACCATGGTGATCGTGAACTAGGAGAGGTGACATGACGGGAGTTTGAGTTTGAAAAATGCACCACAGCCGGTCGACGATCGCTGGGACTTTCATTTCGCGGACACAAACGTGAAACTTCATAGAGTCTACGCAGCACTTATCCTTTTTCGTTGATGGTTGGTAGAGATATTGAATTGTGTGATTTTCTGTTTGTCAACTTGAGCCTGAATACCTGGTCCTTTTCTGGAGGCAGGAGCAATATAACTGCTACAAGCGAAGCAGCAACGTCTATGGGTCAACGAACTTGATGGTCGATTTACCGGAAATAGCACAAGAGGGTTCATTGTAGACATTGTACTGTACTGTAGTTGTGCACACTGAGCGCTGGCTGCGCGGCGCATTGGTCAACAATTTCAATAATCGTTTACGCACATACAGTGTCGCCTTTAGGCTAGCAGCTGCATCTCCACGGCTCTAGAACGACCTGGTGCACTGCAGTGATCGCTTGTCCGCGGCGATGAGCACTGCGAGAAGCGAGTACCAGCGGCTATGCGCCGAGCAGAATGTCAAGCCGCTCAAAGCTGTTCTCCAACAACTTCCTCCAGCTGAGAGAGGAGAAGAACACATGCAGCAACTCAAGGTTGACCTCTCAGGTTAGTGGCAAAAACATCAAAATCAAATGCCCGAAAACAAAAATGAACCTCGGCCCCTTCTTCCCACTTCCCCACTGGCCTTCCCCCGCACATCAATCAATGATCTCTTGTGGCGTAAATAAGCCTGAGAGATATCAACTGATGGACTGTGAAGTTATCTAAACAAACGTATACAGCTGATGATAAAAATGCCAGGGGCTGCCGGACATGTGAACCAGCACCAGGGCGGCACTCTATGAAGTCTTTGAGGTTTCCTATGAATCACCACCCCCCCCCCTCCCTAAGGCTACACATACATACACACATACGCACACGTGCGCACACATACAAATGCACACACACACACACACACACACACACACACACACAACAACAACAACAACAACAACAACAACAACAAAAGTACTATGCCCTTCTTCACGGTGTTTGCCGTCCTAGTTTTCAAATCGAAAGCACACTTGTGGTCACAGGTGTAATGCATGGTGCGACTAGTAAACACTGTTGGTCTCCCTCATGACACATATGGAGGCAGTAAAGCGGAGACCACTATGAGACCACTATGCTCGTTTTCTACTAAAGTTGAGGATAAACGCAATATGTCTAATTGTTCATGTTGTCCGCCCTGTGTGGAGTCATGCATGTTTTCGTGTAACTATACAAACGTTCCCAGCTGCCTCTGTTCAATTTCAAGCTGGCTATGACTTTGCAGTAATAATGCTGCATAGTCGTGTGGACTCGGAGGGGACAAGGAGAAGGGCCGGATATCAGCAGCACCCGCAAATAGACAAACTGTTAGCGAGCTACACCAAGACTTGTGGAATGCTCTGCAGGCCCGCCGGAAAGGGTCCAGCTGGTCACGTTATCACTGAGCCAATTTGTTGGTCACCAACATGTGATTGCTACTATGGAGGGCATGTGTACCCGCCATATCAGGCACAAAGTATGAAAGGCCATGTTACTACCGGACTAATCAAAAACTGCTTCCGGCGGTCCTGCTCTGAGAACACTTTGAACGTGGCTGTGCCATTCGAACAATCCCTATGTATGTGCTCAGTGCAATGACACACTGATCATGCCTTGAGCGTATCCTGGGCCCATGTGCCTGTTGCCTGGCAAGCTAACTTAGTTTAATGTACATGTTGGGTGATGTAACAGACAGCAACTCATGGCAAAGTCACATGGGAAGCATCGGATTTCACCAGCCAGTACTACACTGTATCTGTATACATGTATTAACTGGTCTATGACCCTGCTAACAAGGACACTGGCAGACTAGCACACATCTGAAAGACAAGTAATTGAGGGTCAACGTATAAGAAAACACAGAAGCTAAGCACAATATGCTCCACTTGAATGACTTAGAGACTCCGAAAGACTTCAGCAGGACAAGCAAAGGATATAAGTTTTAGAATTGAGTTGCAATGTCTTCGACCGTAGTGGTGGTGAGGATTGTTTGGCTGTAGTGAAGCCTCTGCAGGGGCGTGCTCGGCCCCCCAACTAGGGGGGTGCACGTGAGCCGAGGGAGCCCCCCCCCCCGGCAATTTTCTGCAATTTGTTTGCAACCTTTCTTGAATTTTAGAGCATATTTGCATACATTACAATTGCCTTGGATCAGATTGAAAATTTTTGGGGGGTGCACGTGCCCCCCGTGCCCATCGCCGAGCACGCGCCTGCTCTGTATATTGAAGAAGGGGTGTTCATCTCAGGGCATGTTGCCGCTACTTTCCCTATGTATGTTGCTAGAAATTCTGTTGTAGCGTTGAAGCATCGGGCCAAATGAGTACATGTAGCTCAGTTTCAGGTGAATATTCCAATACAATTTGAGAGCAATGGTTGCTCAAGTACTTGAGTGTATTCCGGTGTCCTGTTTGGTTGCTTTTCTGGTGCATGCATGATGCAGGTATCAATCTATCATTCAAGGCATGTAGTATACTAGGGAAGCTGCTACAGCACGATCACTCCATTCTCTCACTGCAACTCGCTGATTGCTATATCACGGAGGAAGGTACAGTCGATGGCAGGGCAGTGATACTTGAACATTATACTTTAATAGCGTATTACGGAACTGCAGTATTTTCTGCATTATGGAACACCTCCATTTTTTGCCTCTACCTTTCGAGCTGTATACAACTAGATCAGGGATGTAGCACCGGGATTTCAGGCGGTGCAGGCAATTGGGATACTTTACCAGAAATGAACAGTATTGACGAAGCCCATTTTGCACGAACTGGGTGGATCGACATTATTTTAGAAATAATATCCAGCCATGGCCAGAGTGACTGGACCGGGTGTTACAACCCTGTCCATGATACCTGCATTATATGCAGTTCAGTGCTGCGAGTACATACCCACACAATACTACTCACTGGGTAGTAGGGAATCTGCTGGGGCATTTTACCATGATTCATTGGTGCCATCTTCGTTCGTTCCATCCCTCCATGGTGACAGTCTGTTCACCCAGTCCACAATAGCTCAGTACCATACCAGGGGCGTCACACACGGTCGTACTGGTAGTACCACTTTTCTTCCAGGACAGCAGGAAAGTGCGCCCAATTCTGACATCTGAGAAAGCAATAAAGGAGCTCTAAAACGTGCCCTGTTGGCCGAACAACCCGATCCCCAGTCGTTCCACTCCCCGCTGTTCTGTGGCATCTATGAATGGTATTAGCAAGGTAGAGAAGTGCGGCGGCTACCGGTGTTGATATTCATGCACGCCAGTGCAGCGGAATGAGCTCTACAGGATATGGCACTGTGAGTGGTTTATCACCCATTTTATTTTGACTGTGTGTACATGTATGCTGCTATTGTCTTCTAGGATGCCAAGCACTGTGTAGCAATCTCAGCAATAACACCACACTATTGGCACTCAATCTGAAAGTACGTATAACACTGGAGTGGTTGCAAGCCATCATCTTTATCAATCAATGAGAATGGGGGCGAAGGAGAGCTATACTAGCGTGAGGTCCAACTTCATTTTCATGAAATGTGAGCTGCTGAGGTAAAAAAGGGGCCTTCACTTTTGAAAGTAATTGATAAACAAGTGATCGAACAGCTGCTCTGTGCATGGGAAATAGGTGAGAGAACTACCTTTTTGCCTGATTCTGGCACTTTTGGCCGTTTTTACTGCAGATGTTTTGCCCTATACTGGCATGTTGGGACCATCAGCTATCTGAAACTAGCAGAAACCCGTTCGATAAAAGGGCAATGCCACCGTTTTTACCCAGCCCGCTCACAAACATTATGTAGAGTTTTCTTGCATCATGATTGGTGTTCTTACACTGACTATGCCCACTTCACCGAGTACACTCATACCTCGGTTATCCGGACCCTGAAGTTACGGGCACTTCGATCTACCGGGCACCCTTTGTACGAGTTTCAGTGGAAGTATTGCTACCCTTTTGTCACTTTTTGTAGGAATAGTGACATCACATGCCATATCTATGGCCTTTGCCCATCAAAATGTATGTTATTCGGAGTTACGGACATTTCAAAGTTAAGGGCAGTGCCCGGTCCTGAACCGCCCGGATAAACGAGGTATGAGTGCATGTTATCATATAGCAGAATGCTCTTTAGCCGAATAGGTTTTTCATTTGACCTGACGAGACCACACCACACTTGCATACCACGGCACGAACAGTTCACCAGCCACACTCCACGAAAGCAAGTAGTATTACTCCTGACAAGTCTTGTTTCGTTCCATAAAGGTGACGGGGAACTCATCAGAGGAGAAGCAGTTGTTGAATGAAGGGGTTAAGTTGAATAATTCTATTTTATAGAGAAGATACCGGCAGGTAAATGAAAAACCTATTACTACTATTTGACGGACCTATTGAAGATGGCAACACAGAATTAGAATGCTCTTTGCTGATTGAGCCAAAGCCAATGATTTCATTTTCCTTGCATGTGTGTTCACGGCAGGGTAACAACTTGCGACGGAAAGCAGCATCCAGTCTGTCTACAATGCTGAAGCGAAACAAGTCCATCAAGTGGTAGGTCATCACTGCTGTGGTAGTGTGTAGGTCATCAAGTGGTACGTCATCACTGCAGTGGTAGTCTGTAGGTCTGTTTCATGCAGGCAGCAATAACAGATTATCCAAACATGCTGCTCTGTGCCGGCATAACAGTCCCACTTTGAAGCATTTTAAGTGTAGTGTACGTGGGGGATAATAGCCGTTGTATACTTCATGCACTTATGGGTGTTCCGTGTTGGCGTGATGATGCGTTCGGGCAGCATGCAATGGGAAAGTCATCCTATAAAGAGAACGGACGCGTTTCGGCTTATTGTGTGGTGCAGTTTGCTATTGGCTGGCTGACGTATCACCATACGTCTGTTGCTCTGCTACAGTTTGTCTCTGGAGTGGAATTCTCTGGGCACAGACGAAGATGCATTCACCCTGTTGATGGAGGGCCTAGCAATCAACAGCAGCGTACTGGAGCTGGACCTGCGTAACAACCACATCACACACATGGGTGCACGACAGCTTGCTGCCTCGCTCATGCAGAACAAAACGGTGCAGGAAATCGGTAAGAAGACTTTGAAGCCACCATAGTTTGATGAACGTGAAAACTTTGCATATTAACAAAGCACGTGTGAATATCATGTGCCTGTTTGACACTGTACTTTCCGTCCTTTCAAAACTTAGCTCATGTTGTCCCGCCTTACCCCGAGGCCTGCAAATGCTTGCTCTGTTAAGGTGAAATATGCCATTGTACTGAAGAGCTTGGGTTGATTGTAGCTATGTCTTGTACCTTTACAGGTCCATGATGTCATACGTTTGGAGCAATGACATGTGCATACCTTTCAACATGTCCTTGGTTTGGTTTACAGCTGCTTATCAGTGATATCCTTGCAAGGGTATAATCTTAATTATAATGGGTCTCTCACAAATACCACCTCAGATTGCTCGTAGCCAAACGTATACTGAAGTATTATTATGACAATGTGACCTAATCTGGGACATAATCTGGTATTACCACAGTGATGGGTTGTTTGCTGGAAACATGAAGCTTGCACATTCCCACTGTTTCAACCTAACTTTCCCAACTCACTATTGACTCAAGATAGTCGAAAGAGGTTCTGCATCATTTCTAGTCATAACAAAAACAAAAAAATCACGGTTCGCGTTAGACTCGGCTAGAGGCTGAGTTTTCCGCGTCCGTAGGAACGCCACCACCCTCTGTGGATCATGCACAGCGCAACTGAATAACCTGAGCGGCACAGCTTCCCATAATCACTGGTATGGTACGTCAGCTTCTCATGTTGTGGCTTATGATCAGTAATGGCAGGGCTTCGCTGTTGTGTTGACTTTTGTTCATCATAGATCTAAGCTGGAATAACTGTGGACTGGTGGGCGGCCGGGCACTCTTGGATTGCTTAGAACACAACAGGACTATGGTGTCCTTGGAGCTGACTGGAAACTCGGTTGCCGAAGACGTCATGTCTGCTGTCAGTAAGGGAAATACAGACCCCAGTTTGGTTCAAGTCATGAAATCATCTAGTGCAAGTCCTCAAGTTGTATTTGCTCTGTCCAACCACCACTAGATTATTGTCAGCTCGGTATAATCTGTTTTGAAGTATAGTTCACAACATATACAGGATCTATGTCTATGGTGCTGACATGCACATTTATTCATTTGGTACAGTTTACATGACTGTGCGTATGTGACCCTGTTTTGTTCCACTGTGTATGTTGACCAGCTATTTTCTGCATCTACTTACTTGAAGTACATGATGTATATGTACAATAGATTGTATTTGAGAAGTCTCAAATTTCGTCAGTGATGTAGCAACTGACTGACAGAAAAACCCTACATAAGTCTGCGTAAATTCAACTTCAGTCGGTTCATATTGCATCAGAATGGCAATTACGGCTGATTTCATGATCATTGCTGATATGTTCTGCCTACAAGGTCTTGCTCTGCAACGCAATGTGGACCGACACCAGCTGGAGAGCACGTACTCGAGCCGGACCCAGCAGCTGACCGAGGCTTTGGACCATGAAGTGGGAACCAAGAAAAAGGAGGTAGGTCAGTTCATGTGCCAGTGGCATGATCAGCATGAACATAACCCAAAGAGCTACAGTGCTTAACTAAGTATGTCATGTGTAGGGCATAGGGACTCAACTACATCAAATTAGCAATACGTAGAAAGCCCAGCAGCACAGTTGTGGTGCAGCAGTTGCTGTGTGCTACATATCTAAGGACGGTATGACCTGCAAGTGATGTTGTATTTACTTCAAGTATGATGCACAATGAATCGTTTCAGCTTAACGCACCGGTTCAACTATCAGGACTGCGTTGCACCATAGGCTTCCAAGTACGGTGACACCTGTATAAGGCGACCGCACAAGGGTCCTTTCTAATGTGACCTCCATGTCGCCTTGCCAGGGTCATGCGACTGGAAATATCATTCCTCGTTCCTGGTTGTAGTGATCCTTTGGGACAGTTGGTCGCCTTGTCAGAGTAGTCACCTTGGCAGGTTTTAGTGTACTCCAAAAGATGTACTCACTGCGCCAGTACCATTCCCTCTCTGTTTCTATTTGCAGATTTCAGAGATGATTGACAAACTGGAATGGCAGAAGGCCGCCTTTGACGCAGCCCTCGAGTAAGTGGGTAGTAAATGGAATAGTGTAAATTTGGCACTCAACATAGGTAGATGATACTCAACAAAACATAGGTGAGGGATCCACTCAATCTGCGGACAGAACTGTTTCGTCCTTTGTGGACTCACCAGCCCAGCACAGAGAAAATGAGGCCGAATCTGAGAGCAGTGATAAAAAATATACTATTTTCCAAAGCTAGATTTAAACCAGCCCCGAACGTACCTTGCCAGAGTGCTCAAACTGACAAGTCAGTGAGCCGCAGATTGGGTGCGTCAAGGACACATGTAGCTGGTGATGACTACCAGGGCTACGAAGACGTTTCTTATCAATACTCATCTTCTCTTCTTATCCTGTGTCCAGAACATCACAGCAGCGTATCGGTGATTTGCAGCGGGAGCTGATGCTGAGCAGAGAGGAGATATCCCAGTTGAATGCTCGGTATGTGGTGGGAATTATACATCAGGAGCTCAAGCTACTGGTACTGACAAGGGGCATACATGCATGCCCCCCCCCCCCCCCACTTATTTTTGTGGAAATAGTGACGTTATATGCCATATCTATTGCCTTTCAGCCCCATCAAAATGTGTGTGATTCAGAGTTACGGGAAAGTTGTTTATGATCATTATTTAGGTGTCCATGTGATATTTTTAACACAATGTCATGTAGGTATCTTTCCACATCTACCTCCCTTCAAGTATCTGAAGACAAGAATCATCAGTCACTAGCAATGATCGAGCAACTCCGCAGGGAAACTGCTGAAATGCATCAGGCTCACCAAGCGGACATCAAGTCTGAGAAAGAGGTAATTCGTAGTTATTGTTCAGAAATAGATACCGGGGTCGTCATAAGGTGTAGAGTTATCCGTTCAACATGATCTGCTTATGAACAACCTGTGTCCAACATCTTACCTTGTGCATCTCTGGGTGGATTGTAGTCGCATGCAATGACTTCATCTAGGCTAGAGTCGGAGATACGTACATGTAGCCTTTACACACTGCTGCCGACAACTGTCCGTTCTTTGCTCTTGGTGTTACAGAGGTTTACAGTGCTGCGCGCTGAGGCAGCGGCAGCAGCTCAAAAAGCAACAAATGTGGCGGATGCTCTATCCGCAAAGGTAAGTGCTGGTCTTTCTGGTATATGAATGAGTTGATTGGAGTAAACTGTGGTGTTTATGCATGCAATCAACCCCTCGTTTTGGATTGTAACAGCCGGGAGTACTTTTGCTACGATGTCCTTATAGTATACGTCAACAACATGACTGTTCACTGGAAGAGGAGTACTTCTCCCCTGGCATGATGCAACATTGGTATGCTGTAACCATGTGAGAGACGGGCTATATTAAGTATATTTCTTTCACAGCAGAGGTTCTCTTATCATAGTTTCTTCGAATAGTGTTCTGCCATACTCGGTGTTCAAGATACAGGCTAGAGCATTGGAATGCGGCCTAGACGTGATGAACCTCTTGGTTTCAATGACACTTTCCTAGTGGCTCAATACTAGTAAAATAGTTTGGTGGAGGCGACACTGAAAAGTCTTAAATGCCCACGTGTACTTCTGAATGTCTCTCCCACCACATAGGAGCTGTGCCATGATCCTTGACGGCGGTGGCGTTCCTACGGATGCAACAGATTCAGTCCGACTGACTTTATGCAAAAATGAATTTTTAATGTCTCTCAAATAGTGGTGGTGGTGTCAATTATTTGTCCATACTCAAGTATCAATGTCAGAGCTGATTGGTAATGGCCATTTTGTCTGTTTGGGATTTGGTGCCTCTCTTACCAATGGTTTTAGGTAAAGGAGTTGGAATTGTCCAGCAGGCAGCTGGTTGGAAATATTGAAAGTCTTGAACAAGACAACAAGCAGCTTCGTCTGCACGTGCAGAAAGTGGAGACATCATTCCAGAGTATGTTTCTGATCCGTGAAAGAAGTCACATGTTAAATTTTGATAACCTTCTATGGAGACATTGTGATTATGCTTTTGAAAGTTTAATACGTAATTTGTTGCACGAGAGTTAGTCAGATTGACCATATGCACCTGAGCTGGAACCAACCACCACGCTCCAGGAATGGACTGTCAATCTTTGACCACTTTGTGGTGGATCTGCCTTACACATGTTTTAAATGTTGGTGTTGTGTCCTTTGTTGTCCTCTCCAACACAACATCCATTGATGATAAGCAATTGGTGGTATGCTCGACACGATGGATGCCAGTTACAGTATTGGTTTGGAATCATAGGTTTGATTGGAGTGTCATCCTTTCATAGTTAGGCCTTGTGACCTCCTCTTGACCGTGTACTCCGCACAGGCCAGCGTCTGACTGATGAGAAACGTCATGCAGCGGTGCTGCAGGATCAGCAAGCACAGGCGCAGGAAGAGCTGAACCGCGCACGTCATCAGGCCAACGGACGCGAGCACGCACTTCAGGAGCAACTGCGACAGTCAGAGATCAAGATCACACAACTAGAGCAGGTTGGTTGGACGGTAACCGGGGAGGGGGTTAAACAGTTACTGGGCATTTAATACTGTGTTGCATTGCTTCCCTGGGTATAAGTATGCATCGCCAGCTCTTGAGGCTTGGCCATTTTTATTTACAAAATTGTGACTTGCACTCCGGCAAGTACGTTAGATCAACCATGTCGAAATGCCATGGGTTAGATATGTGAGCAAAGATACCGCACATACATGTACTGTGCAAAACACAATATTTGAATATAATTTGTGCCATCCAGATTTTACACGCCGCCAGCTGCCATTACGTTAATCCTCGGAGAACTAGAAAAATCTGGCATTCCCAATGTTTATTTTTTTAATTTTATTTTTACAATGATCACAGCTCACAGGCAAAGACAAAAAAATTGCATAGTGGGAGCATAGTGATGGTGAGGCTGTTTGCCCTCAGCCGACCTGAGGCCTCGACGTCATGGGGACATAAAACGCACCAAAAAAGAAAGAAGAAGAAAAATGAAAGGAGTGGCAATGTGTGGCCAGATATGTACTAAGCGCTATTGATACAGCCACGGAACTCCTGTTCAGGCAATGCATGTATGTGGCTTGTAGACCGTGATGTATATGTTATTGTTATCAACCTGCATCGCTGCTGTAGGAGCTGTCACGCCAGAAGTCATCAAACCTGTCATCACGTGAGGTACTGCTGGCCGATCACAAGGCTCAATTGGAGCAAGTCAAGAATGAACATGTGAGTGGGTGAATGCATGGATATGTATGTACTTCACATCGTAAGTTTACATTATAGCAAGCAGACATGTACATGTAGATGAATAAGGTCCATGATGCATTTGCATGGGCCCAATCATCGTGTGAGCCATTGCCCCATAGTATAGTGTATTACAGTGCTGTCGAGCGCCGAAGAACGACCCGGCTAGAATGTTACCAAGCACAGCATACCAATGTATACACAGTGACTCAACTGTGCATAGACTGTAATACATGAAAAAAAGAACGGTCTAGGGTAGGAGGCTGACATCCAGTTCTTAGGTGACTGACAGTGCTATCGTTAGTTGAAGTCAATGAAGAGGCTAAAGTATTCCCCAAAGTTTTTTTGTGCTGCTATTTTGGCCAGAAGACCTTCTAAATAGGTATGAAGTGGGCTCTTTCTTCTCTTATCGTATTCCTTTTTCTTCAGAAAATGAACATCCATCATCTGGAGGAAAGGGTGCAGCAACTTCAAATGGAGCTAGATGCCAAGCAGGTGAACTGCATATGCTGTTTTCTCTTTGCTACCCTTTGCTGCACGTATCAGCAAGAGCAGGGAGTATCGCAAGAGTGCTCTTTGCACAACCAGCATGACTGTTAGGTTATCTTTGTTATAGCCAAAGTTCATGTGGATGTTCATGTGGATGTCGATCAATTCTGTTGAGTTTCACAAACTTTCTTAAAGTATCTTTCCTGCTTGTAATGGAGCAGACCTGTGAAGTAAAATGTGTTGTTTGTGGTTGTGCGCGTGTGTGTGTGTGTGTGTGTGTGTGTGTGTGTGTGTGTGTGTGTGTGTGTGCGTGCATGTTCACATGTGTGTGTACATGTGTGTGCGTGCACGTCTGTATGTGAGTGTGTGTTATGCTGGCAGAGTAGCATCATACAAACCTCATCTACAGCCAACCAGTTGCAGTCCAAGCTAACAGCTCTCACACAGGAATCACTGGCAGAACAACAGAGTGCACAGCAGCATGCCAAGGTACCACACAGACAGATACGGACTGTAGTGACTCACTATGAATAACATAGTGAACATTCGGGGGATAAACAGTTCCTGTTTGTGCAGATCGTTCTTCTCTCTGATACATTACACTGTTGAGCTGCTTCAGATTGGCCCTGACTGTACGGTGGAAAATCATTTCTGTCAATATGAATATCAATGTGAACGTAACGCTGGAATTCGGGGTGGGGGGGGGGGGGGTGGGAGAGGGTTGAAGGGACCCAACCCTGTGCATGCGAAAAGGGTGCTTAGCTCACTGCACGCTGCTCTGGCTCAAATAGTGCTAGCGTTTGCCTTTGCTTTGAAATAGCACTTTCGCATCCTGTGTGCTTTCTAGAAATTGGAGAAGTTGGCGGATGAACAAAGCCAACAAGCGGAAAGTGTGCGGCGTGCAAAGCGAGATGCCCAGCGGAGACTTGAAGAGGCACTGGAGCGCTGTCAGCAACTCGAACAAGATGTTCTCAAGCAGCGGGCGAAAACATCTGGTGAGGAATATGAGCCGCTAGGAAATGTTGACTGCTACGAAAATCTTTCGGTGCGGAAAGCTTTGAGGAAGCCCTCAGTTGTACTACTTGTACTATGGCCATCTGTGACACCCAATGACCCCCTCCGCAGATACACACACCATTCTTTCCTAGTTTTCTCCACACATGTGGGATCCTATTGCGACGGCAAGCAGCAAACGGTTTACCTACCAACTTGACGACAACTCCGTAGTCCAAACAGAGTGAAGGAGCCACCAAAGTTTAGAAAATAACTTGGCAAGTTCATTTGGCCATGGGGTGTTGCTTGAAGTGCCGAAACTGACAAGCAGAAATTTGGTATGAAGGGTGTGAGGCTACTGTGTACTGTGGATGATATGATTTTAGTACTTGTTTTATTCTAAGCCCCACATTAAGTGAATACACTCATACCTCTCTTATCCGGGCGCTTCGGGGCCGGACACTGCCCGTAACTTCGAGGGTGCCCGTAACTCCGAATCATATACATCTTGATGGGGAAAAGGCCATCGATATGGCATATGACGTCAATATTTCTACGAAAAGTGACAAAAGAGTAGTAATATTTCCCCTGAAACTCGCCCAAATAGTGCCCGGTAGACCGAAGTGCCCGTAACTTCGAAGTCCGGATAACCGAGGTATGAGTGTAATAACAAGAAGGTGATTTTAGTGCTGAATGATTCTACATGACAGAGTACTGCTCAATGAAATCCAGATGAGTCACTCAAGTAGGTGCTGGGCGTTGCGCAGCCCTAGACGTGCGAACATTGACTTGCGGAATGGTGCAGGGCGCTAATTTGACTCGCGCGACCGGATTTCATTGAGCAGTACAATGTACCTGCTTGCACTGCAGATCTCGAGACGCAGCACATGGCCAAACTGTCTTCCAAGGACCGTGAGGTGAGCACCCTGTCCGAGCGGGTGGACGGCCTGCAGCGACAGCTGCAGCACCAGCGTGATGCTGAACTGAAGCGCGCTGGCCAGCTGGAGTCTGCTCTCTCGGCATTTGTGTCCAGCACTAAGTCTGCCAATGCTTGAGTTTGCCTTTGCGAGCTGCTCCACCTGTAACTTATGACTGTCACCCCCAGTTCATACACTTCCATCCAAAATCATACTGCAGAATATTCTTTGTATCAATTACGGCTGAGTAAATTTACGAATGGGCACCCTTGAGTAGAAATGGCTGTGCCCTCTGTCATTTGATTAGCTGAGCAGCGTATTGTCTTATTCTCCTATTTTTCATCAAAGAGAGGCCTGAACTGGAACTGGTATACATTTCACGTTACAGTTTGTGGATGTGTCACATGTACCAGAGAAAGGCGTGTGTTGTCTCCCTCTCTGATCAGTGAAACGACGCAGCTGGGAAAGAAGATTGATCATGATTTTGTGTGTGAATGTACCCTTACTACACTAAGTGAAACTAAACCTTACATACTCATTGGGTGGGGTGAAAATGTCGTGGCGGGGGGGGGGGGGGGGGGAGGGGAGGGGGGCAGTGGATCGATAAGGGGTGTGTATCATGTATGCAGTGGCGAAGTGGCACTGATTGGAGGCCACACTCGCACTCTTATACGAGTAAAAGCGAGTCACCATCTGGGTTTGACTTGTACCTGCATGGCGCTGCCGTTTGTTAAAAATGACAAGGCAACAACCACCTGTCCCAAAGGACCATTACAACTACCGGTAGGACCAAGGCCAGGAGCAGGGATGGTACATGACTGTATTTCCATTAGAAATAAGTTCAAATAACCCTGGTTAAGGACACTACCTGTACACTGTTACCTGGCATTGTGAAGGTCCCTTGACTCTTGACTCTTGACTCTTGAGCAATCACCTTAGACAGGTTTCATTGCACAGTACTCTCATTCAGGCAGTATCGCCTAGACTAGAGCGTTGATGTTTGATTTTGAGCATGTAATCACTGTCTATAACCTACATGTATAATGACTATGACCGATACTGCATGCAATGTATGCGAGTGGGGTGTCAAGCGACTCAGCGCGCCGTGCACATACGAACTGCATAGCTGGCTACAGCTCCTGCTACACAACATCAGCATTTCCGGCTCACGATGGAGGCATATCTGGCAACTTGGACCAGCAGAATTCACCAAAAAAAAAACAGAAACAAAAACTCACCAAACAACACTGGACAAGTAGTTCTTCACGAAGAAGTAACCACCTTGTTCTCCTCTGACACCACTTGATTTTACATCAATCACTATAACCGATGAGTGCATGGCAGGGAGGGCCTTATGGCTTGTTAGTGTGGCGGCCCGACAGGTTAGCCTGAGGGCTGTAGGCCCGAGGGCTAACCTGAAGGGCACAAACAAGCCATAAGGCCCTCCCTGCCATGCACTAACTATTTTAGAACGAGGTTACATGTACATGCATTATCTCACTTGCATTATGCTTGCAATATTGCATATTCGGTAGTTTTGTGGTTTGTGTGCAGAGAGAATTAGTGTGATAACTCAGCACCACTGAGAACTAATAAAAGGAGAATAGAAGCAAATGAAATGCTGGGCCGGCTCTTGTTGCAAGCTTCATTCTTATTCATACAATGTAGCTTGTGGAGCTATTTACTATTTAGGTGCTTCGAGAGCCCCATTCCGAGACCTACATTTTGTATAAATGAATTAAATTATAATTTTGATAGTTCCGCCAGCTAGCAAGCTGTTGACAAAGGAAAATCGTCCGAATGAAAGAGTACGGGAGGCGAACCGTACACACTTCTGAGATGCGTGGCGTTTTGTAGTACACCGTACATGTTATGCAGAGTCTGGACCAGGGAGTAGTACAATTATTACAATACATGTACAATAGGTATTGTACTACTCCCTGGTCTGGACAACGAGACAGACCTCGTTCTAAAGACGATTATTACTATGCGGTAACTGTGTATACAAGGGGCCATCCTGATGATGGCAATTTGCCGAAACAATGAAAATGATTCTGTAAAATGAAATGAGTTGTGAATTTGCAGTGCCCAGGGAATGAGCATGTGTGCTCTTCGAGTTATGAAGCTGCAGGATGCCTCACCGCTAGCTACTTCGTTCGACTGTACTAGTTATGGCAAATGAAAAAGCCGGTCTATTACTATCCGCCAACCTTACGCGATACTGACTGTATATGCACATAAAATAATCGTATCTGTTCCCGAAGGGAACTCACGACGGCCCCTAACACCCGGTAAACCCTAGCGGCAGATGCAGCGTCTCACGTAACCGTCGTTGGGTGTGAACTGTGAAGCCTGGACAAGTCTCACAACCACTGGCACAAGTGCCGAGAAACCCCATTACTAGTCGCATCCATGTAGACCTCTACCCCCTTGTGCCTGACCACAAGTTCCCAGTTGACTGTGGATAGTAGCACAGCTGGAAAACCCCGCTCCCAGGCAGGACTTGAACCAGTTAGTAATAGTAGCTGAGTTTCTCGTTTCTCAATCGGGGTCTTTGACCAATCGGATCCACTGAGCCTGCCAGCTTGAAAGCTTCCTCTTGTAGTATGATGTACATTGTACATGATTGTATTCCTGAGTTTGTATTATAAATTTACTGAGTACTTCTTTCAAGCAGAATGACAGAGTGGTCGCCTTGACAGGTTTGACTGACTGTACATGACTGTATTGTTAATCGTACTTGTAGGTCATATACATGTGGTATGTGGTATGTGGTTACCACGCCCCTGGTTTACCTGGTTCACCCGCCAGGCAGGTACCGTAACGGACTGTACTTTGAGTCCAGATCCAAGACATTGTCATGTCGACAGTCATGAGATCTTTACAAACGGCCCATATGTTGGGTTGCTAAATTTAGTATGATATTGCTGCGGTTTCGTCCATGTGTATTATGATCACTGTTGACTGTTGCGCAAACAACCGTCTTTCCTCAGGCCCACTCCTTCCAAACTAGCGTCAGGTGGACAATGCAAGTTATGTTTGGACGCAGACGTTTGTGGTTTCTTATAAAAGTCACGCACCAAAAACTGTCTTTTCGGTACGTGTCTAGCTATGCGCGTGGCTGTAAAATCATGTACTATAATTATAATGCCAATGGCATTCACCCTTTCGGCCGGGCATTTCAGGTACATGTAGACTTCCGGACATGTACATGAATATCACTCAATCATTATCTCCGGAATGAGTTTTTTGTGCTCATTTGATTGTCTGTGGCATCCGGCTTGTCACAACAGTGACAACACCTCTTTGTAAGTTTTGCAGTTACACTGTCGTTTGCATCATACTAGTATTCAGTCAGTGACAGTGACCATGGTGACATACCGCGATTACCGGTAATATTACTAATAATAATATTATCTATCACTACTTCGTAATATTATCTAGATAAGAGTAACTGGCTTGGCCTAAAATAGACAGCGCGATCAGAATCCAGGAGGGCGGTGAGTATGAGGTTGTCACATCGCACTTCACTTATGTTTTCTTGTTTCTCAACTCTGCTACACAAAGACGTTTTAGGTCAGTGCAGCAATGAAAGTAGGTTCGGAACAGGGAGTCGTATACGACTGTCACTTCCTGGTTCGGAACGTGCCGCGTGGCTGATATGACTTGGGCAGGAAGAGGCTGACTCAGAGCAGTTGTTGCACAGTAGTGTACTCCTTTTCTGACCGTCTTACACGTCTTTAGTCTAGCTCTATCAATGTCATTGTCATCCTCCGGGTGTGGTACTACTAGCTAGCTTTACTGCATGACTGAGCACAGTCATCCATGGTCATGATCGGTTAGACGGCCACTCAGCCTCCACATGCAGTTGTAGATTCAAATGTCGTTTGTTTTCTTCACGACATCGACTAGACAGAACACAACGCTCGACAGGCTACAACACTAGTACAAGACTTAGTACAAACTATCGAGTGCAACTGACACGTACTGTTGTTATGCAGGGAGGCATTTTTAGTTGTTGCTCCTTGCTTCGTCGCATATTGACATAGATCTACGGTCCAATCATGATATCAGCGAGTTACATACACACGGAGATGGACACCAGGCCTGGATACTAGTGGATAGCCTGTTATCAGTTATAGTGTAAACATCTGCACTACTTTGCCCACCTCTAAGCGGTCAACTCGTGGAAGTACAACAAACAATTTGTCAATATGCTTGTATAATTATAATATTTTTTTAAAGTCCATGGTAGGGTACAATTCGTTTTCCTCCAGAGCATCCCTTATGTGGAATGCCCTCCGGCTCCCTGCTCACTTGAAACGAAGTGAAGACATTACTCATTAGATCATTTTCTACAGAACTTGTGCACGCTCTAAATGACGACAAATTGACTATATTCCTAAAATGTATTTCACCAACAACATAAGGCTTGGAATTTTTTTTAAACATGAATATCGACGGACTTGCCCCTTCTGTTCATGTATTGCCCTGCTCTAGTAATGATTCATGAATCCGTCCAGTCCACATTCCTTCTCCGTTTCTCTCCGTTTTCCTTTCCTTTCAGTTGCATCTTCCTTTCAGCTCTGTTTTCCTTTCTCTTTTCGTTCGTCCCTCTTGATATTAATTAATTTTGTACTTCGTACTGTTGAGGCAACGAACTGAAATAATTAAAAAAAAGCCAAACTACGCAAGCTATTTTAATTATTTCAGTATTTTTTTGTGAAAGAGGCGAATCCTGCATGCGTGCAGCGAAACATGTCAAATGATTGTACACTGTATTGCCATCAGTGGCTGCCTTCACGGCTTCAGTCTGTTCAGAGTGCAGGTTTTTACATGATTGTACTTCTCAGTTCTGATATCCAGATTTTTTGGGTAGGGAAGATCTGCTACTACTAGTATGTAGTCTGGGGAGCCTGGGCCCATATTCAATACCTTGTACATGTATTGTAGTACTATTGCCTATTGCAGTATTGCCTATTGCAGTATTGGCCTTTTTGGCAAGTACTAAAGACGTTTTGCGCGATCTGCCTGTATGACTATGAGTGTATCTACTGTACTTAGTACATGTACAATGTAGTTGCTAGTAAAAGGTTAAGGTATTAGTAGACTCTACGGTCGGTCAATGACTATGACTCGTTGTATGAGTATGAGTATGTGACACTGACGGTAGGTTTTCCAGGCACAAAATAGAAGTCGTTATCACTGCAGATAGAATCGTAGGTCTATAGATCTACTACTCGACACTAATCACTACAAATACAATCATTCATCAATCATTAGTAGATCTACATGTAATTGGTATGACTAATATGTCCCTAGGCCCTATGACTATGGCTATGACTATGAGTAAAAACTTCACTAAAAAGCACCCCAGGCGCTGATCTATTTCGTCACGCCTAGCCGTAGTAGCTGTAGGCTATCACCATGATCACTGCCACTACTAGTACTGAGTACTAGTACTAGTGGCCCTGGCTACACGTACACGGCCAAGGAAGTCGACTGCATACTGGCTGAGCCTCATGCATGCATGTCATGAGCTGGATATCCAAGTACACTCGCACTTGACGCTGCGCCGTGAATGTCTTGTCGCCCCATATCCATATGCCATGCAGATCGTAGTACGGTACTATCAGTAGTTGTAGTACTGCGTAGTGCCACTACCACCACTAGTGGCGTGGGATACAGTACATTTTTTTGCTTTTGTGTTCATGTTGGTCATCATTCGTTCGCGTCTCTCCTTATCTCCCCGCAATTCCCCATTGCAGTTGGAGGCGCTTCTGCTGTCGACATGCTCTCGGGCAGGAAAGTGTTCGTAGCGTACACGACCCTGGAGTCACCACCACTAGCGTGTTTGTTCTAGCGTACATGTTGTATTAGCTAGTGCACAAGAAGTCGCTTGCTGTAGCTGTCGCTGGTTGGATAGAATTTGTTCTCGGCGCTGGTCCTTGCCCTCAGTGGGGCGGGTGATAATTTGTGATCAGTTGGCCTGCAGTACGCAGTGGAGTCGGTCACTGGGTCCCTTTACCTGGTTTTTCATCATCTCGGTGCTGCGGCATCATCTAGCTGCAACACTAGGCTGTAGGCCACACCGCCACTCACTGTGCTTAGTGTGAGCTGCCGCTGCCAAGATGGTTCTGCGACCTCTGGAATACAGCGACTGTGTTCACGACAGTCCCTTCTTCAGAGATACGCTACAGGCGCACGAAAAGGAGCTTGAGAACACAGCAGAGTCGATCAAGACATTGGTCAAAGCTTGCAAGCGACTGATAACTGCGCAGAAGGGTAAGTGCCAAGCGATGAAAACTCAATTATTTGTGAAATACTGCATTCGAGCGCCCGCTGTGTTTGCGTTGTTGAGATGCAATAATCAGCAAAGGGCTTGGACTTGGAGTGTTCATTCACACCGGGTACACCTGTCACATAATAATTATATGTATCGGTACGAAACTCCTGGTGTCTACCTATCATCCCCCGGAAAGCTATGTTCCTGACCCTAGGCTGGAGATCTTCCCCTCGTCGTAAGCACGAGCACACCATCACTACGCGTATACGGCAGACTCGTTTCGTGCCTGATGCCATCCATGATCCGCTAGAATGTCCGATTGAGTTCACAGACCACGCATCCGGAGAGTCAGCTGTTTGGGGCTGTTGATGCGTTTGTTGCGTGATTTCTTGTGTGAAACGAGGCAGGAACTAGCCTGGAAGTAAACTGCATTTAGTTAGTTCTGCATAACGAGTCACGCAGCGGCTGGAACCCAGACATCCTCGAAAAAGGGGGTTGATCTTCCACTTACTAGTGCCTACAGGCTACACTCTGCAGTATTGATTTACCCTGGATAGGGCTGGATGTGTTGGGACTGGAGTAGCTCTGTGCATGTGATACGCAGCACCACTTACTGCCCAACCCACTATGTTTCAATGTCTCTTTAAAGTATAATTGAATTGCAAGAACACTTCATTAGCTTGCGCAGGTGGAATCCTGACAGTGGTCCCTGCTCAGATGACTTCCAACATCCGGCATGAATTGCAGGGAGAGACATTGTGTTTACCATACTTGCACTAGCAGTTTGGACATGCTTGAAGTAAACTATTGATAATTACCATGTCGATTGGAAACTGCAGATAAGCATTACCTTCACAAATCCACCTTTGGATTATCAGGGCTCCATGCAATCGGAAAGCAGTTGTAATTGCATGACATCTGATTGGCTCCTTGCTCTTGGTTATAGCCGATGTTGTTGCACATCCTTTACATTATGCGGAGGTGTGTGTGTGTGGGGGGGGGGGGGGGGGGGGGGTACATGTGGGTGTACCAGTTGGTATGACCATACATCATCCGAAAGTCAGAAATGTTGCCTATGTGCACTACAGGACTGTCGAGCAACGAAAAACTGGGGGGTCAGGGTTCTAGCCTAGCCCGTTCTTATTTTTAGCAAACACAGCAGTTTCGTTCTTATTCAATGGTACAGTCTTACATGTACATTTATGCAAAGTAATAGTAATACGTCTGAGTGTACATTACGGTTTCCGTTCTTATCTTGAAAAACTCCAGCGTAGACCGTTCTTAAAAATTGGTGAAATTCTAGCCTGGCCGTTCTTCGGCGCTCGTCAGTACTGTACTTGTAGTATGGCATGACTTCCCGGACGTAGAGTAGCACTTAGACCA